>NC_140941.1:43367370-43832370 GCF_014529385.1 Adiantum capillus-veneris
AATAATTGGTGCATTTGCGATTACGCAAGAGAGAGTTTTTCCAAAAAGTATACATCGAGTGATTAATGCCTTAGCCATTGCATTGTGACCATAAAGTGACACACCTGAACATCATTGCTTGGTGCTTGTTGGCAATTGTCAAGGGGTGTTCTTGAGAAGGATCCATCTCACTTGGTGTGGGAGTGGTCCTATGCCAACATGCTAACCATAGTGGTTGGCAAATCTTCCTCTTTGAAAGTGTAAGTGGCTTAATTACGACTAGCTCTTTTCCTGTTTCTACTAGGCGATATCTTCCTAGGTTCATCTTGTGTGACCACTCAAAGCAGAGCTCAATGTAAAATTGCATGTATCATAGCCTACAATTGAACTTAGCTACACATAGGTGAACTTTGAAACATTTGCGCTAACACAGTAGCCCAACAGAGTTGTGGCAATCGAATTGATATTTTTACTATAAAAAGAAAATGTTGCATAGGTTGTGCTTAGTCCTCTTTTTCTTTATAATTATAGGGCCTTTCTATTGCATATTGTGTCTTGAATTGAAATTTGACTTGGATTTTATTCTCCATAATCGTTCTCAATGCATCATAACAATACTACCTCATAGGGGTAGGTCTCGTGATACACCCATTTGCAAGGAAAGGCTTGTTTGTCCTCTGGTAACTCTGTCAGCTCTCAAGTTTCATTTTTCGTAATTGAGTTATACTCAGATTGCATTGCCTGCTCCCACTGCATGTTATTTTCCATCTCAATAGCCTCTTGGTAGTAGGTGGGCTCTCCACATTCCATGACCGACAAATAGCTTAACCCTAGCTGAAAACACTCATGGACATGAGAGACACGTGTAGATCTCCTCACTATCTGACTGAAAGGTTCTACACTCTCAGGAGCATCACTAGCTCTCTGGAGCATTACTAGTAGTAGGTACATCGCTAGTAGACTGAGTTGTTTGCATAGCTGGACTTGAGGCTACGTCCTTGAATCTTACTTTGCAATATTCAACCTCTTTCACAGGTTGTTTGTGCATCTTTGATTCGTTAAAGATCACTTGTGAGCTGCAAATAACTCTCTGAGATTTCGAATGCCAGAGGTGATAACCCATCTCTCTATTTGCACCATAGCTAATAAAGACGCATTTGTGTGACTTGGGGTCCAACTTCTTTCTAAGCTCTTTAAGCGCATGTGAGAATGCCTCATACCCAAACACACGTAATCTATCATAATTGGGCTTCTTGCTTGTCCACATCTCCCATAAATTATGTAGTTCAATGGTGTACACTTATTGATTATATGCATCGCTATCATAACAGCCTCTCCCCAAAACTCTTGGGGTAATTTGGCCATAGATAGCATGGAAGTGAACCTCTCTTGAATAGTTCTATTCATGTGCTCAATAAATCCATTTTGAGCAAATGTGTACAATGTAGTAAACTTCCTTCTAATGCATCGCTTGCTATAGAAGTCCTTAAATGCAGTGGAGACGTACTCTCCCCCGTTGTCAGTGTGCAAAGTCTTTAACTTCTTACCTGACTAGTTTTCAGTCATAGCTAGGAACTTCTGGAAGACACTAATGACTTTGTCTTTCCTCTTCAAGAGGTAGACCCACACCTTTCGAGTAGAGTCATCTATGAAGTCAGGAAATAGAATGCCCCCCCCCCTAGAGACTTATGTGGCATAGGCCCGCATAAATCACTATGAACCAAATCTAGAGGATTTTCTAACTTCCTATCCAATGGTGATGCGGTAAGCCTAGTCAGTTTTCTATATATGCAATGCTCACACAAACCAAAATTAGAAGAGTTTAACATAGGATAGAGTGGAAACACTATAACTAATTCATTCCCTTCTGACTCATATGACCAAGCTGGATGCCCCAATGTGTAGGCAGCACTCTTGATTTAGGGCTTTTGTGCAAGATTTCGTGTTAGGCGATGCATTTTAATTTTTTCTAAGCCTAGCCTCTAGAACCAAGAAATTATATAGAAGGACGACATGGGAAGCACGCTGGAGTAAAGAGCGGTTGGGGCGATCCGATCTTCTTGCTGAAACATAACAAGAAAGCAAACGATCGTTGGATGCCCCAATGTGTGGGCAACACTCTTGATTTAGGGCTTTTGTGCAAGATTTCGCGTTAGGCGATGCATTAATTTTCTTCTAAGCCTAACCTCTAGGAACCAAGAGATTATATAGAAGGACGACGTGGGAAGCATGCTCTAAGCCTATCCTCTAAGAACCAAGAAATTATATAGAAGGACGACGTGGAAAGCACGCTAGAGTAAAGAGTAGTTGGGGCGATCCGACCTTCCTGCTGAAACATAACAAGAAAGCGATAGAGAGCAAACTGCTTCCGCACCTGCGAAACTTTAAATCGTTCGATCCTTCCACCAGACTCCGCTCCTCTCCAAGTTCTTCGTGATTTGGGTGAGAGAGAGAGAGAGAGAGAGAGACACAGAGGGATTCATATTGATCTTTGTGCGATTTGTATATCTGTGGCAGTGAAATGGCAAAGAGTCCTTTCAAGCAGGAGCATGACTTGAGCCCGTCCGAGTGTGACACTAGCATCATTACGTCGAGATAGACGCCTGCCAACTCAGCCTCGTCACGTCGAGCCCGTCCCGCCTTACACCCTAGCCTTACACTCTTGTTCTTCCATTTCTACGTACCATGTGACATGATACTGCGAAAACCAAATGCAAGAGGTTCGGTATACGGCACCAGCAGAGATGGCGGCGGGCGCTGGCAGCATGGATGCTAACATTGCTGAGGAGAAAGAAAGCCTGGTCCCCAACCACAGGGACCTCCCCGCCGCTCGCAAGTTGCTCTCGCATAATGCAGCACTCCGTCAGAATTTTGAGCACGTAAGAACGCACTGAGAGAGAGAGAGAGAGAGAGAGAGAGAGAGAGAGAGAGAGAACTTTGATACAACTCTACACTGTTTCGCTTGCTCTATCTGGCCCTCTTGGAGTGGCCATTGAATGAAGGAAGCTCTTTTAACAGCCTAAAATGACAGCTCATATGCGGCCCAACTCTCATGAGTGCAGAGCAACCCAGTGGGTACTATCACTTTATTTGAAGCTCAAAAGTATAAGTTGCTAGATGCTAGCTTAACTTCCCATGATTGGCCATAATGACCGAGTTTAAGGTTGGAGGTTATTATCAGGACAACAGAAAGGCAAGAGAAAAGAAGATCTTTGCCTGATCTTTGGTTGGGTGTGATACCTTTGTGCACTACATTAAGGCCTGCCATGTGCATCAAACATGGCAGGCCAACATTAACTCCTATGAAGTTTTCCAATGAATCTACCTCTATATTCTATCCGATTCCTGCAGCCGTTCCATATGCAAGAGAAGAGTGTCAAAGTCTCACAACATGATGGTCTGAACTACATGCATGTGATGATGTAACTATGATCAATGAACGAGGTCAATCCACATGTAGCCATGTATTGGCCATTGAGCGGACAAGTAATCAAACTAAGAAAAGGCTGATGCATGCATACAAGTAACCCATCAACTGCTGGTGAAGCTAGATCACTACTGACATCCATGTAGCACAAGCTAACAAGACCCCTCTTGAGCACAACATGATCAAGAAAAAGGGCTGCCAAAAGCGAGGCGAGCAACATGTCCAATTTCAAAATAGGAATCTTCGTCAAATGAAGGAGAAACTAGGCTGAATTTGCTGTCAGTTGTCATCCGTGTTTGTGAGACTTAGAGCATACTGCTCAGAGAAGGTTCTCATTTTTGGCACGCCCGATAGGACCTCATTGAAGTCTCGCTAAGGCTCTCATTTTTGTGCTATAGATGTTTGCATTTTTGGCACGCTCGATAGGACCTCACTGAATTCTCACTAAGGTTGCATAGGTTTACATCAATTATTTTGTACTTTTAGGACTATCCATCAATAAGCAAACATTCCACTTTTGTAGGATTAGGAGCTATCTCATTCTCACTTACCTCATGGCCAAGAAGTATCACTCTAGCTCTTGTATTTTCACATTTCAAAGGATTGAGTTGACCATATCAATCTTTTGCACATGAATAATTCTATCATTTTAAACACAAAAATCATCTATAAAAACTTTCACAAATCTTTCAAGGTAAGGTCCCAACAATTTGTCCATCCAACTCTGGAATCTAGCATAAGAATTCATCAAACCAAAGGGAATTACCCTATAGCAAAACAATCTCCATGGGCTTAAAAAGCTGGCCTTTTTATGATCTTCATAGACAATCCAAATTTGAAAATACCCACAAAACCCATCACATACTGAAAATCTCTCATGACCTACAACAGTGTCCAAAATCTCATCCTGAAAGGGAAGTGGATAGTGATTCCTCTTTGTTGTCGCATTTAATTGCTTATTGTCCATACATATCCTCCATTTATTACCCTTGTTTGGAAATAGAACCATAGGGAAACCCATTTTGCATCGTCCACAAGGTAGATAAAACCAGCTTGCTTATTGTCCACACATATCCTCCATTTATTACCCTTTTTTGAAAATATAACCCATTTTGCGTCGTCCACAAGGCATTACCACACGTGAACCACCTCTTAAAGTGAATTTTATTAATAAGTGACTTTGCATTTATCCTTGCTGCCCGACCCAAGCATTTGTACCTATTTCACCAGTCCTTGGTGCACCAGTGGGAGCCAGAGGAGCAATGAAGGTACCTCTCAAGAACCAATGAAGGTACCTCTCAAGAACCAAGTAGTACCAAGCTCCTGGGTTGTTATCATCTCTAGGGTTTTCCAAGATCAGCCATCAACGTTTTCAGCCAGCGGTAGTGTTTTGCTTTGCCCTCGGCACCCCGCAACAAATCCACCGCGGACAGCCATAGCCTTGCCGTGGGCAGTGTCTAGTCCAGCGTTTCTAGATTTCAGCCTTCAAAACAGCCAACGTTTTTCAGCTTTCAGCCATCGTCATCCACGACAATGGCCGATTAGCCCGTAGCCTCGCTACATTAGCAAATTCCCATTAGCATTCCTAACGATTTCAAGTTTCAGTGATGAGCATCAAGAGCATTTTCAGATTTCAGCCCATTAGCTTCGACATCGCCGTCGTTGTCATCGTCGTCGACATAGAACCCCTAAGTACCTCGTCACAGTCGTCGACATAGAACCCATCAGTACCTCGTCGTCATCGTCGTCATGGAACCCCTCAGTACCTCGTCGTTGTCGATGTAGAACCCTCAATACCTTGTCATCATCGTTGACATAGAACCCATCAGTAGCTCGTCGTCATCGTCGACAAGAACCCATCAATACCTCAGCACCCCACATTACCTTACTACCCCGCAGTACCCCTCAATGCCCAGTAGTACCCAACATCAGTAGAATCAGGATCTCGGCATTTAGCATCATTGTATTTGCATTGTGCAACAATAAAGAAAGGACTTGCTATGGCAACAGAGCAAGGGGGCCCTTCAGGGTTTGGGATCTGACATTCTGTGTCGTCTCTTGTGTCTCTCTCTCTCTTTCTCTCATTCAATTCATTTCAATTCTTTCAAGTGAAGTGTGAGCACTAGATTCGAGCTAAATCCTTAAAACACTTCTGTTGCACCTGACAAGAGGCTCAATGGTTGCCGAAGTACCAGGCTGCAATGAAAAGGCTAGCGTTAGTAGATCTGGGCTGGTTCCGGAGAGGGAAAGGGCTGAAATCTGAAAACACTGGGTTGATCTGTTGAAATCTGGGAACTGGGAGCAAACTTAAGGTTGCAGATGCAATGCAAAAACACTGGGCTGAATTCTAGCACTTGCACATCTGATGCAAATTGTTGGCTCTACTTCTTCTTTTATAGGGAATTTAGGTTAGGTCGGGAATTTTAGGAGAGGTTGGGAAAAATGTGCAAATGTGCGCACATTGGAGTTCTCTTACGATAACTCATTAATCTGTGACCCATTTGACAAACCGACTAGAACAACACGTCCCTCTAACCTAGACCTTCATGCTCACCATGCCATATGTCCACCGAAGTGTAATAACATCTGTCAAAACGTGTGTACAAACCATTTATGCAAGAGGGTTCCAATACTGGAAAACCTAATCTATTGGACTCGTCCGAACATGTAGATCCTGCGAACAGCTCATAAAATTGCCATACTAGTCCTCCTAGGATTCTAGACACTCCTATCTAGGGATAGGTGGAAAATTGGCTGTGGAAGTCAATGAAGCATGTCCACATGGCACACAGAGCCATGTGCACGTGACATCTCAGCATCTAGGACCATTGTATCGACATTTGTGCAATCTACAGCAAATATCTCTCTAACGATAGAGAGGGGGGTCCTTGGAGGGGGTATGAGATCTCACGTGGTGTTAGTCTTCCTCTCTCTATCACCCACAGAACCTTCACTCATAGGATCATTCTCTTTGTAGTCTATTGCACAATTATCTCATGAAGTAAAAGGAACCTTGAGTATGCACTGAGCACTCATCCTGAGCATTCACCATCAATCACTTCCGCTGCACATTACATTATTAATAGATCTCTTTGGCATTATTCGGTATCATCACTCAAGAAAAGAACCTGAAGAATCTCTCTTAGGATTTTTTATCAAGAAGTTTCGTAGCCTTGCCCCGGACTTATTAGCCACTCCCATGCTTAGTCCATCGCCCATCGGGCGCACTCCCGTCTTCATCGCTATGTGTTAAGGGCCATTAAGCCATAAAGAACCACATTTTTTTGTGCTTGTTTGAGATTGCACGTAACTCAAGACCATTGGACGTGTCAATCTCTCTAATCTGTCTTTTGCAGAGTGGTAGGTAACCTAGAAAAGAAGGGCTTGTCAGTCGCCCCTTGTTCTTCTTTCTAATTATTGAGAGCGGACCTTGCAGCCGCCAAGGGGTGCACCCGCAAGAAGGAATTGATCTTGGGTAAAAGAAAAGCCTTCTTAAATGTAGATTTCAAAGCAGTACCAAGTACTAAGAACCCCAAGTACCCAAGTACCCCAAGTAGCCAAGAACCCCAAGTAACAAAGTAACCCAAGTTTCCAAGAACTCCGAGAACCCAAGAAACCAAGTACCCTAGTACTTAGTGCATGGTCATCACCCGTGCTGAAGCGGAATGGATACTTTGCGTGAAGGTGATGAGTTTGAAGCTGGAGAAGATGCCCCTCCACCAGGAAGATGGTTGAATCCTCCTCCGTCTCCATGTACTCCACGGATTGCACCAAATTCTATGGAGGATTTGGTAAAGTCCATGATGGAGATGATGCTACAGTAGGAGGCTTAGCGGGCCGAAATTGAACGGGAAAAAGAGGCTCTGATACCAATGTAAGGTGCAGCGAAGTGAATGTTGAACTTTGCTCAAGATGAGTGCTCCGAACTGTGCTCAAGGGTTCCTTTTACTTATGGAAGGGAGAGCCTTCCGTTCCTTTAGTGAGAGAGTGCAATGGACACAAACAAAGTGAATGGACAATGTGAATGGAAGTGCATGAGACTACGAGATAGAGAGAGAAGAACACGACACCAGAATGTTGTCAAACCCCCCACTCTCTATGGCGAGAGCGGTCTACTTATGATTGCACAAATCTCTACAATGCTTTGGACTTGCCGACGATGTCGACGACGATGAGGACGACGACGAGACGGGCTGAAATCTGAAAACGATAATGGCTGAAATCTGCAAATCTTCTATCTGCTGAATTCTGACTCTATGTCGGTGACGATGTGCGATGACGACGGTGCGATGACGACACGCTGGAAACGCAGATGCTGAAATCTGCGTTTTCCAGGCTGAAATTGGAAACCTTGCGAGATTTGACCGTGCTGCGAGGATCTGCTGCGGGAAGGTGAGATCTGCAAGGTTCGGGGGTTGTTCTGCGGTGTCTAAGGGCTGAAAACTGAAAACGCTAATGCTTCTTGGTGTTCCGTCATGGTGAATCTGCAAAACGCTATGCTGATGCAACAACGCTAGGGCTGAAAATGGTCCTGCTGCTGTCGGTTGTCCTGCAAGTGCAAAACGCTAGGCTTCTTGATTGGTCTTGCTGCTGCCGGAGCTGATCTGCTGTGCAACAAACACGCCGGGCTACTTGTGGATGAAAACGCTAGGTCCTTGCAGATGCAAAAACGCTAGCTCTGCTGATGTGGGGGGGTCTTGCTGAGAAGTTGTCTGTTGAGCAAGGTGCTCCTGCTGCCTCTTTTGCCAGAAAGTGCTAGTGCTAGGTTTCTATTCATACAAACTTAGCAAAATTGCCCTACCTACTTTCCAACATAAGTCACTTAAAAATAATAAGTGAAAAATGTCAAAAATAGGGAAAATAGATCTATGCACTGTAAAAATGCTACTGATCGGATCTGATGGGAATCTGATGGTCATGCTGTGTGCAACCAAAGGATATGCATCTAATCTAAGTGTCTAGACATGCACGGTCTGCGAACAGACTCACAAAAGTGCCAGATCACTTCCTATTCTCGACTGACTTGATTGAATTGAACCCTGGTCATGCTGTAGCTTGTCCACGAACACATAGGGTTGGATGTGTCACGTGGCATCTCCTCCTTTTCAAAGTGAGGTACTGGTACCGAACTGTATGGCGTCGAGGGAGATCGCCAATAATATCTGGTATCCTGGAAAGGATTCTTCGCCGGCCCACTCTGATGTGTGGGTCATGCGATACTTGAACTTCATAAAGGTTTGCAAAGCTTGCTTCTTTGGGCCGCGCCGAAAGCGACACAAAGTCTTCTGTGGCTCTTTCGATACTTCAACTTCGTTTAGAGTCATGCTTCTTTCTTCTTCAAGAATCTCCATGGCTGAAAATTCCTGAAACCACTTCCAACACAAAAACATGAACATACCTATTCCATGTAAAGTGATTGGAAAAAATCTCTTCCTCAAAGACTGGGCATGCAATGTAGATGAACAAAGAGACGGAGTGCCAAACCGTTCACCACACACACGCAAACAATGAGGTCGAATTTTTTCTTGCTGATCTAAATTAATCAACTGTGGCAATTCGCAACGGAAATGCCCATGCTTGGTGCTCATACTTGCTTGTGCTCTTTCTACGACTATGTCGTGCGAAGGAAGAGATATGGAATTTGACTTCCTTGAATGCATACTTTTCAGCTTTTTATGAATAATCCGCATACATCCGTGCTCAGTCGTGAGTGAAACGTGCTCAACGTAAATATGTCATGCCTAGGAAAACGGATCACATAAAGACGCTGACTAAAATACAGGAAACGATCACGAATGAAACACTCGAACAATGCGTGCTGACGAATCATTCGAACACATAGTACTTCCTGTAAGGATTCTTGAGACCTAGGCTTGAGAGCCAAGATCGGTTCTTCCTAAGGGGGTTCTTTGGACCTAGGCTCGAGAGCCAAGATCGGTTCTTCGTGATTGGTTGAATTTGCAATGAGGTTAGCTTCAATAGAAACAGTATCAACTAAACCATCATCCTTGTGAACAATCATGTCATTTTCATGCAAATCATCATGCTCGTGAGAAATCACATCTTGATCATCATGCAAATCATCATGCTTGTGAGAAATCACATCTTGATCATCATGCAAATCATCATGCTTGTCATTCAATTCATCATGCAAATCTTGTGTGTCATGCTTGGGAGAAGAAGAGACTAAGAGAGTTTCCTTTCCTTGAATCTCTTGCATCTGTGCCTGCACTTGAGAAAAGAGTCCCAACATCTCTTTCATGTGTCGGTCGTTTATTGCTTTTCTTGCTTTGTTCTCGCGATCAAATTCTGCTTCTCTTACTTTGGCTTCCAAGCGTGCTTGCTCGCGCTCACGTGCTATGGCTGCCATTCTTTCTTCGCGCTCTAACTTCCTTTCCATGAACATCTGGTCCAAAGCCTCCATAGGAGTTAGTGCAATCCTTGATGTAGATGGGGAAGGGAGAGGGTCGGAAAAACCTCCTAGTGGGGAAAATTCTTCTTCGCCTCTCTCATGCTCATCACCTCCAAGCAAAGTATCCATTCCGCTTCGAGTGATGACCATCCACTGAAGTCGTGGGTTCTTGTGGTCTTGGGTTTTTAAGTTCACGAGGAACTTGGGTTCTTGGGGGTCTTGGTTCTTGGGATTCTTGAGTTCTTGAGGTTCTTGGTGTTCTTGAATTCTTGCGGTTCTTGAGGTTCTTCTTTAGCTTGCAATCTGTGTTAGAGAAGGATCTTCTCTTCATTAGAGTTCTTCTCTTTCCCGTGGGCGCACCCCTTGGCGGCCTTGCGCTCACACCAAGGTTGCTTTTTCCCACTTCAGGTCAATTGGCCGGCCACTAAGTGCACGGTCCGCTCTCAATGAGTGAAAAGAGGCACAAGGGGAGGTTGGACAAGCCCTTCTTTCTTGGGTTTCCTATCACTCTTCAAAAACACGATTAGGAATCGACACGCCCAAGTGAACTTGGGTTCGTGCAACCTCAACAAGCAAAAAATAAATAAATAATGTGGTTCTTTTCTTCAGTGATACAGAGCACTGCCAAAGCTCTGATACCAATGTAAGGTGCAACGAAGTGAATGTTGAACTTTGCTCAAGATGAGTGCTCCGAACTGTGCTCAAGGGTTCCTTTTACTTACGGAAGGGAGAGCCTTCCGTTCCTTTAGTGAGAGAGTGCAATGGACACAAACAAAGTGAATGGACACTGTGAATGGAAGTGCATGAGACTGAGAGATAGAGAGAGAAGAATACGACACCAGAATGTTGTCAAACCCTCCTCCAAAGGCCCCACTCTCTATGGCAAGAGCGGTCTACTTATGATTGCACAAATCTCTACAATGCTTTGGACTTGCCGACGATGTCGACGACGACGAGACGGGCTGAACTGAAAACGCTAATGGCTGAAATCTGCAAATCTTCTATCTGCTGAATTCTGACTCTATGTCGGTGATGATGTCGATGACGACGATGCGACGACGACACGCTGAAAACGCAGATGCTGAAATTTGCGTTTTCCGGGCTGAAACTGTGAACCTTGCGGGATCTGAGCGTGGTGCGAGGACTTGCTGCGGGAAGGTGAGATCTGCGAGGTTCGGGGGTTGTTATGCGGTGTCTAAGGGCTGAAAGCTGAAAACGCTAATGCTTCTTGGTGTTCCGTCGCGGTGAATTTGCAAAACGCTATGCTGATTCAAAAACGCTAGGGCTGAATATGGTCTGCTGCTGCCAGTTGTCCTGCAAGTGGAAAACGCTAGGCTTCTTGATTGGTCTTGTTGCTGCCTGGGCTGATCTGCTGTGCAACAAACACGTCGGGCTGCCTGTGGATGAAAACGCTGGTCCTTGCAGATGCAAAAACGCTAGCTCTGCTGATGTGGGGGGTCTTGCTAAGAAGTTGCGTGTTGAGCAAGGTGCTCCTGCTGCCTCTTCTGCGAGAAAGTGCTAGCGCTAGGTTTCTATTTATACAAACTTAGCAAAATTGCCCTATCTACTTTTCAACAAAAGTCACTTAAAAATAGTAAGTTAAAAATGTCAAAAATAGAAAAAATAGGTCTATGCATTGTAAAAATGCTACTGATGGGATCTGATGGTCATGCTGTGTGCAACCAGAGGATATGCATCTAAATTAAGTGTCTGGACATGCACGGTCTGTGAACAGACTCACAGAAGTGCCAGATCACTTCCTATTCTAGAGTGACTTGACTGAATTGAACCTTGGTCATGCTGTAGCTTGTCCACGAACACATAGGGTCGGATGTGTCACGTGACATCATAGACCGTGCATGTCTAGGCACCTAGAGTAGATGCATTTCCTTTGGTCGCACACAACATGATCATCAGATTATCATCAGAACTCATTAGGAGCATTTTTACAGTGCACAGACCTATTTTCCCTATTTTAGCCAGTTTTCACTTATTATCAATAAGTGACTTTGTTGGGAAACTAGGTAGGGCAATTTGACTCATGCAATATATAAGAAAACCTGGCGCTAGCTCTCTCTGTCAAAGAGGTAGCAGATACACAACTTGCAATGCACCTTCTCAGCAAGACCGGCGGGACAGCCTAGCGTTTTTCAGCCAACAAGATCACCTAGCGTTTTCTGCAGAGCAGAGAGCCAACGTTTTCTGCAGTAGCAAGCCTAACGTTCCCAACAGTAATCCATCAGATTTACATCAGCGTTTGGCGTTTTTGTTGCAGATTTACATCAGCGTTTGGCGACAAAACCATCATAAGCATTTGCTTTTTCAGTTTTCAGCAGTCACATTCCGTACCGCAGCCCCCAAACCTCGCAGATCTCACCTTCCCGCAGCAGATCCTCGCCGCACGGTCAGATCAGCTAGCGTTTGCAGATTCAGCCCGCTATTTGCAGATTTCAGCATCTGTGTTTTCGTCGCGCCGTCGTCATCGTCGTCGTCACCGACATAGAGTTAGAATTCAGCAGATACAAGATTTGCAGATTTCAGCCCTTAGCATTTTCAGATTTCAGCCCGTCTAGTCGCTGTCCTCATCGTCGTCGACATCGTCAGTAAGTCCATTGCATTGTAGACATTTGTGCAATCAATAGTAGACCGCTCTCGGCATAGAGAGTGGGGCCTTCGGAGGAGGGTTTGACAACATTCTGGTGTCATATTCTTCTCTCTCTATCTCTCAATCTCAACACCTTCATTCATAGTGTTTACCACTTTGTTTGTGATCATTTGCACTCTCTCACTAAAGGAACGGAAGGCTCTCCCTTCTCCCTTCCGTAAGTAAAAGGAACCTTGGAGCACAGTTTGGAGCACTTATCTTGAGCAAAATTCAACATTCACTTCTGTTGCACCTTACATTCGTATCAGAGCTTTGGCAGTGTTCTGTATCACTCAAGGAAAGAACCACAAGAATTTTTTTTTGCTTGTTGCGATCACACGTAACCCAAGTCCACATGGGCGTGTCGATTCCTAATCGTGTTTTTGAAGAGTGACAGGAAACCCTAGAAAGAAGGGCTTGTCCAGCCTCCCCTTGTTTCTCTTTTCACTCATTGAGAGCGGACCGTTCACTTAGCGCAAGGCCGCCAAGGGGTGCACCCGCGGGAAAGAGGAGAGCTCGGGTAAGAGAAGATCCTTCTCTAACACAGATTGCAAGCGAAAAAAGAATCTCAAGAACTCAAGAACCCAAGAACTACAAGAACCCAAGTTCCTCGTGAACTTAAGAACCCAAGACTTTAGTGTATGGTCATCACCCGAAGCGGAATGGATACTTCGCATGGAGGTGATGAGCATGGAAGTGGCGAAGAAGAATTTTCCCCACCACGAGGTTTTTCCGACCCTCCCCCCTCCCCATCTAAGCCAAGGATTGCACCAAATCCTATGGAGGCTTTGGTCAAGACGATGGTGGACATGATGCTACAACAAGAAGCGCAACGCGCCACCTTGAAGCGCTAGCGCGAAGAAAGAAAGGCATCCTTCGATCGCGAGCGTGAGCAAGAGTGCTTGGCGGCCGAGGAAAGAGGCAATCTTGGAGCGCGATCGTGAAGAAAGAAAGGCAGAATTGGATCGTGAGCGCAAGGAAAGAAAGGCAGAATTGGATCACGAGCGCGAAGAAAGACGGTTAGCCTTGGAGCGTGAGCGCGAGTAAGCGCGCTTGGTAGCCGAAGACAAAAGGGTAGCCTTGGAGCGTGAGCGTGAGCAAGCGCGCTTGGCGGCCGTAGATAGACGAGCGGCCTTGGAGTTAGAATGTGAGGTGCAGAGAGACCAACGCATGCAAGAGTTGGTCCTACAGGTACTCACCTTGAAACCCGAGCTGGCCAAAGATGCTGGTGGTTCATCAAGTAGCGCAAGCCAAGATTTGGACTCCAACAACCCCGTCACTGAGAAGTTGACATTCAGTAAGTATGACGGTAAGATGGATGCTATTGCTATTCATTCTTGGTTGCATCAATTTAATGCTTATTTTGCGACAACTATTAAGGCAGGGAATAGCAAAGTTTTGGTAATGCTATTCATTCTTGGTTGCATCAATTTAATGCTTATTTTGCGACAACTAAGAAGGCAGGGAATAGCAAAGTTTTGACGGCAGCCACATATCTTGCCGGTGATGCCATTAATTGGTATCAAGCATGGCAAGAAGAGCAATTGGCCGCGCACCTAGAGGAAGCCGAGGTCGGCGTGCCCCTTTCTTTTAGTTGCGCCGACTTCCAAGACAAGCTCAAGGCGCGATTCTTGCCACCTCACCAATGTTAGGTGCAACGGAATGAATGTTGTACTTTCTCAAGATTAGTGATCTTTATTGCTCAAGGTTCCTTTTAGTTCTTAGGGAAGGAGAGAGCCTTCCGTCTTGTGGAGAGTGCTATGATCACAAACAAAGTGAGTGGATATTGTACGTGCAAGTGAATGAGACTGAGAGAAGGAGAGAGAAGAGATACGACACCTGAGAGGTTGTAAAACCCTCCTCCGAAGGCCCCACTCTCGTCGGCGAGAGTGGTCTACTTGATTTCACAAAGGTGTACAATGCGTATGCAATGGACTATGCAACTTGGTCTATGCCGATGACGACGACGGTGACGACGACGACGATGATGGCTGAAATCTGAGATCTTCTAATCACTGAATTTCGGGACTGTTTCGGTGGCTGAAAATGACTGTTTTGGCTGCGTTTTCTTGGCTGAAAAATGAGGTTTCTTAGGGCTGAAAACTGATGGTCTTTACGGGCTGAATCTGCTACACTTTAGGTGAATAATGCCGGTCTTAATTTGCTACTGAAATCCAAAGAACGCCAGGGGCTGAAATTGGTCCTTTTGTCGCCGGGGTTCTGCAAATGCAAAAACGCTAGGCTGATCTGCTGTGTCGTGATGACGCCGGGGCTGATCTGCTGTGCACAAATCGCCAAGGCTGATCTGATGCAAAAACGCTAGGTCTTCTGTGGAGAAAACGCCAGAGTAGTCGCAGGGGTTGGTCTTGCTGAGAAGTTGCCTGTTGAGCAAGGTGCTCCTGCTGCCTCTTCTGCCAGAAAGTGTGAACTTTGGTTTGCTTGTATATTAACTTAGCAAAATTGCCCTACCTACTTTTGTTGGAAAGTCACTTAAAAATAATAAGTGAAAATACCAATAAATAGGAAAATAGGCTAAATGCACTGGAAAATTCCCCTAACTGATGCTAATGGATTCTGATGGGAATTCTGATGATCATGCTGTGTGCAACCGGAGGATATGCATCTATGCTAAGTGACTGGGCATGCACGGTCTACGAATAGACTCACAAAAGTGCCAGATCACTGTTAATCTAAACTGACTTGACTTGACTGAACCCTGCTGTGGTGTAGCTTGTCCACGGATACATAGGGTTGGGATGTGTCACGTGACATCCCCTCCTTTTCAAAGTGAGGTACTAGTACCGAACTGTATGGCGTCGAGGGAGATCGCCAATAGCATCCGGAATCTTGGAAGGGACTCTTCGCCGGCCCACTTTGATGTGTGGGTCGAGCGGTACTTGAACTTCATAAAGGTCTGCAACGCTTGCTTCTTTGGGCCGCGCCGAAAGCGACACAAAGTCTGCTGTGGCTCCTTCGATGCTTTAACTTCGTTGAGAGTCCTGCTTCTTTCGTCTTCAAAAATCTCCATGGCTGAAAATTCTTGAAACCATCTCCAACACAAAACCATGAACATACCCATTCCATGTAAAGTGAAGGAAAAAAATCTTGTCTTCTCTAAAGACTGTGTATGCAATGTCGATGAACATAGAGACGGAGTGACAACTCGTTCATCAAACACATGCAAACAATGAGGTCGAATCTTTTTTGTTTGATGGAAATCAATCAGCTGTGGCAAATCACAATGGAAATGCCCATGCTTGGTGCTCATACTGTCATGTGCTCGTTCAGAAACTGTGTCATGCCAAGGAAGAGACATAGAATGTGACTTCCTGACATACATACTTTTCAGCTTTTCATGAAAAATCCGCATACATTCGTGCTCATTCATGAGAGAAACGTGCTCAACATGCAATATGTCATGCCTAGGAAAAGGGATCACATAACGATGTTGACTAAAATACAGGAAACCGTCACGAATGAAACACTCGAACAATGCGTGCGTATCAATCATGTGAACCCATAATACTTCCTGTGAGGGTTCTTTGGACCAAGGCTCGAGAGCCAAGATCGGTTCTTCCTTAATGATCGAATCGTCCTGTGGGGGTTCTTTAGACCTCGACTCGAAAGCCAAGATCGGATCTTCGTGATTGATCGAATTTGCGAGGTTAGTTTCGCTAAGAAAAGCATCCACTAACACATCATCCTTGTGAACAATCACATCATCTTCATGCAACTCATCATGCTTGTGAGAAATCACATCTTGATCATGCAAATCATCATGCTTGTCATTGTCATCCAAATCATTATGCAAATCATTGGCATCCAAATCATCATGCTTATCATTGTGCTTCAAATCATCATGCAAATCATTATCATTCAATTCATCATGCGTCTCATCATCATGCAAATCATTATCAATCAAATCATCATCATGCTTCACACAATCATGCAAATCTTGTGTGTCATGCTTTGGAGAAGAAGAAACGGAGAGAGTCTCCTTTTCGTGATTCTGTGCAAAGTACGCCTGTACTTGAGAAAAAAGTCGCAACATCTCTTTGTTCTGTAGATCGCTCTGTTCTTTGAGGGCTTTGTTCTTACGATCAAATTCTGCTCGTCTTGCTTGGTTCTCTGCGTGTCTGCGTTCCATTTCTTTGAATTCACGATCCAATGTGGCTTGTCGTTCTTTGGATTCCAAGCGTGCTTGCTCACGCTCACGCGCTATGGCTGCCATTCTTATTGCATTTCTTGCTTTGCGTTGTAAAGTCTGTTCCATAAACAACAGTTCCAACTCCTCCATTGGAGTTAGTGCAATCAGTGTTGTAGATGGGGAAGGGTCAGAAAAACCTCATGGTGGGGAAAATTCTTCTTCGCCTCTCTCATGCTCATCACTTCCAAGCGAAGTATCCATTCCGCTTCGAGTGATGACCATTCTGCAATCGTGAGTTCTTGTGGGTTCTTAAGTTCACGAGAAACGGGTGGGTTCTTGGGGGTCTTGGGTTCTTAAGTTCACAAGGAACTTGGGTTCTTGAGGGTCTTGAGGTTCTTGAGGTCCTTGATTCGTGAGAATCTTGGGTTCTTGAGGTTCTTGAGTTCTTGGGGATCTTGGGTTCTTGGAGTTTTCTTTCGCTTGCAAATCGCGTTGGAGAAGGATCTTCTCTTCACCCGAGTTCTACCCTTTTCTGCGGGCGCACCCCTTGGCGGCCTTGCGCTCACACCAAGGTTGCTTTTTCCCACCTCACGTCGATTGGCCGGCCGCTAAGTGCGCGGTCCGCTCTCAATGAGTGAAAAGAGACACAAGGCGAGGCTGGACAAGCCCTTCTTTCTTGGGATTCTTGTCACTCTTCAACAAAACACGATTAGGACTCGCCACGCCCAAGCGAACTTGGGTTCGTGCGATCACAACAAGGAAAAAAAAAAATTAATTGTGGTTCTTGTGGTTCTTTCCTTGAGTAATGCAGAACACTTCCAAAGCTCTGATACCAATGTTAGGTGCAACGGAATGAATGTTGTACTTTCTCAAGATTAGTGATCTTTATTGCTCAAGGTTCCTTTTAGTTCTTAGGGAAGGAGAGAGCCTTCCGTCTTGTGGAGAGTGCTATGATCACAAACAAAGTGAGTGGATATTGTGCGTGCAAGTGAATGAGACTGAGAGAAGGAGAGAGAAGAGATACGACACCTGAGAGGTTGTAAAACCCTCCTCCGAAGGCCCCACTCTCATCGGCGAGAGTGGTCTACTTGATTTCACAAAGGTGTACAATGCGTATGCAATGGACTATGCAACTTGGTCTATGTCGATGACGACGACGGTGACGACGACGACGATGACGATGACGACGATGATGGCTGAAATCTGAGATCTTCTAATCACTGAATTTCGGGACTGTTTCGGTGGCTGAAAATGACTGTTTTGGCTGCGTTTTCTTGGCTGAAAAATGAGGTTTCTTAGGGCTGAAAACTGATGGTCTTTACGGGCTGAATCTGCTACACTTTAGGTGAATAATGCCGGTCTTAATTTGCTACTGAAATCCAAAAAACGCCAGGGGCTGAAATTGGTCCTTCTGTCGCCGGGGTTCTGCAAATGCAAAAACGCTAGGCTGATCTGCTGTGTCGTGATGACGCCGGGGCTGATCTGCTGTGCACAAATCGCCAAGGCTGATCTGATGCAAAAACGCTAGGTCTTCTGTGGAGAAAACGCCAGAGTAGTCGCAGGGGTTGGTCTTGCTGAGAAGTTGCTTGTTGAGCAAGGTGCTCCTGCTGCCTCTTCTGCCAGAAAGTGTGAACTTTGGTTTGCTTATATATTAACTTAGCAAAATTGCCCTACCTACTTTTGTTGGAAAGTCACTTAAAAATAATATGTGAAAATACCAATAAATAGGAAAATAGGCTAAATGCACTGGAAAATTCCTCTAACTGATGCTAATGGATTCTGATGGGAATTCCGATGATCATGCTGTGTGCAATCGGAGGATATGCATCTATGCTAAGTGACTGGGCATGCACGGTCTACGAATAGACTCACAAAAGTGCCAGATCACTGCTAATCTAAACCGACTTGACTTGACTGAACCCTGCTGTGGTGTAGCTTGTCCACGGACACATAGGGTTGGGATGTGTCACGTGACAAGTACCTAGCGCGGTTAAAAGAAGATTGACGCAATCTCAAGCAGAACGGTACACCAGTCATGTCTTTTTCTAACCGTGTTTTGCAGCTTGGCACCCAATTACACAAATCGGATGCGAAGCGCAAAGAGGCTTTTATGTTCGGGTTGGACGACTATATCAGGTTTGATGTCGAAGTCCTCGACCCCGTAGATCTCAACAAGGCGGTAGCGATTGCTCTCGCACAAGAGATGAAGCACAATAAGGGAAAGCCTAAGGAAAACAAGACTTCACTCAGACTTCTAAGAACCCTCAGAATGGTAAGAACAGTAAGAATGGTAAGATCGGTAACTCTTCTAACCAATCTTCCTCTAGTCTCTTAGAAAAGAACTCGCACAATGAATTTAAGGGTAAAGCTAACACAATTGCTAAACCTAAGCTCACCCCATATAAAAAAGCAGCACAAGGAATTATAGGAGGATACATCACATCAGAAGAACAAAGCGTTTATTCTAAATAAGGTCGATGTTATCATTGTCACATCAAGGGACACATAAAAAGAACATGTCCTACGATTGAATCTAGCGAATCTAAAGAACCCACAGAACCCACATTCTCTGTTAATGCCATAAATGAGAACACAAGTGTGTCCCAAGTTTCTCATGATCCTCCCATTGATGAGTCTCTCATGAAGTGTTATGGTCATGTGAATGGTCAATACATGGTGGTCTTGTTTGATTCTGGTAGTATGCATGATGTGATTAGTCTCTCTCTTGTCGGAAGAGCCCGCTTGGAGGTTCGCAAGACATCTCCTTTCGAGGTGTCGGGCTCCGCTCCCGGTATATACTCTCTTATCACAGGAGAATGCCTTGGTGTGTTGTTCACTGTTCAACAAGCGTCCTTCCGTAGAAAATTTGTAGTCTCTCCTCTTTCAGGATGTGATATGCTTTTAGGCATTCGATGGTTTCATGAGCACAACCCTCTCATTGCTTGGGCAGCTAATACTTTCACTTTCAATGCCAAGAGTGACTCTCCCATTGTCATTCGTGGGGAGCAAGTTGTTCATTCTTCATCTCTCATTTCTAATATGCAGGCGAAGATTGAAAAGAATCAGGAGAAGGAGACTCTCTCAGTCTTGTCTTCTCCAAAGCACGACATACATGATTTGCATGATAAAGATGTGATTATTCACAAACATGATGATTTGCATGATAAAGATGTGATTGTTCACAAGGATGATGGTTTAGTTGATACTTTGTCTAGTGAGTTCAGACTATTTTGAACTTATGAAGGTATATAGTGAAGCTAATCTGATTGCAGATTCGATCAATCATGAAGAACCGATCTTGGCTCTCGAGTCGAGGTCCCAAGAAGCCCCACAGGAAGTATTTTGTGTGCGCATGATTAGCCAGCACGCATTGTTCGAGTGTTTCATTCGTGATGGTTTTCTATATTTTAGTCACCGTCCTTATGTGATCCCTTTATATAGGCATGCCATAATGAACATGATTCACTCATGAATGAGCACGGATGTATGCGGATTACTCATGAAAAGATGAAATGTTTGCACCTAAGGAATTCACATTCCATGTCTCTTCCTTGGCATGACATAGTATCCGAAAGAGCACAAGAAGGATTGAG
Source organism: Adiantum capillus-veneris (assembly GCF_014529385.1). Lineage (NCBI taxonomy): Eukaryota > Viridiplantae > Streptophyta > Polypodiopsida > Polypodiales > Pteridaceae > Adiantum > Adiantum capillus-veneris. The sequence goes on from NC_140941.1 coordinate 43,387,573, forward strand.
CATCAAGCATCGGCATTTCCATTGTGATTTGCCATAGTTGATAGATTTAGATCAGAAAGACAAGTTTCGATTCCATTGTTTGCGTGTGTTTGATGAACGGTTTGGCACTCCGTCTATATGTTCATCTACATTGAATGCACAGTCTTTAAAGAAGACTAGACTTTTTCCAGTCACTTTACATGGAATGGGTATGTTCATGTTTTTGTGTTGGAAGTGGTTTCATGAATTTTCATTCTCAGAGATTCTTGAAAAAAGTAGACGTATGACTTAGACGAAGTTGAAGCATTGAAGGAGCAACAAATGACTTTGTGTCGCTTTTGGCGCGGCCCATAGAAGCAAGCGTTGCAGAACTTTATGAAGTTAAGTATCGCATGACCCACGCATCAGAGTGGGCCGGGGAAGAGTCCTTTCCAGGATTCCAGACGCTGTTGGCGATCTCTCTCGACGCCATACAGTTCGGTACCAGTACCTCACTTTAAAAAGGAGGGGATGACATGCACATCTAACCCTATGTGTACGTGGACAAGCTACTTGATGACATGGGTTCAGTTAGCTTAGGAAGTGTTCTGACACTTTTGTGAGTCTATTCGCAGACCGTGCATGTCCAGGCACTTAGAATAGATGCATTTTCTTTGGTTACACACAGCATGATCATCAGGTTACCATCAGAACCCATCAGGAGCATTTTTACAGTGCACATACCTATTTTCCCTATTTTAGCCATTTTTCACTTATTATTAATAAGTGACTTTGTTGGGAAACTGGGTAGAGCAATTTGACTCAGGCAATATATAAGAAAACCTAGCGCTAGCACTTTTTGGCAGAAGAGGCAGCAGATACGCAACTTGCAGTGCACCTTCTCAGCAAGACCAACGAGACAACCTAGTGTTTTTCAGCCAACAAGATCACCTAGCGTTTTCTACAACAGAGAGCCAGCGTTTTCTGCAGCAGAACCATCATAAGCATTAGCGTTTTCAGTTTTCAGCAGTCAGGTTCTGTACCGCAGTCCCCAAACCTCGCAGATCTCACCTTCTCCCAGCAAATCCTCACTGCACGGTCAGATCAGCTAGCGTTTGCAGATTTAGCCCGCTATTCGCAGATTTCAGCATCTGCGTTTTCATCGCGTCGTCACCAACATAGAGTTAGAATTCAGCAGATACAAGATTTGCAGATTTCAGCTCTTAGCGTTTTTAGATTTCAGTCCATCTCGTCGCCGTTCTCATCGTCGTCGACATCGTCAGCAAGTCCATTGCATTGTAGAGGTTTGTACAATCAATAGTAGACCGCTCTCGCCATAGAGAGGGGGGTCTTCGGAGGAGGGTCTGACAACATTCTGGTGTCGTATTCTTCTCTCTTTATCTCTCAGTCTCAGCACCTTCATTCACAGTGTTTACCGCTTTGTTTGTGATCATTTGCACTCTCTCACTAAAGGAATGGAAGGCTCTCCCTTCTCCCTTCCGTAAGTAAAAGGAACCCTTGAGCACAGTTTGGAGCACTCATCTTGAGCAAAGTTCAACATTTATTTCTGTTGCACCCTACAAAAGGTAAGGGTGGTGCTCGGAGGTATTTCCAAGGGGTGCTTGTCAATGGAAGTGGATGCACGCAACATGCGAATGCGAATGCAGAAGAGGACTAGGGAACCTTTCTCCAACTCCTTCCATATCCGCATACAAGCCAAGCAAATCTTGGTATTCAAGATCTGGGTTGTCGTGTATGCGATATCAATCTTCGTTCAAAAACATAGCGATGAAGACAGGAGCGCGCCCGATGTGCGATGGACTAAGGGTGGAGTGGCTATTAAGTCCACGATCGGGACACGAAGATTCTTTGAAGAAAAAACTAGGAGAGATTCTTTGGGTTCTTGGTTCTGCTTGGGTACTTGGTGGTTCTTCTCTTGAGTTCGCGAAGTCAAAGCACGCAGAGCTCTGATACCAATGTCAGGTGCAGCGGAAGTCGTTTTAAGGGTTTAGCTCGGATCTAGTACTCCGCACAAACACAAGGACACTTTACTTCACTTGAAAAAACTGAAGTAAACTGAATGAAAGAGAGACACAAGAGAGAGAAAGAAAAGAGCGACACTGAATATGCCCCAATAGGAGCCCTCATCTTTGAGGAGTTATTTGGCGGTTTCATGAGACATCATACAAAGGACTTGCCATGGTTCGTGGGCATTTCAAAAGACATATCCATCTTCATCTCCCATTCGGCATTGCTCTTGCCAGTCTTCCTGCGTAGGGGGAGCGTAGGCTGGCGGGTAACCTTCTGAACATTAGCGTTTGTGTAACAGACTTGGATACCCCAAGTCGGGAATCTGGCACGACACACAAGGGAATCACTTAAAAACACTTATCAAAACTTAGTCACAATTCGATAGAGTCGACATGGCCCGACGTTGTTCCGTGCCCAGAGATCTGGTGCCCCTTTCTGTATTTCTTTATGATTAATCACTGCAAAGTACAACTCCCGAGAGACCTCTGCTCTCAGACTCTACGTCTAGATGCTTTGTAAAGTGAGGCCCCAAAGACTCTTTTAAACAGTACAAGGGATGCCAAAAGTAGAGCCCCATAAGCAATCAATTCAAAACCTTTAAGTTCCAAAAGCATTTGGTCCAAAAAATGGCAACACAAATCACGGAACGTTCATAGAGCTGCCATGTCAGCCCTTCATGTGCGATTTCTTTTTTTTTTTTGGTTTATTTTTAATAGTCTTGTGTCCCTTGGGCCCTGTCGGAAAGGGACCCATAAGTTGGAGCAACTTACATGGTCATTTTCCATCTGCTAGGGTCTTGCCACATCATCACTTTGTGGCATATCCCCCTCTTGAAAGAATTGTAATCGCCCTCGATTACGCCTGCAAAATCAAATATAAGCCATCAGTAAACAACGACTCTAAGACCCCTGTCAGACTGGGGCGCCCATCCTTCCTGAGCTGGACAGCCATGACCACCGTGCTCGTGAGTGAGAGCCTCTTGGATTACAAGAGGTGCTGGAAATGGTGTCACACTAGAGCAGGTAGAAGAAAGTGAAAAAGTTGCTGCACCTCCAATCAGATTGCACAGTTCGCTCTTGGGCTGATGTTGGGCGGGCATACTAGGCCGGCACACTTTTCAGAAAACTTGGCCGCTGAGGTGGACTGCCAACGCAGCTGTGGAAAGATGGGCAGCGGCCCTGGGCAGCGGCCCAGTGTGACAGGGATATTTGCGGGAGCAGCACTTGATTGGCGGATGAGCGCAAAAAGGGCGTCCACCTGCCTCAATGTGACACCGGCCTAAGTAACGACGACCTAGACGACACAAATATACCACTTGCACAAAGACGACAGTCATTGCACATTCACATTGCATTCAAATCATATCACATAAAATCCATCCAGATCTAGGACCATGATTCCTGGCAATGTGTTTAGCAATCGCATCTAGATCCACACAAAGGACTTCACTGATGTCGGATTAACTAATTCTTATTGTGATCATGTCCATAGATTGTCAATACCAAAATGCTGTTGTCATTGCGTCTTCCAATCTTGCACTCAAACACAATCATATGAGTGAGTACTCAAAAATCAAATTCATTTCCAGGAATTCCGGTTTACAAATCACACACTTAGTTCATACTGAATACTGTGTTTCAATCATTCAGTCTAGTCATCTTTTCCCTGTGTAGCAATCTCATCTCTTGGGAACTCTTGATGCGCTCACCACAGTATCCAGTCATTCATTCATCATTAGTCATCATCATCATTCAAAATTCATGATTCTTATCTTGAATCGTAATTGGGTTCATTCTTGACCCGTCATTGCTACCAATTGCTTTCATATGCAAATTCCTCACCATCTCATCCTCAATTTCACTTGCAAAACATGCAAAATTTCAAGGAGATGGCTCACCTCATTTTGCAAATGAGTGGATGTCGAGATCCATGCTTCCCAATGCTTGCACATGTGAGTTCCTCTCTCTTATTACCTGTTATCTGTACACAAATAACAAGTTCTTCCAAAAACATTAATTCCACACATGCTGATTTTTTTTGCGAAAACCCTAATTTTTTAAAGTTTTTGGATATAAAATCCGTTCGCATCAATGCGTAGAGCTTGTTGAGAGGATCAACTTTGCCTTTTGTCACATATCCAAATTCTCAACCTCGCCCGAAGAGGTTTTTAAAGGTCTCTGCAACATAGAAAAGCGTAAAAAAAAACGAACTCCTTTTTTTCTCGCAAGTGGTCTTGATTTCCTTGTGGCCTATGCCTTGTAAGACAAAGCGATGAAGACGGGAGCGCGCCCGATGCGCGATAAAGTAAGGGTGGGAGTGGCTTGCTTTGTCTGCTCTTTGGTAGGACAGGTGCGCTTTCAGAAAAGCACACACCTGAAGCTTTGATACCACTGTAACAGACTTGACACCCCAAGTCGAGAATCTGGCACGATACACGATAGAATTGCTTAAAAACACTTAATAAAACTTAATCACAATTCAATAGAGTCGGTGTTGTTCCGTGCCCAAAGGTATTGGCCCTAAATTCTGGCGTCCCTTTCGGTATTTCTTTATCATGAATCACTGCAAAGTAGAACTCTCGAGGGAACTCTACTCTCAGACTTTGCGTCGAGACGCTATGCAAAGTGAGGCCCCAAGGGTTCTTTTAAGCAAAGCCCCAAAAGCAATTTGTTCAAAAGCTTCAAGTTCCAAAAGCATTTGGTCCAAAAGCTGGCAACACAAATCGCGGAATGTTCGTACAGCTGCCACGTCAGCACTTTCTGTGCGATTTCTTCTTTTTGGCCTATTTTTATTAGCCTTGTGTCCCTTGGGCCTCGTCGGAAAGAGACCCATAAGTTACTTAAAAGGTCATTTTCATCTGCTAGGGTCTTGCCACGTCATCTCAGTGACAATTCACATATCCAACCAATCGCTCTATATGCATCCATCCGGTTTGTAGTTTGGTTATACCATCCGAGTTGGGGCAGCAAAGGCCGTCTGGTAACCAACAAGGGAATCGTTGATCCAGGAGAAGTAGTCCATTGGTTGTTAGTAGATGTATCATCACCATCCTTGTCTACTGAACATTTCCACATCACCCGGGGGAGCCTCTCTCAAAAGTAGCCGTGGAGGACATCATCTAGAAGGGTATTCATTCGAGACCATCTTATGGCATGCATGGAGTGTCACAAGACGGGCACCACGTGCCAATAGAAAAGAACAGATTGAACAAACTTTTAGCACTTCAATAACAATTGAACTGAGAGAGAGAGACGACACTCAACACGGAGTGGCGGAATTTCACCCCAGAGAGTATTAGCCCCAAACCTTGGCGCCCCTTTCGGTATTTCTTTAAATTGCATCAACACAGTACAAGCCTGTACTCCAGAAAGCATGCCAAAGAATGAGCCCATGGCCTCATATTTAAAGGCCCTAGGCCCCAAAAGCAGTTTACATGAAAAGCCTTCAAACTCAAAAGCTTCTAGTCCAGAAGCAATGCCAAAAAGTTGCTAGCATAAAACATGGAAATCATACAACTACCACGTCAGTAGTCAGCACAAAACGCGGAAATCCGTACAGCCTGCCACGTTAGCACTGTCAGCGTAATTTCCGGAGCCTCCGTACAATTGCCACGTCATCAGTTCCACACTGCGTGTGTGTGACGGTCCAACTTTGTTCTAAATGCTTTTATGTCACTTGGGCCCCATCGGACGAGGTCCCATAAGTTGGTAGGACTTCTTCTTCTTTTGCTGTTGCTTACTCTTCTTAGGGTTTAGGCCCCTCGGCCGTGATCTGCAAGTTGGCTCCATTCTTCAGGGCTTGACACATGAGCAGTTTGTGACATGGAGTTTGGTACCCGTACCTCACCTTAAGTAGTGCACATGGCTCTGTGTTGTCATGTGGACATGTTTCATCGACTTCCAGAGACAAATTTCTACTTAGGAGTGTCTAGAATCCTAGGAGGATTAGTACCAGCAATTTTCTGAGCCTGTTCGTAGGACCTACATGTCCAAACGAGTCCAATAGATTAGGTTTTCCAGTTTTGGAACCCTCTTGCATAAATTGTTTGTACAAGCATTTTGATAGATGTTATTACACTCTGGTGGGCATCTGGTATGACGAGCATGTAGATCAGGTTAGAGGAACGTGTGGGTCCAGTTGGTTCGTAAAATGGGTCACAGATTAGTGAGTTATCATAAAAGAACTCCAATGTGCGCACATTTGCACATTTTTCCCTACCTATCCTAAAATTCCCGACCTAATCTAAATTCCCTACAAGGTTGTTTCAAAACGTATGTACGAATCTGTCCCGTACCGTACGGACGTACTGTATGATCCGTACGGTACAGATCGATTCGTACAGGGCACTTTTTAAAGGAAAAAAAATTGGAAGATAAGCGTGGCTGAGGGTTTTTGGTGCATTTTTGCTGACTTCTGGGCGACCAAACCAGTTCTCATTTGAGCTTTGATATGCCTGTTCAATCAAAAATGTCGTCTAAACTTTGAAGTCTCTTGCAGTAGTCACATAGTATGTGGTTGTCTTGTAAAACATGTCTTTAAATGTCTCTAAAAGTTGTTGCCCTCTCTTGTTTTTTATCAGAAATGTGTCCTAGAAAGTTTGGTAAATTGAGTTTTTTTACGAGAGTACGTATTTTTATGTACATGATTTTTTTTCCTTTCCTTATAAAAGAAGCAAAAGAGCTAGCGTTTTACATCACATGTGCAAGCGCCAGAATTCAGGCCAGTGTTTTTGCGTTACATCTACAAGCTTGACATTTTTCTCCCGGTTCCCAGATTTCTGCAGATCTGTCCAACGTTTTGAAATTTCAGCCCTTTCCCTCGCCGAAGCTAGCACGGATCTGCTAACACTAGCCTCTCTATTGCCGTCCGGTACTTCGGGAACCCATTGAGCCTCTTCTTGGCCATTCCCTAGCCGTATCGAGTGCTCCCATCACTATTGTCACGTGCACACTACACTTGCACAATGTCCACAAGCTTTTGCTACAGTCTAGCGTCGGTCTTAGCTTTAGCACCTAGACTGGCACTTTGTGAGCCCTCTAGTAGGACGTGCATGCCCAGGCTGGTCATAGTCATAGTTGCATACCCTCTCTTGCGCAGTACAAGCATCTCTACCAAGTATCGTCGTCGAAGTACACATCGTAGTACACGTCGTCGTCGTCATCGCAGTACCAAGCATCCCTCGCAGCACCCATTAGCACTTCAGCAGCACCGCAACATTAAGAACCTTCAATATCCAGCAGTACCCGCAATACCAAGCACCAGCAATACCAAAGTACCCGGCAATACCAAGCACCAAGGACTCACAATACCCAACACTTAGCCTCTCAAGTACCAAGCATCCACTGTAGTACCCCTCAGTATCTACCGCAATACCCTTTAGTATCTCAACAATACCAAGCATCTGCATTAAGTACCCATTAGCATCTCAGCATTTAGCATCATTGTATCAGCATTGTGCAAGTCAATAAAGCAAGTACTTGCTTTGGCAACAGAGCAACGGGGCCCTTAAGGGTGGTTGAGATGCGACATGCCATGTCGTCTCTCTTTTCTCTCTCTCTCTACGTCTCCTCGTTCATTGTGTTTAGTTCAGTTTTTCTTTTTGCAAGTGAAGTAAAGTAACTTTATGTTTGTGCGGAGTTCTAGATCCGAGCTAAATCCTTAAACACTTCCGCTGCACCTGACATTTGTCCATCATTGGCTCTATCATCATCTGCGTTTTCAACGTGCTTTGCGCGACAAATCGGCTGCGTTTTTTCAGCCAGATTTCAGCTCTTGATCCCTCTCACATTGGGAGTGCAAATCAGCCCCATATCTACCCCTTGGTGGCCATCAGCAACCGCTCAGCTAGACGGATTCAAAGGTGCATCAAATAAGCCCCGGAGGAGCTCATCTTGAAGAGTTACCGCTGGGACATCCCCCATTTGAGTCAGTAGAGCCTGCATTGAGGTATTGCATGTGTGTACATTCCATTTACGCAATCAAAAGCAAATACCACATTGGAAACGATGTCTTGGACCCTTGAGAAAGTTGGTTGGGACCCCATCGGGTGTCTCTCTCTCTCTCTGTTCACGTCTCTACCTCTCTCTCATTCTCTCTCTACAAGGAAATAAAAGAAACTGTCTTTCGTGCTAAGTAGCACACATTCAAGCAAGGAAAGAAGTAAAGATTTGTGGAAACGTAAAGTCTACATCTTCACCATTTCAATTGTGCTCCACATGACATGAGATGTTGATGAGAACTTGCTAATGATGCTTGGTTCTGCGAGGGTAAAAGCTGAAATGCAAAAACTCTGGTGGAACTGCAGGGATCTGCAACCATTAACGAGGCTATAACTGATCTGCTATGGCCGATGTCAAGAATGGGCTGAAAACTGAAAAACACTGGCTGATTTGAGGGCTGAATCTGAAAACGCTGGTGTGACCATTGGGTCTGGACGGTACGGCGAGGTTATGGTTGGCAACTACTAACACTAAGGCTGATCTGGTACTGCGTGCTGAGGGTGCTGAAAAACGCTAGAGGATGCTGATGGGCAAACACCAGGTTTCTACTGCTTGTGCTAAGCGCTGGCTGCCCATGGGCTTGACAAGTGGCCCCTAGGGTCAATTATATATGACATTAAAACTGGGTCAAGCAATGCAAATAAAAACTCCACAGTTTCTATAATGCTGGCTAAATGTCAATTATTAGTAAGTTAATAACTACTAATAAGAGGTGCTTCGTATGTAGTTACTACCTGGGCTTGGTACTGGTACTAAAATATGGGAGCATTCCCCAGTGCCTATAGACATTGGTTGTGCTCATGTGCAATCAAAGGGTATGTAGCTACTCTAAAGTGCCTGTACATGCACGTCGTGCATGCAGACTCACAAAGGTGCCAGAACAGTTCCTAGGCTATTGTGAACCCTAGAAGTAGGAGTTAGCTTGTCCGCATGCACATAGGGTTAGATGTGCATGTGACATTCTACACCCCACGACCTAGAACATAAGGGGAAATAAATAAGAAACTGGGAAAATAGGGAAGCAGAGGCCACCAGGCCCAAACAGAAATAAGGGAGGCTGGGATAAAATATCCCAGGCCCTTGTAGGCCTGTATGACTATGGAATGAGGCAAAAACCCAAAGCTACACACAACTAAAAAATCCCGACATGAAAAAACTATCTCAATCTGGCCGAGCATAGCAATGAAACGGCCCTCACTTCCTATCACCAGTCAGTGGAAGATACTGGACCGATTGGAAGAATCCAGAGAGATGCCATAACTCTAACAAAGGGAAGGCTGCTCTTGCGGTTTAAATCCTTTACCTTGCTAGGATGGAAACTCTACAAGTTTGGTCCAGATGGTGAGCTATGTAGAAGTATCTCTCCACATGAGGCTCCCAGCATCTTAGAGAACGCCCGCAAGGGGTCCTATTAATGGTGACTAACCTGGCCACCCCCCAAAATGTTATTGCCCATGTGGCAATATGCACCATATATCAAAGGTATGCTCCAAAACCTGGCCGCAAGCAAAAATGCCTCTCGAAGTCTCAATGGCATGGCTGCCTTATGAGAAATGAGATCTAGACATTGTAGAACCTGTCAGCCCAGTAGCCCTTTGATGGCAGTCGCAGGGAAGCGAATTAAAAAATCTTGTAGATGCTGAATCCTGATTTTTATTGTCTCCGAAGGATGAGAAATTGCAGTCAGTGGAGGCCTTCGATTGACAAAGATAGATCTGTACAACTTGTTGCAGATTTGGTAGCATGGTGTCTTCTGCCTCGTCTGCCATAGCAGAAGTTGATCAAAATAGAATTGAAATGGATGGAATAGAGACAACAAGACACAACAATGGAACCTATACTCCTGCAGACTCAATACACACACCATCCTCATTACTTTGCACTGTGCAGTGAACCGAGTACTTGAGACTGGCTGATGGCACACTTAGCTCCAGACCATGAATTGTGACTTGGATACAAATGTGGTGTCAAGGATAGATAGTGTAGGGCAAGTTTGCCAAGTGATGACCGACGGGCTCTCGATGTACATAGACTAGACTCAACTGACCTGACTCGATGATGAAGCTTTCCCTGAAAAACCCATATGAGACCAAGTATCCAAGTACAAGATAACGTCTTGAACGAGTGGTGACCTGGTATGTGGAGGGTGGAAAGCTACGATGACGAGGGTGCTTTGGCCAAAAGGTAGTCCAGCTATGTAGTCCATCAAAAGGATTCTAGAGAAGGTAGTCCCGTCCTTGGCCACCTCTCTATCCAAGTCCACTCTGTAAGTGGACTGCTGCATTATACGATCCACGGGGAGTTGTGGCCTACCAAGGGTAACGGCATACACTTTGCATGTGCAACCAATCTCTATAGAGAGACCACCACTCTCGTGTTGGAAGCACCACCAAAAGCAAAGAAATCAAAGAGTGGCTGCTACTACCTGATTGGCCATCAGGATTCATAACCTTTATCATCCAATTGTGAACGTACAAAAGTTCAATTTTTTTCCCCTATTTGCATGGCACAAAAAGGCAACATTGGCTGTCAGATTTGAAAGGATGTGGGCCCGCTGATGCAAAAAATGCTGCCAGAAGCTGGAGGATGGGCTGTAATAAAGGTTTCCCTTGGATGTAAGAAGTGAACGTGCAGCAGGTGAGGGGGCTGCACAATGGTTGTAAGAGGCGATTCGACAGACCTGCAGGCATAAGGTTGGCTGTGTAGTGTAACACGGATAGGCACCACGTGCCAACGGAAAAGAACAGATTGAACAACTTTAAGCACTTCAAATAACAATTGAACTCTGAGAGAGAGAGAGAGAGAGAGAGAGAGAGAGAGAGAGAGAGAGAGAGAGAGAGAGAGTCCAAGCTTCACTTCGGGTCTTGCTTTTCCCGTTTGCCAGTCTTGCCCATTCTTCATGGCGGCTTTGCCGGTCTTGAGTGCTACACACGGCGCTCCATCACCACTTGCTTGTCGCGTGGATTGTATTGGTGACCTGTTGACACGCATTGACTCCAAAATTCAACACTTGACACAGCATGCCTTGGTTGGCCGGATGATTGGACAGTCTCCACCTCGCTCTTCTATACGTGATTGGTGTCAGACTGCATTGGGCACTACTCAGGGACGGGTGTCGGAGCTTACATTCCTTGGCAGAGGCATATTCATGGTACGTCTTTCAGATCCCGCCACTGCCTCAGCTCTCCTGGCTCGCTCTCCGATTCTCTCTGATCGCAGAATGATATACTTGACGAGGTGGTATCCCGAGTTTACTACTGAGGAGTTTGACAGTCGACATCTTATTCCCAGATTCCCCCTGACGCTCTCCTTCCCGGATATGCCTCTCCATTTTATTGATGAGCACCTCCTTCATATGATTGTTGCTCATTTTGGCACAGTAGTTCCAGGATCTTGCATCTTCTTATCTGGTCCACCTCGCATTCAGGTCCTGGTGTTTGGGGATACTTCATTACCAGATACAGTTACTGTGGCTGTGCGTGATCGAGACTACTCTTGCCGAATGGTAGTCACTGGCTGCCCAGGACAGTGCTTACGTTGTCACGAGATGGGACACTTGGCTCGCGATTGCCCCACTCAGCCACGACATCGGCGACAACAACAGTCGGCTCGTGGCACCCATGCTCAGCCACGTGGTCAGCGTCCACAGCCGGTTCCTACTACTACTACTACTAGAGCACCTCAGCAGCCTACGGGTGCTCCCAGAGCTTCAACCCTCCATGTTCCCCCCTCTGCTTCAGTTCCTACTGAGACTGCATGGCAGACAGTGGGTCGTAACCATTCCTTCCTTCCTCGTCAGCAACCCACACCGCATGCAGCTCCCAGTGTTAACTCTCCTGCTCCGCTCCCTCTCAAGTTTTCGCCACTCCCTTACCCCCTGCTTCTCCTCGCCATTCTTCTTCTTCAGCCCAGGATCACTTACCTCTGCTACCAGCTCCTCCTTCACTTGCCATTCCCCTGCCCGTTCCTTCCCCTCTTCCCGAGGTTCCTATTCCCATGCAGATGGATCATTCACTGCTACTACCTCTCCCTTTTCCTCCTCTCCCTCTCGCCCTTACTCCCCCCCCTCCACCTTCTGGTCCACCCCCTCCCTCAGCCGCTCATACTTACATCCCACGCAGTTTTCTCAGCTCTTGCCCTCTTTCCTGGGGCACTCATCGGGCTGAAATGTGCGGTGACTCAGAAGGACCATTGCGGGTGCAGCTCTACCTTATGCATCACAAGCCAGGTTGTGTTCCCTCTTTCATAGGCAGTCGCTCTCAGCCTACCCATTCCTTTTTCCTTCCATTCCATGCAGCTCAGGAATGGTCCGAGGATCAGGTTCTGCATTTTGTGCATGCACAAACTATGGCTCAGCTTCATTTATGGTTGTCTACTTCCGCTCCGGATGTATTGTCTCCACACTTCCCTTCATGTATTGGTGCTATGGAATGGAGTGATGTTTATGCTTGCTATTCATTGCCTATGATCATTCATGTATCCTCAGATGTGGTGCTTCCTATGTCTATGCGCATTTGGGGTGTCAAAGCTGCAGCATCGGTAATGCAATGTAAACAAGCTGAGGTCCGCAGTTGGTGCAATGAGACACCATATTTTAGAGAGGGCTTGCGAGTTGCTTTCCTCCTGTCCGAAGCTCACCCCTTGGATGGCCCAACTGCCTCCAAGAAGACGCGCAGTTAGTCAGATGCTTTACCAATTCTTCCATGTAGACTATGGATTTACATGTAGTTTCTTGGAATGCTAATGGTTTACAGACTTCTCGGGTAAGAGGTTCACGTAAGCTTTTACTTCGCAGAGATTTACACGCTCATGTAGTAGGCATTGTGGATATATTACTAGTACAGGAGCATAAGATTGCCACTCCCTTTGGTAATCTCATGCCCTTGGGCGCTCACACTTTTTGGGAGCCTGCTCTGGGCATTCATGGACATAGTTGCGGTGTATGCATTTCAGTGGGGCCACGTTACTTGGCATCAGTTCAACAGCATGGCTCCCTTGTCGCTGGCAGAGCAGTCTATGTTTCTATCCGGATTCGGGACTCTATCATTGGTTTTATGTCAGTCTATGCACCCACTACTCCTCGGGAGAGAGCTACTTTTTGGTCCTCCTTGGTTGCTACTCTACCTGCTGTAGACTCTTGGGTTGTTGGAGGCGACTTCAGCAATGTCGAGAGCGACTCTGACTGGCGATCGATCACTTCTCCAGTTCTATCATCCATTTCTCTCGATGAGCAGCCAGCTTGGGATCGATTTCTTCTAGCTATTCAAGGTGTTGACGCCTGGCACATACCTTCGTTTGGTCACCACCCTGCTACACTTCATTACTCGTGGGGGTTTCAGAGACAGCAGGGAAGATTATTAGAGCGACTTGATCGTTTTTACATTGGCCCTTGGGCAGCAGCTCTAGGTGGATTTACTACTATTTGGCGAGGGACTAGCCTCTCAGATCATTTACCCATCTCATTGTTTATCTCTTTCACTAGATCCTCTGCACAGAGACGAGGCTGCCGCATCCCTGACAGTGTTCTCACCACTGAAGTTTTGCAGTAGCAGATTCATGACTTGTGGTCCACGAGTGCTTCTTATTGTGGTCCCCCTGGAGAGTTCCTTGCCCATTGCATTACTCAATCTAGTATTTACTGCCGTGATCAAACTGCTACTATTCATCGTCAGTTGAGAGTACGCGAGCCTGACCTCCACATTCCTCTTGGTTCCACACAACGCTTGCTTGAGGAGTGGCCTCATGATGCTTATCTCGCTGCTAGACAGACAGAGCTCACAGAGGAAATTCGTCGCGTACAGGAGGCTAGGTCTGAGTTCACTCATCATGCTTCAGTATCTCATTGGATAGCTAAAGCTGATCGAATGAATAAGGACTTCTTCACTGCGCATAAAGAGCGCCCTCTTGGCACCACCCTTCGGACTTTGTGCGATGCTCAGGGAACACTTCATATGCATCGTGATGTTATTCTTAATATGTCTGCAGATTATTTTGAGGCATTGTTCACTGCTAATGTATGCACTACTGAGGTTTTACTTGCCCGTGAGCAGATCTGGCATCACACCTGACGTCGTTGTACAGACACTATGGCAGAGATCTTGTTGGCTCCATTCACACTTGCAGAGCTTTATGCTGCTATCGAGAGTCTAGATCCATCTTCCTGTCCAGGCGAGGATGGTCTCACTAGAGCTTTCTTTTTGACTTATTGGGATGTATTGCATATACCACTGCTTCGTGGTTGTCAGGATATCTTTGCATTAGGATATATTCAGCTGGATCTTTGTTCAGGTCTCATATCTCTTATTCCGAAAGGGGGTGACACCACTCAGCTCCGCTAGTGGAGACCTATTACCCTACTCCCTTCGGTCTATAAGATATTAGCGTTACTGATCAGCCATCGCTTGTGACCGTTCTTACCAGATATTATTCATACTTCTCAGACAGGCTTTGTCATGGATCGATGCATACTGGATAACATCTTCACTTTTTATGAGGCAGTAGAGTGTGCCAGATCATCTTCTGAACCTCTCGCTTTTTTCATCCTTGACTTCGAGAAAGCATACGATCGTGTTGAGTGGGAGTTTCTCGAAGGATCATTAGCCAGGATGGGTTTCCCTTCGAGATGGATCTCAGGCATTTCCGCCCTCTTCAGGACTGCCAGCAGTGCTATTACTATTGGTGGTCGTGTCAGTCGTAGTTTTGAGCTCTCTCGATCTGTCCGTCAGGGATGTCCTTTAGCAGCATATCTGTATCTGTTTGTAGGAGAGACTATGTCCGACTTTCTTCGTGCTCAGAGTCATGCATTTCGTGGCTTGACCATGCTAGTACCTTCAACTCCGGACCTTATTGATCAGGAGTTTGTTGATGACACTATGCTGATGTTGCGCTATTTGCTAGCAGCTCTTGATGCCATGTGGGAGGCCTTGGAGGTTTTTTGCATTGCCAGTGGTGCACGCATTAACTGGCATAAATCCTATGGATTACTGGTTGGTAGTGATGACATACCTACTTGGGGGGTAACTGATGGTTTCACATGGTTGCAGCCGGGTCAGACATGCAGATATCTGGGCTTTCAAGTTGGATTTGACGTTTCCTCACAGCAGCAGTTTGCACCCGTACTACAGTCTATTCGCAGGAAGCTATGTCATTGGTCTTCACGTCATCTGTCGTTGGTTGGCCGTGCATTGGTCGCCAACCAGGTCATTCTGGCTACAGTATGGTATACGGCCTCCTGTTGGATGCTACATTCTGGTGTGATAGCTCAGCTCCACAGACTCGTGCAGAACTTTTTATGGAGTGGCACAGATGGGACTACGGATACTCGTGCTCGAGTTCACTGGTCCACGATTATTTGTCCTAGGTCAGCGGGCGGCCTTGGCATTATTGATCCAGAATTACAGAGCCGCGCCCTTCTTACCAAGCTTATTGTTCGGGGTCTTTTTCCCGGCCAAGAACCTTGGAAGATACTTCTTCAGGCCGCTCTTTTCACAGCGACTCCACGCCTCGGCACTAGAGATGGCCATACTTGGCAAACAGGATATCGTTTTCTCTTTACGGATGCCCCCTTGTGCACCAGCACTCTCTCACCCTTCATCCGATCGCTCCTTCAGATTTGGGTATCCATGCGACGAGCTATCATACGCTCACCTCCCTCATGCCGTGAAGAGATTGAGCGCCAGCCTCTCATTTGGAATGATGCAGTTCTTGATTCTTCGGTTAATCCACCCCGTCAGCTTGGAGAGAGGACTCACATTGATTGGGCTGCTCCGGACACTGGCCCTGCTACCTCTATGCGGTTGTTTCATGAGACACGTATGCTGGATGCAGATTTTGTGGCCGAACATTATGACATTGGTCACGGGGTAACAGATAGACTGCTTGAGATTGACTCCGCCATTCCTTCACACTGGGACGCAGTCATGCGAGGCACGGTTCAGATGCCTCCACATTGTGGCTGGGAAGGCCTCTTTGCTCAGAGCACTCTTTTATTAGTTCGTTTTGACACCATGTTGTTCACAGTTGAGACTGACTACTCTCCGGGGATGCATGCTAGATTGACATATGCTACCACCTCTCCGCACCTTGTCTCCCGCGGCGCTTGATGGGAGGCCATACGAGTAGTTGGCTCCCGTGGGAAGCGTCGTTGTGTTGACCCCTGTTTCGCTTCCGTTGATGCTGCACTTTGGAGGCTTTGGGTGTGGGAGGGTCGTGCCCTATCTCAGCTTTATTGGGACCCAGGAGAGTGGCATTGGCCTCACTCTAACCCCACCGGTGCACATGTATCATTCTTTGAGTACACTGTCAGAATTGGAAGATTCGCATTGATGAGACAGCACCCAGAGCAGCCCACTCGTATGCGTTTCTGGTTACATTCAGGTCTCTCCCATGCCTATCTACAACAGTTTTGGTCAGCCATCTGGGATTTACATGTGGCTCGTCGTATTTCTTTTTTCATGTGGATGATTGCACATGCAGGACTTCCAGTTGGGACTTGGCTAGCTTCTATGGGTCATGATCCGTTATGTACTCGCTGTCCTTTGCGACTACCTGAGTCACTTGCACACTGTCTTTGGTCATGCTCGTCTTCTCATGTAGTGTTGCTAGCAGTTTGCTCCTTACTTAGCAGAGCTGGTGTTCAGCATGGATTTCTCACTTGGGGATCTGTCTCCTGGTTGATGCCGATGCCCGGACCGCATCTTTTCTACGAGGGCTCAGACACAGATCCAGCTCTTATGCTTACCTCGACTGGTTATCGGCGAGGGACTTTGGCTATGTTACCACAGATTGCTTGGCAGGGGGATCCTCAGAAACGTGATGAAATCTTCTCAGTCATCACTAGCATTGCACTATGGAATGTTTGGAGAGCTCGTTGTCTTCACATTCTCAGTGCGGCTCCACAGCTCCTTCCGGATACCCTCACTACCATTTGGCTGGACATCATTCACACCCTCATTTGGCAGTGGGATTGTTCCTCAGGTACATCTAAAGTAGCCGAGGCTTGTTGATTTGACTTCCTTCAGCGTTGGGCTCGATCTTCACTCTTCTTCACACTTACAGGTGGACAGATTACATGGCATTATGCACCTCCTCAGTGGTTTCTCCTCCACTCATCATACAGACCACCATGAGATTGTTCTAGTCGAGTTGTCACTATAGTGGCTCTCACCCTTACATTCAGCTTGTACACCCCACGTGATAGGCTATTTTGGCATCCGTTGGGGATTATATTGTACTCAGTAATATACAGCCCTGATTTTTACAAAAAAAAAAAAAAAAGAGAGAGAGAGAGAGAGAGAGAGAGAGAGAGAGAGAGAGAGAGAGAGAGAGAGAGAGAGAGAGAGAGAGAGAGAGAGAGAGAGAGAGAGAGAAATGAAATGAAATGTTATATTAACGTCTTCAAAAGGCCAAAGTGACCTATGAGACCAAACTGATACAAAAGTGGTGAATCTGGTACAATGTCTAAAAAGTGTGAGTGAAAATAAATGCGAAAAACTAAATACAAAGTATTAGATAAACTTCTTAGGAGCATTCTGGGTGTTTGGCTAGAATGCTTCTAATCCTTTGTTGTAGTCTCCTCCGGTGAAGTGTGCTTCTGCATCTCGGTCGTGGTCGTCTCGATTTCCTAAGCTCAGTCGCCCTGTCAATGAGGGTGCCTTTGGTATGAATGTGGGTACTCCTTTGTGCTCGCTGCTGGCCTCTTGCTTCTCCTTCCATTCCTGCTTCTCTCGATCCGAAGAAATTTGTGATCTGCCTCTGAGGTTGTAGTGCTCTTTGTCTTCTCATTAGATTATCCCTGTGCCGATGTAATTCCAGTAGGTACAGGCCTAAGCACCTTTGATCTTGGTATTGCATGACTCTATCTAGAGGTCCAAAGCCTTCTTTAAATAGGAAATGGAAACGCCCACGTATCTCATAGTATACAGTGCAATGGCATATGTAGTGTAATTTTGTCTCCGGCTCCATTCCGCATAAGTTGCAAATTCTGCTCTCAAGTGGGATTCCCCTAAATCTGCCAAATTCAATTTCCAGTTGGTGTGAGGATGTACGAATCTGACCAATAGCACATCTCAAACCATGAGACAGGTGGGTATCCATGTATTTCGGGCGAATCACAAAACCATCTTCAGATAGCTGTAGGAAGTTTCCTTTGTAGTCGGCCATCTTCGTGCCTAATTCTTGTGTGGGGTCTACCCATGTCCTCTTAGTGTCCAACTGTATAAGATCCTAGCGGATGATTTTCTTAATCTCCGTTCGTGTGATTGCCAGTGATGGAGCCTCAAGAGAGTATTGGTAGGGGGGTAATCTTTCCATACTGAACCCGTGTCTCTGAAACCACGAAGACAGTTGCGCATACCAGCATGATGTATCTCCTTTCATTGCTAACTGTCGAGAGGATTCGAGGGCCAATCTAGTATATCGGCAATTATTTGTATCCCACAAACCATGTATAAAGGACACTGATCTGGTAAGAGCTTCAATTTCTATCGGAGGGGCAGCTAGTTCCGCTCGGATAATCGCATGTGGTACGGAGGCCTTGGCTCTAATCATTTGGGAAATCATAGATACCAACTATCTCTCCATTGGCTTCCAATTATCTTGATCCACAGATGGTCCCCAAATCTGGACCCCATAAAGCATAGCCGAAGCCACCACAATATCAAAGAGCCAAAGTTTTGTTCGTGGTTCCTGAAACTACACTTGTGAACACATCCTCTCCAACCCTTCCAAGGCCGCAGAGGCTCTGGACAATCTAACCTCCGCTGCTTTCTTAAGAGTAAACTTCGGTCTTGTAAATACCACACCAAGGTATGTGTACGCATCTGTGTACTCTACTGTATCCTGGCCATATGCAAATGTAGGTGCCTATCTCCTAACCCACTGTGGTGTGGTGTTAAACACCAGAACTTTGGTTTTACCCAAATTCACCGATAGTCCGCTGTCCTCCGTGAATTTATGTAATGCATCTAACTGCCTCTGCATTCCATCTGGTGATTCTGCTATCAATACAATATCATCTGCATACAACAACAAAGGGATCCATGACCCTGCAAGTTGAGCACCTCTGTCACCCTCTCTATCAATTAATCTGATACCTCATCTATATACATACCAAAGAAAGTAGGGGACAGTGGGCATCCCTGCTTTACTCCAACGATGGAATGAACAATGTGTGAGTGCACTACACATGAGACGCGGAGTGGCGGAGTTCCACCCTAAGAGAGCACTGGACCCAAACCTTGGCCCCTTTTGGTATTTCTTTATATTGCTTGAGCCTTGAACTCAGTACAATGCCGTTACTCGTGCACTGCACCTTCACTTGGAAGAGTACCAGAGAATGAGCCCATGGCACATATTTAAAGGCCATTAACCTCTCAAAAGCAGTTACATGAAAAGCATTAAACTCTAAAGCATCTGGCCCAAAAGCTGGCGCTGTAAATCAGCCAGTGCAAATTACGAAAATCCGTATAGATGCCACATCAACACACTCAACGTAAAACACGGAATTCTGTATGGCCCGCCACATCAGCATGTCAGCACGTTTTGCGGGGGATCTGTACAGTAGTGTCACATCATCACTTGATTGCGCATAAGATTTATCCGTGCGCGTTGGTCCTGCTTGATTTATTTTCTTTAGGTAACTTGGGCCCCATTAGACGGGGTCCCATAAGTTGGTGGGAACTCCTCTTTAAGAATAGGCCACTCGACAAGACTTTGCAAGTTGGTAAAACTTCTTCTGCTGCTTCTACTTCTTCTACTACTTCTGCTTCTTAGGGTTTAGGCCCTCGGCCGGGATCTGCAAGTTGGCTCCGTTCTTCTTCAGTGGCTTGATAGTTGACAAGTCAGCAGTTTGTGACATGTAGTGTGCACAACATAGTAAAAGAGGGTATTTTGGGTGTGGGATCCTCTTGTTTTTCTTTTTGGGGGGTGAGGGCGGATGGCGAGGGTGCAGCTGAGCCAATGGCTGCTTAATGCCAGGGTGATATTTGTGTGATCAGAGCAAGGGTGATGCAGCTTGGGTGAAGTGCTACAATCACTAGTGGACTAATCAAGTTCATGAATGGGTTTGATTTGCAAGGTAGCAGGCCAATGATTTTGAAGGGCTGTAAGGTGCAGCGAAATGAATGTTGTATTTTCTCAAGATTAGTGATCTTTATTGCTCAAGGTTCCTTTTAGTTCTTAGGGAAAGAGAGAGTTCCGTCTTGTAGAGTGCTGTGGTCACGAACAAAGTGAGTGGATATTGTGCGTGCAAGTGAATGAGACTGAGAGAAGGAGAGAGAAGAGATACGACACCCGAGAGGTTGTAAAACCCTCCTCCGAAGGCCCCACTCTCGTCGGCGAGAGTGGTCTACTTTGATTGCACAAAGGTGTACAATGCGAATGCAATGGACTGATGCAATGGGACTGTGCTGATGACGACGATGGTGAAGATGACGACTTAGGCTGAAATCTGTGATCTTCTATGGTTGAATTCGGGGTTGTCTTGGTGGCTGAAAATGACTGTTTTCTTGTTGTCTTAAGGGCTGAGATTCTCTGTTTTTGTTGAGGGAATTTAGGGCTGAATAAAAACGCTGATCAAGCCAAGCTTGGGCTGCGTTTTTGTAGCTATGATCGTATGCTGAAAATGCTGCTTATCTGCGATGCCAAGGCTGAAGTTAGGGCTGATTACCTGCTAGAAAATGCTAGTAAAAGCTGTGTTTTTCCCTTGCTGAAAATCTGTGGTAAAAACGCTGGGTCTACTGCTATCAAAGCTGCGTTTTAAATGGCTGGAAATCTACTGCTAAAAACGCTGGTTCTTGTGAGCCAAAAATGCTGGCCTTGGCTGATTTGCTAGCGACCAAAAACAGCCAGAAGTAGGGCTGCTTGTAGGGGGAAACAAAACGCCAAAAGGGGATGGCAAGGCTCCACTGGGGAAGGAAAACGCCAAGAGTGTGATGAGGGTGGCGATGGGATCTCCTGTGGGTGCTGAGGGGGGATATTGTTGAGAAGTTGCGTGTTGAGCGGGAAGCTCTTGCTGCCTCTTCTGCCGGAAAGTGCTAACTTGGGTTTGCTTATATATTAACTTAGCAAAATTGCCCTACCTACTTTTGTTGGAAAGTCACTTAAAAGTAATAAGTGAAAATAACCAATAAATAGGAAAATAGGCTAAATGCACTGGAAAATTCCCCTAACTGATGCTAATGGATTCTGATGGGAATTCCGATGATCATGTTGTGTGCCACCGGAGGATATGCATCCATGCTAAGTGACTGGGCATGCACGGTCTACGAATAGACTCACAAAAGTGCCAGATCATTGCTAATCTAGACTTGATTGGATTGACTGAACCCTCCTTTGGTGTAGCTTGTCCACAAACACATAGGATTGGGATGTGTCATGTGACATCGCCTCCTTTTCAAAGTGAGGTACTGGTACCGAACTGTATGACGTCGAAGGAGATCGCCAACAACATCCGGAATCTTGGAAGGGACTCTTCGCCGGCCCACTCTGATGGGTGGGTCGTGCGGTACTTCAACTTCATAAAGGTTTGCAACGCTTGCTTCTTTGGGCCGCGCCGAAAGCGACTCAAAGTCGTTTGAATCTCCTTTCTTGCGTCAACTTCGTCTAGAGATCTGCTTGTTCCATCTTCAAGAATCTCCATGGCTGAAAATTTTTGAAACCATCTCCAACACAAAACCATGAACATACCCATTCCATGTAAAGTGAAGGAAAAAAATCTATTCTTCGCTAAAGACTCTGTATGCAATGTAGATGAACATAGAGACGGAGTGACAACCCGTTCATCAAACACATGCAAACAATGCGCTTGAATCTTGTCTGTTTGATCGAAATCAATCAACTGTGGCAAATCACAATGGAAATGCCCATGCTCGGTGCTCATACTATCATGTGCTCTTTCGAAAACTGTGTCATGCCAAAGAAGAGACATGGACTGTGACTTCCTGACATACAAACTTTTCAACTTTTCCTGAACAATCCGCATACATGCGTGCTCATCCATGAGAGAAACGTGCTCAACATACAATATGTCATGCCTAGTAAAAGGGATCACATAACGATGATGACTAAAATACGGGAAACCTTCACGAATGAAACACTCGAACAATGCGTGCGTATCAATCATGCGAACAGATAATACTTCCTGTGATGGTTCTTTGGACCAAGGCTCGAGAGCCAAGATCGGTTCTTCAGGATCTATCGAATCTTTTTGTGGGGGATTTGTGGACCTTGACTCGAAAGCCAAGATCGATTCTTGGTGATTGATCGAATCTTCAACGAGGTTAGCTTCGCTAGGAAAAGCATCCACTAACACATCATCCTTCTGAACAATCACATCATCGTCATGCAATTCATTATGCTTGTCTTTTTCATCCAAATCATCATGCAAATCATTATCATTCAATTCATCATGCTGCTCATAATCATGCAAATTTTGTGTGTCATGCTGTGGAGAAAAAGAGATTGAGAGAATCTCCTTATCCCGAATCCTTTCAACCTTGTCCTGCATATTAGCAATGAGAGATGGAGAAGGAGGAATGTCCTCTCCATGAATGACAATAGGAGAATCATTGTCGACATTGAGAGTTATAGTGTTAGCCGCAAATTTCAGAAGAGCGTCATTATCACGAAACTATTTAATGCCTAAAATCATATCACATCCTGAGACAAGAGAAACAACAAATCTTCTAGTGAAGGCAGCTTGTTGAATTGCAAACAACACATCAAGGCACTCCTTCATGATGAGAGCGTCCATACCAGGACGAAAGCCAGAGACCTCGATAGGAGATCTCAGACTAACTTCGAGGCAATCTCTCTCAACAAGAGAGGGGTTGATCACATCATGCATACTACCTGGGTCAAACAATATGACAAAATGGTGCCCCGACGTACGACCATAACATTTAATGAGAGAATCATCAATGGGAGGGTCCGGAGAAACTTTGGGCACACCCGTGTTATCATTCATTGCATTGACAGATGTAGTGGGTGCTGTGGGTTCTTTAGATTCATTCGATTCAAGCTTAGGACATGTTCGTTTTATGTGACCCTTAATGTGACAACGAAAACAACGACCTTCTTTAGAATAAGTGCTTTGTTCTTCCGAAGTGATGTATCCTCCTACAATTCCTTGTGCTACCTTTTCATCGGGAGTAAGCTTAGGTTTAGCAGTTGTGTTAGCCTTACCCTTAGATTCATTGGAAGAATTCTTTGATGAGATACTGTTGGTAGATTGATTAGAAGAGTTATCATTCTTACCATTCTTACCGTTCTTACCGTTCTAAGGAGTCTGCGAGGTACTTGTGGAAGTCTTATTCTCCTTAGGCTTTCCCTTGTTGTGCTTCATCTCCTGTGCGAGAGCAATCGCTACCGTCTTGTTGAGATCGATTGGATCGAATACCTCGACATCATACTTGATATACTCGTCCAATCCAAAGAGAAAAGCCTCTTTGCACTCATTATCCGACATACGTAATTGGGTACCTAGCTGCAAAACACGATTAGAAAAAGACATAACCGGCATACCATTTTGCTTGAGAGCGCGCCAATCGTCCTTCAATCGTGCGAGGTACTAAGGTGGCATAAACCGCGCCTTGAGCTTGTCTTGGAAATCAGCCCAACTAAAAGAGAGGGGCGTGAAATCGTCGGCTGCCTCTAGGTGCGCGGCTAGCTGTGCCTCTTGCCATGCGTGGTACCAATTGATGGCATCACCGGCAAGGTACATAGCTGCCGTCAAAACTTTGCTATTTCCTGTCTTCTTAGTTGTCGCAAAATAAGCATTAAATTGATGCAACCAAGAATGAATAACTATAGCATCCATCTTACCGTCATACTTACTTTAAGGAAACTTTTCTGTGACTGGATGGTTGGAATCCGCTTCGTGGCTTGCGCCACTTGACGAACTTCCACGATCTTTGGGTGGTTCGGTCTTCGAGGCTAGGATGTGGAAAATAAATTCTTGATGACGAATCTCCCTTTGAGCCTCTCGTTCATCGCGCTCGTGTTCGAAAGCAAGTCAATGTTCTTCTTGTTTTGCGGCAAGAGCAATGCGCTCACGTTCCTGAGCAAGGCGCTCACGGTCCTAAGCAAGGCGCTCACGGTCCTGAGCAAGGCGATTTTCTTCTTGTTTTGCGGCAAGTGTGGCGTTTCTTTCATTGCGCTCGCGGTCCTTGGCTTCTTGTGCATGACAGAGTTACCGGGGAACGCCCCCTAGCCCCCGTTCCGGCGTTCCGGGGGGCAGTTCCCCTCCCGAACGTTCCGAAACGTCCCGGAACGTCTGACGTTCCAGGTGGCCAGTGCAAACCGTTCCGGAACGTTCCGGAACGTCCCCGGAATGTTCCGGAATGCCCCTTGAACGGCCAACGGATACAAACAAATTTGGCAAAAATTGGAAAAATTGAAGTAAATGTTTGGGCTTCTTTTTGAAGTGTGCAAGGCCTCAAGGACTCATAAAATGCACCCCCCTCCCCCTTTCTCTCCACAAGCTAATCCTCAAGGGTCAAGCTCTCTCCCTCTCACACTCTCAAGATCTCTCCCTCTCAAGATTCACTCTCTCAAGGCTCAAGGCTTCAAGCCTTCAAGCTCTCTTCCTCTCCCTCCCACTCTCTCAAATCTCTCCCTCTCCCTCTCACTCTCTCGAGTCTCTCCCTCTCACTCTCTCAAGCTCTCTCTCTCTCTCATCTTCATCTAGTCATAGCAAGGTTGAATTTTCTTCAAAACGAGTTTTTTGTGAGTATTAGAGTCAAAGCACTCTAATACTCCTTGTTTTTAAACACAAGGAGCTAAAAAATGCACTATTTGGGTGTTTTTTAACCTCCCGTTCCGCGCCGTTCCCGTTCCGGACCCCTAGCCGTTCCCCCGTTCTGCGGGGATCCCGTCGCTGTTCCCGTTCCGCGTTCCGGGTAACTATGGTGCATGGTCCTTTGCTGCTTGTTCTTCTGCTTTGCTTGCGAGTTGTGCCAATGCAACTCAATTCATTTCTTGTTGTTGTGCCATCATGTCCAACATTGACTTGACCATCATCTCCATAGGAGTGAGGACAACTCGTGGCGTAGATGGCGAAGGGGGAGGGTTGGAAAAATCTTCTGGTGGGGAGAATCCTTGGTCGCCTCTCTCATGCTCATCACCTGAATGCGAAGTATCCATGCCGCTTCGGGTGACGACCATGCACTAGGATCTTTGGTTCTTAAGTTTACGAGAAATTTGGTTCTTGAGGGTCTTGGTTCTTGGGTTCTTGGGTTCTTGAGTTCTTGGGTTCTTGAGGATCTTGAGGTTCTTGAGGGTTTCTTTCGCTTGCAAATCGCGTTGGAGAAGGATCTTCTCTTCACCCGAGTTCTATCCTTTTCTGCGGGCGTACCCCTTGGCGGCCTTGCGCTCACACCAAGGTTGCTTTTTTCCACCTCACTTCGATTGGCCGGCCGCTAAGTGCACGGTCCGCTCTCAATGAGTGAAAAGAGACACAAGGGGAGGCTGGACAAGCCCTTCTTTCTTGGGATTCCTGTCACTCTTCAACAAAACACGATTAGGAATCGCCACGCCCAAAGTAAACTTGGGTTCGTGCGATTGCAACAAGCAAAAAAAATTCTTGTGGTTCTTTCCTTGAGTACTGCAGAACACTTCCAAAGCTCTGATACCAATGTAAGGTGCAGCGGAATGAATGTTGTATTTTCTCAAGATTAGTGATCTTTATTGCTCAAGGTTCCTTTTAGTTCTTAGGGAAAGAGAGCTTTCCGTCTTGTAGAGTGCTGTGGTTACGAACAAAGTGAGTGGATATTGTGCGTGCAAGTGAATGAGACTGAGAGAAGGAGAGAGAAGAGATACGACACCCGAGAGGTTGTAAAACCCTCCTCCGAAGGCCCCACTCTCGTCGGCGAGAGTGGTCTACTTTGATTGCACAAAGGTGTACAATGCGAATGCAATGGATTGATGCAATGGGACTGTGCTGATGACGACGATGGTGAAGACGACGACTTAGGCTGAAATCTGTGATCTTCTATGGTTGAATTCGGGGTTGTCTTGGTGGCTGAAAATGACTGTTTTCTTGTTGTCTTAAGGGCTGAGATTCTCTGTTTTTGTTGAGGGAATTTAGGGCTGAATAAAAACGCTGATCAAGCCAAGCTTGGGCTGCGTTTTTGTAGCTATGATCGTATGCTGAAAATGCTGCTTATCTGCGATGCCAAGGCTGAAGTTAGGGCTGATTACCTGCTAGAAAATGCTAGTTAAAGCTGTGTTTTTCCCTTGCTGAAAATCTGTGGTAAAAACGCGGGGTCTACTGCTATCAAAGCTGCGTTTTAAATGGCTGGAAATCTACTGCCAAAAACGCTGGTTCTTGTGAGCCAAAAACGCTGGCCTTGGCTGATTTGCTAGCGACCAAAAACAGCCAGAAGTAGGGCTGCTTGTAGGGGGAAACAAAACGCCAAAAGGGGATGGCAAGGCTCCACTGGGGAAGGAAAACGCCAAGAGTGTGATGAGGGTGGCGATGGGATCTCCTGTGGGTGCTGAGGGGGGGTATTGTTGAGAAGTTGCGTGTTGAGTGGGAAGCTCCTGCTGCCTCTTCTGCCGGAAAGTGCTAACTTGGGTTTGCTTATATATTAACTTAGCAAAATTGCCCTACCTACTTTTGTTGGAAAGTCACTTAAAAATAATAAGTGAAAATAACCAATAAATAGGAAAATAGGCTAAATGCACTAGAAAATTCCCCTAACTGATGCTAATGGATTCTGATGGGAATTCCGATGATCATGCTGTGTGCCACCGGAGGATATGCATCTATGCTAAGTGACTGGGCATGCACGGTCTATGAATAGACTCACAAAAGTGCTAGATCGTTGCTAATCTAGACTTGACTGGACGGAGTGAACCCTGCTGTGGTGTACCTTGTCCACGGACACATAGGGTTGGGATGTGTCACGTGACAAGGGCTCTCTCAGTTTTACCTTGATGTCTACTAAATTAATTCTATGATTAACTTTTTTAAAAAAGTGAGATGAAACAAGTGCCAAATTTTTTAGCAGTTTGTATGTATGTGTCTGCATGCTTAAGGGCCACTCCAGCTTATCTGTGCTTGTCGGACATGTTCAGATTTTTCACTTTTCTCTTGGCTTGCTTTTCAGTTGAAACAACTTTTTATGAAATTATCAAAAGCCAATCAGAGCTTGCAAGAGACATGTAGGAGGCTCCAGTCTGAAAAAGTAAATTTTAATATGCTTTTGAAAAGCTTCAAAATTAAATGAAGCTGAAGAAGCTTGCACATTGCAGTATGTGGAACATTGATTGAGGGATGTTTTCTTTGTAAAGTTACAGGATCAAGGTCATGGAGGAGACATGATTCTTGAAAGTAAGCATAATAAATCTGCGCGGTCAGCTTTTGAACCACAAAATTTTCAATTAGAGAATCATTTTTCTCAGTTATAATTAACACTATACATGCAACATGTTTGCAAACTTCTGGTTTCACTTTGCCTCTTATATAAACTCTTCCTAGTAATAACCATTGTCAGTAAATTCATTAGCAAAGAAGGTTTTGCTTTCAAGGTAACAGCGTCATGGGTAGTGCATCAGATAAATGGGTGACGGTTGTGGAAAACTACAATCAATAATTATAACAGGCAAACTCAGTCGTAAGTGAGAGATAATGTTCTGCTCTTTAACACAAAGGAATGAAGATCTTTCTATCAGTTTTAAAAGCATGCTTTGAAGGTCTACATAGTACAAACATCCCATGCACAGAGGATAGGATATACATGTGCAAACTCTCTTGAGAAATGGCAAAAATGTCAAAATGGCTTTATCACATAGGCTGGGTTCAGACGACTGGTGGCACAGAGGGCTCTTTGACGATGGCGCACGGTAAATATGCATAGCAGAAAACTTTGCTTCCGGACCTACCACTGATTGGGAAACCATCCCCCCTCTGGAAATGGGCTTCTGCCACTCCTTTTGCAGTGCAAAAATGCGGTATGCGTAGCTGAACTCCCTGATGCAGCGAATGAGCTTTCCCGTTACAATACATCTTATTGGCTGCATTTGGAAAGGTTTTCGCCTCCATCCTTTGTGAACAAGGGCAGTGGAGGCAAAACAAAAGTGTTGTATTGTTAGAGTATGGCATCTCTCTGGACTCGTCTAGTGGGTCCCAATATCTCCCAGGGACAGGTGACACGGAGTAAGGGCTGTTTTGTGGCTGTGCGAGACCGGAGCAGGTGGTTTTCTCATGTCGGGGTTTCTTTAGGCATGGTTCACTCGGGCTTCTTTGGTTCTGTCCATGGCCATGTAGGCTCCTGTAGGCCTGGGATATTTTATCCTGTCCTCGCCTAGTTCTTCCCCGGGCCCTGGTTGCCTATGCTACCTTGCTTTCCACATTTGCTCTCTTTTCCCCTCTATTTACCTAGTTGTGAGGGCTGGATTCGGGTCAGGCAGATTTGTAGAGGACCTATCTATATATGAGAGGGCAGGGGGAGGCCTCAGGGTGTGTTGTGCTCAACTAGGGCGCCGCTAGCACCTTGGCGACATCATCTCCCCAGGGCAGCCTATAGATGGGCGATCACATGTAGAGGCAGGCCATCTTTAATGCAAGCCTAGGAGAGCAAAGTGTTCCCTTTCCTCTAGAGGGCACCCATACGAAGACAGCCTTAACCTCTCTCTCTAGATCCATCTTATTGCCGGGGGAGATGCACTTTGGTGTGATTCTAGTTCACTGTGTGGATGTTGCCTATGTTGAGGCCGAGGCAGTGGTCTCGTGTGCAGGAGCAGATGGCAGTACCAATAGCAGTTGTGTGTACCTTGGGTCTGTTGCCAAATTGGCTTTATCTGACAGAAAAATAATTCTAAATGAATTATTGGATTTATAAGTGAGAGGGTTTTCTCGCTTGGAACACCAAGGAAAAATAATTCTAAATGAATTATTGGAATTTTAAGTGAGAGGGTTTTTCTCACTGGAGACATCCGAGTACAGAATATTCCTAGTGCGTCATTCAGAGTAATGACGGGAGCACTGTGAAAGGGAATATCTGTAAGGCCACCAGGAACGGGTACTTTTGATGCGTCACATCGGATGGGTGACAGGGAGCATCGGAAAGAAGTATCCGACCATCCGGGAACGGACATCTCTGATGCGTCATAGGATGGGTGACATAGAGCATCGTGAAGGAGATTGTACCGTAAGTTCGGTAGGAAAGGACTAGGTGATGGGTATTCCTGATGCGTCACAAGGTGGGTGACGGGTGCATCGGAAAGGGAATATCCATAGTCGGAAGGAAATTCCGAACTGTGTTAGAATTGTGCACAAGGAAAAAGCAAGCACTTGAATGAAGATGGGTTCAGAGGAAACTTTGAGGAAAAACAGATGCTTTTTGAGAAAGCGGGATTGCTTTTCGGGAAAGCAGATGCTTTCCCTCGAGGAAGTCTATGTCTGCATTGCAACTGTGCATGTGATTGCATCCAGGGACGCCTAGGAAGTGCTGTGAAAGCATTGTTTTTAACTTATAAGGTTTTATTGAGTTTTTGGGCAGGTTCAGACTATTTTTAAAATACGCTGGCCGCCCACTTAATAAGTGGGCAGCCATCTGATAAATAAGGCAACAGATCAGCTAGCGTTTTCTCTCTCTCTTTTTCTGGCAGAATAGAAAAAAAGAAAAAAAAAAAAAGAAAAACGGCCGCGATCTCTACGCGAGCAACTATTCGTGCCCGTGGCTAGGAGCTATAAAAGCATCACATGCCCTCACTCAGAGAGGAGGACCAATCTTTGCAAGGAGGAGATGCTACTGCAGATTTCAGCCGTAAAGAAGACGTTGCCGGTGATGCCCATGGCTGCCCCAAGTGTACCAGATGTCGCCAAGACCCAGTGCGCGAGTTCCCTCACGAAGAAGTGCCTACGAAGCGTGTTTCCATCGCGACAAGTTGCTGTTTTTCTCTGTTTTCAGCCCATAAACGTCGTAGACGGGGCTGATTTACGAGAAGGAACCCGAGAACACACCTCTTTTGTGTGTAGGATTGGAAGAGAGGATTTTCTATGGAGAGATCTCTTCCGGGGAATTGCTTTTTCGAGAACCGAGTTGCGTTTCGAGCGTCGAGACTTTGAAGGTAACGATTTTCATGTTCTGATCTTTGAGTATTTGATTGCAGGTGTACTTCCTCTTAGTGAGGGAGTAGGAGCAGAGGAAGGTATGAGCCTTTGCATGAGAAAAGCGCTCTGAGGAACTAGAGCTAGATCAGCCCAAGGGTTTCGTACCCGAGTTTGGGAAGTAGATCCACAGATCGGAGAGAGGTAGTCTCTCAAGTTGTGATCCGGAAGTTGGGATTCCCAAGTAAGGACTTCGTGTCCGGGAAAGCAGAGTTGTTCTGCGGGAAGAGGACTCTAGAAAGAGAGTTGGAAAAGAGTTGCAGGGATGCCATGCCCTGAGTCTGGAAGGTGAGATCCAGAGGCGAGAACCTTGATTCTCAAGGAATTGGAATAAGGAACGGAAGTTCCTTGGAATAGGGTTTTGCCCTAGGAATTGGAAGCTGAGGCTTCCGGGAACCATCAAGTCTTATTCTAGAACGAACGTGGTAATACGTTCGGTTCAAGTGCTTGTATAGACTTCTCCTCAGTAATAAAGATACTAATATGGGGGGGGACCAGCCCATCTTCTGGTCCCCAGTACTGTGTCGATCTTCTCACTCTCTATCTCTCTCTCGATTTCTCTCTCTCTATATCCTCTGGCTTCAGTAATAAGTGATAAATCCTATTTATCCGAATGTATTTTATATTGTTATGCGCTCCCGTTTGTGATAGGTCTATTCCAGGTGGCCTCTCCAGTCTTGACATTAGCAGATGACGGGACCTCTTCAGCTACGCCTTCACTCGGTTCCTTGGCGGCTACAAGAGCATCACTTGTGTGAGAGCTGCATTTGGTGTTGTGGACAATTCTGCAAGGCCGACATGAGATATTTTGGTTAGCTGCTTTTGCCTTTTGGGCCTGATGGCATTCAGGGAGATGTATGTATGACTATTGCGGAACTTATGGCAGCGGACCATTGTGGGCAGAGGTATTATTGTGCCAGGTAGGCCCTAGTGGGTCACCATGAAGGTTCAAGGTATACTTGTGGGCTTCTTGAACATTTATGTGCCCGATCATGCTAGTGTATGGGCTGAGTTTTGCCTCACGTAGAGCAGTGGTGCATTTGGGGGGACTTCAACATGCTGGAGGATCCCTCAGATAGAATTGGGGCAGCCATGCTACTGTTCATGGAGCTGAGTTGGAGCGTCTATGTATGAATTTGAGGATTTCGGATGTATGCAGGCTTTGTATGGCCCTCAAATAGCCTCTCTTTGTCTCGGTCTGATTGCAGAGTAGGGGTGGTGAATCTATCTAGGATAGATCGTTTTTACGCTAGTGACCACATCTGTGACATGGATCAATTTGCATTTTGGGAGGGACTACTTTTTCTGATCAATCGCCAGTGACTCTTACAGAGGGGCAGTGTCATGCTACACATACCAAAGAGGATTTTGCTGGATACAAAGCTCAAAGAGCAAGTTCTGGCGCTTTGGACACGCACGGGGACCTTGCTGCTAGAGCAGCCACTTGCCTTGTGGAGCTTAGTGGTGTCTTCCCCCAAGAGTCTGCAACTCGCTTGGCTGGGACCAAGGAGGAGGAGAAGCAACTCTCATGGGGTATAGTTCATCACCCAGGGACCCCTTTCTTCTAGTACACAGCTCGGCTAGGTCGTCACATGCTGACAGCACGAAGAGAGGCTCGTCCTGCTGCAGCGATTCGCTAGCTGGAAGAGGGTCTCACGTCCGGGTTCTTGGCAGGACTTTGGGAGCGCTTTTGGGACAGCAGACAGCCGAGGCGACTTACCTTGTTCCAATGGCTAGTTGTACATCGAGCTACTGCAGTCGGGAGTTGGTTGGTGCACAGCGGTCTCTCGGCAGTATGTGCCACCTACGACCACCCACTTGAGACTTAGCGTCACTGTCTATGGGACTCTCCCATGGTAGAGCAGGTTTGGCTTCGGATTCTTCAGCTAATGCCTGCACTCTCTACAGGCAGCCAATACACTTGGGGTGTTGCAGCTTGGTCCTCACTCACGGGCCCCGCACTTCGTTTTGAGATGTCTTGAGTCAACAAGATGATTGTGATATAGGATGGCCGGCCTACACAGCGAGCTATAGAGTTAGTCCCTCAGGAGTGGAGCAGAGATAGAGAGTGGTGTTGGGAGCTCATCTGTAGCTTGACACTGTGCTTCCGCATCTTCGAGGCTCGCCCCGTCCCACCGACGGAGACTGTCCGTGACATTTGGCTGGAGCTGATCCACACACTTAGGGGCAAGTTTGAGAGACTGCAAGGTAGCTCTGACTGCATACGGGAGCGCCGCGAGGCTTTCTTGCGACTTCGACACTGAGGGCCCTTCACCATGGTTCATGGCGTCCCTAGGTGGTAGTATCATCCACCAGTGTGGTGGTTTCCCCCTCCCATGTTCTGAGTTAGCCATCATTGTACATATCTTGTCTTTTCTTGGGGAGAGTCCCTCCACATGTTGATGTAACCCTCTCTAGTAGGGGCAGCTTGTAGACCATTGGGCAGTTTTCTTAACTAATAGAAGGATCTTGGTCTTGCAAAAAAATTAAAAAAATCACCACAAGCACTCGCCCCCACACACCGGAGCACACAATCACACACAAAGGCACAATTTATTGGCTCAATTGCTTCTCGATTCTCAACTGCACACATAACCTACCTCTCTCTCTCTCTCTCTCTCTCTCTCTCCTCTCGGGCACAGACGACCATCTGGGACTATGCGCCAGAATAGTTGGTATGATGAGGAGTGTAGAGAGACGAGAGCCACAATTCAGAGATAGATAGTTCTATTATCGTCCTGGGAGGTCAAATATGACCTATGGGACCAAATGAACATGTCACGTGGTGTGAGTGGAGTTCATAAGTGACTCTCGATGCTCAAAAATGGCTGAAATGAGCGTCGCAATAGAGAGTCCACATCGTGGTTGGGAGAGGAAGGTATGTATGGAGAGCTCATGGCTGAATATATGGGGAAAAGAGGACCTAATGTGGTCAAAAGCTGAGCACTCAAGTAATGGGGAAAAGAGAGAGGTGCTCCTGGGAGCCATTATGCATAGACATCACAAATAGCCTTCCGGCACCTTTGACTCCTGGCTCATAAATAGCTAGTGCGACGGATTTTCAGCATCAAAGACCCATCGAAAGCAGCCCCCAAATCAGCGTTTTTGGCTCAGTCGCAGATTTCAGCCCATAGCGTTTTTGGACAGCAGTAGAAAGATTGCAGATGTCAGCCCTTAGGTCGACTTCTTCATCACCGTCGTCATCGTCGACATAGCCTAGACTTGCATCAGTCTCATGCATATAGTTTGTACCAGTTTGTGCAATCATAAGTAGACCACTCTCGCTGACGAGAGTGGGGCATTCGGAGGAGGGTTTTACAACGTTTCTGGTGTCGTATCTCTCTTCTCTCTCTCTCTATCTCTCAATCTCATACACTTGCACGCACAGTGTCCATTCACTTTGTTTGTGATCATAGCATTCTCTCATTAAGAACGGAAGGCTCTCCCTTCTATAAGAACAAAAGGAACCTTGAGCACAGTTCGGAGCACTCATCTTGAGCAAAGCACAAACAATCATTCCGCTGCACCTAACAATATGATCATGATGGATTGATGGCGGAGCACTTGATACATGCTAGAGATATGCTTGCAGAGCTTCTCCAGTAATGTTCAACCGAGCCATGTGAGGGTTTTCCGGATACTTATAGCATGTCTACTATTGTGCCTATCTTCAAGGGAGGAGACCCCATGATATCGGGGAATTACCATACTATCATGATCGGGCACACACTAGCTAGGTTTTTTGCATTGATTCTTGAGCAACGGCTGAGTAGATGGGCAAGAGCTAACATTTAGGCATCAAGCTAGGCAGGTTTCAGGAGGGGCTTTTCTACTCCTGATCATATATTGAAACTTGAAGCTGTTATTGAGGGAACCAAATTACATGATAGGAGGATTTATTGTACCTATGTGGATTTTCGCAAAGCATTTGATACGGTTCCCACAGCTCGATTGATGCAAAGACTACAGGAGATGGAAGTACCTAGAGAGCTGATTTGGGGAGTCATGGCTTTATACAAGACAGTTGTGGGGCAGGTTCGTACTCCCAAGGGGTTATCTAAGCATATTCACTCCAATGTTGGAGTTGCTACATGGATGCCCACTCTCCTCTACATTCTTTGGTTTGTATGTAGATGAGGTTTCAAATTACATTGAGAAGGGGAGGTGATAGAGGAGCCCAGATAGCAGGGACCTCGATCTCATTACTATTGTATGCAAATGATATTATGTTGATCTTAGATTCACAAGAGGGGATGCAACGACACTTGGGTGCGCTCCACACTTTTGCTAGTGATAGCGGCTTGGTGGTGAACCTTGGCAAGACCAAACTTATGGTGTTCAACACCACAGCATAGCGGGTTAGACGATCTGCATCGACCTTCACATATGATCAGCAAACGGTTGAGTATACAAACGCATACACTTACTTGGGAATGGTCCCAGTGGTCCAAAGTTCTCTTTGAGGAGAGCAGCAGAGACCAGACCGACAAAAGCATATGCAGCTTTGGGGAGCATGGAGAGGATGTGTTTGCAGATTCAGTTCGAGTAACCTCGAACAAAGCTAGCTATTTGACACATTGGTTACTTTAGCTATGCTTTATGGGGTGCAGATATGGGGACCATCCGTAGACCATCATAGCGGAGCTGACAGTACTAATGGATGGAGATGTATGGAGAGGCCTTTGGTCTCTATGATTTCCCGGATGATTAGGGCAAAGGCCTCTGAACCGCACGAGATTATTCGTGCACAACTTGCTGCCTCCCTACTGGTCATAGAGGCACTTACCAGATCTGTCTCTTCTATATACAATATTTGGGATCTCCCCAGGGCCCAAAGATATATATGATTGCCTAGCTTTGGAATCTTCTCGACAACTGGCCTCACAGGGAGACACATCTTGCTGGTATGCACATATGACAATATGGTTTCAGCTACATGGTTTTAG
Source organism: Adiantum capillus-veneris (assembly GCF_014529385.1). Lineage (NCBI taxonomy): Eukaryota > Viridiplantae > Streptophyta > Polypodiopsida > Polypodiales > Pteridaceae > Adiantum > Adiantum capillus-veneris. The sequence goes on from NC_140941.1 coordinate 43,422,621, forward strand.
TACGGAAAGACTACCCTTTTTCCATGGATGCACCCTCCTTGTCCCTCACACGGACCGAGATTACCCACCTCATCAGACAGGATTTGATTCAGCTAGACACCGGGAGGACATGGACAGAGCCGACACGAGAGCTTGGCATGAAGATGACTTTCTACAGAGAACATCTTCTCCAACTCATAGAGGATGGATATGTGATTAGACTTGCCTATATGGACACTCATTTATCCCTTGGGATACGACGTGCTATTGGTCAGAAGCGCACATCATCTCATCAACTAGAGATTGAGACGAGCAAATTTAGGAGACTGCCAACGGATCTTCCAATTGTGTCATAAAGAGCCAGAGACAGAGTTACATCACGTATGTCATTGTCCGGTATACTATGAGATACGAGGTTGCTTTCACTGTCTATTCAGAGAGGGCTTTGGACCACTAGCAAGAGCCATGAGATATCAGGATCAAAGATGCCTTGGGTTGTTTTTACTAGAGCTGCGCAGCCACAGGGCGAGTCTCCTGAGGAGATTAGACAGTGGGAGACATTCACAGAGGGGGATCATTGACTTCTCTAAAGCAGAGACTCGGTAGTCAGATGAGCAAGCTTCATAACAGACTTCAGAGTCCACCTATACCAGAGGAATATTGATTGACAGAACCATTGAGCTTAGGAGAGCTAGATGTTGCGTCTACAAGGGTCACCACGACATCGACGGAGGCTCAATCAGAGGATCAAGACTATTCTAGCATGACATGGGAGACGTCCAGTACCACTATTTACAAAGGCGTGCATTGACGATGCTGTTCAGCGACTGATGCAGTACATCCTCGGACAATGCCTGATGCCGGGCATCCTCGGACACTTATGTTTATTTTAGCTTTTATTTTACTTTATTTTATTTTGTACCCAGACATGCTATTAGATCCATCAGGATTGTATCAGTTGGGTCTCATAGCTCATTTTGGCCTTTTGAAGACGTTTACTATAACATTTAATTTAATTTCATTTCTCTTTACACACACATGGTACACCAATTGGCTCGGGGGACTCACACGCACACATGCGCCGATGCCGTTGCACAGAAAAGAACCGGGGATGGGGAGAAACGACACCAGAGAAGATGCAATCAAAGCTTGATTCTTTCCCAGAGTGATGGGTTGTGGTGGATCATACAAAAACAAAGGCTCTCTCAATGTAATGTGCAACGGAAGTGAATGATGGTGTATGGCTTAGGATGAGTGAATAGTGAGTGCTCAAGGCTCCTTTTACTTAGAGAAAGGGAGAGCATTCCTCGACTGAATGAGAGAACGTGCAATGACCAAAACAAAAGGGAGTGCAAACTGTGAGTGAGAGTGCATATGAGAGAGAGAGAGAGAGAGAGAGAGAGAGAGAGAGAGAGAGAGAGAGAGAGAGAGAGAGAGAGAGAGAGAGAGAGACGACACCAGATGGGGTCCCAAACCCCCCTCCAAGGGCCCCCCTCTCTTTTGCTAGAGAGCTATATGCTTTAGATTGCACAAAGGTCTGGTACAATGCTTCTAGATGTTGTGGTACTTGACGACGCCGATGTCGACGACGACTATGATGTCGATGACGACGATGCTAAAGGGATGAAATCTGAAAACGCTAGGTGAACTGCTGTGGATCTGATGTGATTGTGACGCTACGGACCGGAATTGCTGTGGCGGATGACGTCAATGGCTGAAAATGGAAACCGCTGGCTGAAATGAGGGCTGAAAACAGATCGCTGACTGATTTTTTGTGGTAGGGAGACTACGGCGAGGATTTGCTACCGGAACGGTGTGGTACGGCGAGGCTAAGGCTGATCTGAAAACTCTTGTCTTATGGGCTGAAAATGCAGGTCTTCTTGTCTGCAAAACGCTCGTCCTTGCTGGAGCAAAAACGCTGGCCTCGCTGGTCTTGCTGGTCTTGCTGAGGGGAGACTGGTCTTTTGCCTCTTCTGCGCCCCTCCCTTACTTATATAGATGCCAGATGCTGGGTCGAGCAAGCTCCCCTATAGCCCCACGACTTGGAAAATAATAAGTCATTGAATAATAAAAAATGACCTATAAGAGGTGTTTCACATGCAGTTGCAAAATTGGGTTCATGCGGTGGAAAATACTCATGCTGGGTATTGGATACTGATGCTAATGATCATGGGTTGTGCAATTGGAGGGTATGCAACTACTCTGAGTGCCTCGACATGCATATCCTGCGTACAGGAGCACAAAGGTACTAGAACACTTCGTAGGCTACCTAAACCCTAGAAGTGGTACAACTTGTCCACATGCACATAGGGTTAGATGTGCACGTGACATCCCGCCCTTTTCAAGGTGAGGTACTGGTGCTGAGCTGTATGACTTCTGTAGAGTCCGCCAACAATTCCTCGGATCTTGCAAAGTACTCTTCACTGGCCCCCTCTGCTACGTGGGTGGTGCGATACTTGAACTTCATGACAAAATGCCTGCTTCTTTGGGCTGCGCTGAAAGCGACAGAGAATAATCTGCTGCGGCTCCAATGCTCTAGCGTTCATTAATGATCTCGGGTCCACCTTCTTCAAGAATCTACGCTGAGTAATATCCTTGAAACCACTTCCAATACAAAACCATAAACATATCTGTCCTTGTCGAATGACTGAAAAAGGACTATTCTTCCTAAATGGCTGTGCATGAAATGCAGATGAACAATGTGACGGAGTGCCCAACCGTCCACCAAACGCATGCCAAAAGTGTGATCGCGAAACTTGACCTTTCGACCTAAAGCTATCAACTGTGGCAAACCACAACGGAAATGCCAATGCTTGATGGACAATCGTGTTGTGCTTTTGCTGTGATTGTGTCATGCCAAGGAATGAACATGCAAAACCGACTGACAAAACGGGCAATCGTGAAACATTGTGAACTCTTTATCTTTCCTAGAATGGTCTGCATACATCCGTAAACATGTCCGTTGCACTTGACATTGGACGGCAATCTGCAAAATACGGTGCCATTTTACTTAAGACCACGCCAATCTTCTTTTAATTGATCTAGGTACTGCGGTGGCATGAAGTGAGCCTTGCGCTTGTTTTGGAAGTCGCCCCAACTAAAAGAGAGAGGTAAGCCTTCCTCAGCATGCTCAAGATGCTCAGCCAATTGTGACTCCTGCCAAGCTTGATACCAATTAATGGCATCGCCTGCTAGATACATGGCAGTTGTCAAAACAAAACTTTACTGTTAGTCGCAAAGTAAGCATTAAATTGATGCAACCAAGAATGACTCAGAGACGCATCAATCTTACCATCATATTTACTGAACGTCAACTTCTCAGTGACTTGATTGTTGGAATCTTCTTCTTTACCTGTGCTACGAGATGACTCGCCGACCTCCTTGATTGGTTCGGTCTTCGAGGTACCTGTAGGACCAACTCTTGCATGCGTTGGTCTCTCTACGCCTCTCGCTCTAACTCCATAGCCGCTCGCTTCTCTTCGGCCGCTATGCGTTTAGCCTTGCGTGCTTGATCACGCTCAAGCTTCATAGTTGCCCTTCGTTCTTCACAATCTCGATCCATGGCAACAGGTTTAGCCTCTTGTTGTAGCATCATCTCCATCATCGTCTTGACCAAAGCCTCCATAGGGCTTGGTGCAATCCGTGGCATAGATGGGGATGGGGGAGGATCGAGGACCAATCCTTTTGGTGTAGAAACTTCGTTTTCTCCAACTCCACTCTCATCACCTTCACGCAAAGTATCCATTCTGCTTCATGGACTGAGTTCCTGGGGTTCTTGGATTCTTGAGGGTCTTGAATTCTTGAGTAGTGGATACTCCAGGTTCTTGGGGTTCTTGAGTACTCGGGGTGCTTGGGGTTCTTGAGTACTCGGGGTTCTTGGGTTGCAACTTGTGTTTAAGAAGGCTTTTCTCTTACCCAAGCTCAATTCCTTCCTACAGGTGCACTTCTTGGCGGCCTTGCGCTCACACCAAGGTTGCTTTTTCCCACCTCACGTCGATTGGCCTGCCGCTAAGTGCAAGGTCCGCTCTCAATGAGTGGAAAAGAGGAACGATGGGAGGCTGGACAAGCCCTTCTTTCTTGGGTTACCTGCCACTCTTCAAAAACACAGATTATGGATTGACATGCCCAAGTGGTCTTGGGTTACGTGCAATCTCGACAAGCTAAAAAAATTCTTGTGGTTCTTTTCTTAAGTGATGATACTGAACAAAGCCAAAGAGCTCTCATACCAATGTAATGTGCAGCGGAAGTGAATGATAGTGTACGGCTGAGGATGAGTGAACAGTGAGTGCTCAAGGTTCCTTTTACTTAGAGAAAGGGAGAGCCTTCCACGACTTAATGTGTGAACGTGCAATGACCAAAACAAAAGGGAATGCAAATTGTGAGTGAGAGTGCATGAGAGTGCTAGAGAGAGAGAGAGAGAGAGAGAGAGAGAGAGAGAGAGAGAGAGAGAGAGAGAGAGAGAGAAGAGACGACACCAGATGGGGTCCCAAACCCCCCTCCAAGGGCCCCGCTCTCTATTGCTAGAGAGGTATTTGCTTTAGATTGCACAGAGTTCTAGTACAATGCTTCTAGATGCTGTGGTACTTGACGACGATGATGCTAAAGGGCTGAAATCTGAAAACGCTAGGTAAACTTATGTGAATTTGATGCGACTACGACGCTAGGGACCGGAATGGCTGTGGTCGATGACGTCAATGGCTGAAAACTGAAAAAGCTGGCTGCAATGAGGGCTGAAAACAGATTGCTGGCTGATTTGCTGTGGTAGGGAGACTGCGGCGATTATCTGCTACTGGAACGGTGCGGTACGGCGAGGCTAAGGCTTATCTGAAAACGCTGGTCCTATGGGCTGAAGATGCAAGTCTTCTTTTCTGCAAAATGCTCGTCCTTGCTGGAGCAAAAACGCTGGCCTTGCTGGTCTTGCTGAGGAGAGACTGGTCTTCTGCCTCTTGTGCTCTCTACTGGCGCCTCTCCTTGTTTATATAGATTCCAGATGCTGGGTCAAGCAAGCTCCCCTACAGCCCCACGACTTGGAAAATAATAAGTCACTTAATAATAAAATGACCTATAGGAGGTGTTTCACATGCAATTGCAAAGTTGGGTTCATGCGGTGGATACTGATGCTAATGATCATGGGTTGTGCAATTAGAGGATATGAAGCTACTCTAAGTGCTTGGACATGCAAGTCTTGCGTACAAGCTCACAAAGGTGCCAAAACACTTCGTAGGCTACCTAAACCCTACAAGTAGGTACAGCTTGTCCACATGCACACATGGTTAGATGTGCACGCGACATCCCCCCCTTTTCAAGGTGAGGTACTGGTGCCGAGCTATATGGCTTTCGTAGAGTCCGCCAACAACTCTTGGGATCTTGCGAAGTACTCTTCATCGGCCCACTCTGCTGTGTGGGTCGTGCGATACTTGAATTTCTGAAGGTGTGCAATGCCGGCTTCTCTGGGCCGTGCGGAAAGCGACAGAACAATTTGTTGCGGCTCCAATGCTTTAATTTCGTTAATGATCTCGGGTCCACCTTCAAGAATCTACGCCGAGGAATATCCGTGAAACCACTTGAAACACAAAACCATAAACATATCTGTTTCTTGTCAAATGATTGGAAAAGGACTATTCTTCCTAAATGATAGAAATGCAGATGAACAATGTGACGGAGTACCCAACCGTTCACCAAACGCATGCCAAAAGTGTGATCGAAACTTGACCTTCCGACCTGAAGCTATCAACTGTGGCAAACCACAACGGAAATGCCAATGCTTGATAGATAATCGTGCTCGTGCTTTTGCTGTGACTGTGTCATGCCAAGGAATGAACATGCAAAACCGACTGACAAAACGGGCAATCGTGAAACATTGTGAACTTTATGAATGCAAACTCTTTATCTTTCCTAGAATGGTCTGCATACATTTGTAAACACTTGCGCTGCACTTGACATTGGACGCCAATTTGCAAAATACGGTTAGAAAAAGACGACAATGATGACGATGCTAAAGGGCTGAAATCTGAAAACGCTAGGTGAACTGCTGTGGATCTGATGCGACTGCGACACTACGGGCCGGAACTACTGTGGCCAATGACGTCAATGGCTGAAAACTGAAAACGCTGGGTGAAATGAGGGCTGAAAACAGATTGCTGGCTGATCTTCTGTGGTAGAGAGATTGCGGAGAGGATCTACTACCGGAACGGTGCAGTACGGTGAGGCTAAGGCTGATCTGAAAACGCTTGTCTTATGGGCCAAAAGCGCAGGTCTTCTTGTCTGCAAAACGCTCGTCCTTGCTGGAGCAAAAACGCTGGCCTTGCTGACCTTGCTGAGGAGAGATGGGTTTGCTGCCTCTTCTGCTGTCTCTGGCGCCCTTTCCTCGCTTATATAGATGCCAGATGCTGGGTCGAGCAAGCTCCCCTACAGCCCCATGACTTGGAAAATAATAAGTCACCTAGTAATAAGATGACCATAGGAGGTGTTTCACATGCAGTTGCAAAATTGGGTTCATGCGGTGGAAAATGCTCATGCTGGGTACTGGATATTGATGCTAACGATCATGGGTTGTGCAATCAGAGGGTATGCAACTACTCTATGTGCCTGGCCATGCACGTCGTGCGTATAGGCTCACTAAGGTACCAAAACACTTCGTAGGCTACCTAAACCCTAGAAGTAGGTACAGCTTGTCCACATGTGTGCATGTGACATCCTCCCCGTTTGCAATGTGAGGTGGTGGTGCCAGGCTGTTTGGCTTCTGTAGAGTCCACCAAGCTTTCAAGCTTGCATGGTGGAGGGCCCACATTGGGGCTGCTTGGGAGTTGTGAAGGAAGAAAAATCACCAGGAAAGGGGCAGCCATGTGTGATTTTTTGTCAGGAGGAGCTCGCTTGATGGGCGGATTGCTTCTGGAGCAGGTGAAATCCAGGGGAGGCTTGTGTGAGGGCGCTCATTGTGTGGGAATGGTAGCACTCCAAGAGATGGACATGGTACAGCTGTGATAGGGCTCAGCTTGAGGGGAAGATGACAACATAGGATGCGTGTTGTGCATGAATGAGGAGAGGATTCTGATGGGGTTGAATAGTATGGACAAGAGCAAGCCACCATGGGCCAATGTGATAAGTCAGCTCTAGGAGATGGTTGTGGGTTGAAGGAATAAAGGAAAAAACTTGCTCAGATGTAAGCCGGCAGAGACCTATGATGACGAGAGGCTGAGTTAGTTTTTTGCTGCTTTGTGAATCCGTAATGGGCAAGATGTTTGGTGCTGATTTGGGAATGCTGTAGAAGCTATGTACGGTGGTGTCGGTGTTGGGCTGATGTAGAGAGGTATGAGGTCCATACATGTGTTTTTGTCTCTGTGTTGGCATGGTTGCCGGGTGCTGTAATCCCATGCCTGAGGTCGATTCACTTTTGTTGAGCTTGGGCGGAAAGACCCCATGGCCGAGAGCTTGAGTTGTACTACTGGTCCGTCAAACTCAATCTGATAGTAACCCTGGCCAAGAATTTGCACGTGGAGGATCTTACCAACCTATGCTAGAAGGCGGATCAGCACCAAATCTCAATCCTGGAAATGCCTTAGGTCACACGGAGACGATCGACCTCCATTGTGTGGCTCACTTTCTTTGGCAATAGAGAAAGCTGAATGGTGGCCAGAGGGTTGTAGGGTCTGTCTGAGATGGAGAGACCGAGTCCTCCATCGGAGTCTGCTACTGTTGCTGCAAGTGTAAGTGTACGGCAGTGATGTGTGGCATGCGTGCGTGAGTATGAGTGTGATAATGCTTGTAAGTGTAGGTGAAAGAGAGTGCTTGGTGCAAGCGTGAGAGAGCGTATTAGTCAAAGGGAGAGAGTGACGAGTGGGGGAATGAGGGATGAGGCGGCGAGAGGCAGGTGGAGGGGGAAGACTGAAGGGAGGAGAGGGGAAGGGATGAGTGCGAAAAGAGGACGCAAGCCTCGAGGAGCGAGGAGAAAGGAGCCGAGTGCATGGTGGAGGAGCGGCCTACTCAAGCATGCAGTCTTTGGGAGATAAATGCTACCAGATGGCTCTTGCTTGTTTACAGTTTTAGTATTTTCTACACTAGTCTTTTGTATTGGACAGTTGGATCATATGACAATAATGTGTGTTTTGGTCCCAGAGATTTTTTAGGTCTTTTGCTGATGTAAATAAACATTTCGTCTCATTTCGTTTCTCTCTTCCCATCGCTTCTATATTGTGCTACTCTCACAGCTATTACTATTGTCAAGCATCAATGATTACAGCTATTCATGGATGGAATACACATGAAAAGCTGATTACCCAAGCACTCTAAGGAACAAGGGGCTATTAAGGCTTGAAAGCAATGTTAGGGGGAGACTGAGGTGACCTGCTTTCAATCCTCCACGAATACGAATAGCCTTGTCTGGGGCGAACACAACTCACAGGCTGATACAAGCAATCCAAGGGGCTGGGACGGCTTGATGACACTGACCAAGGGAGATCGAGGAATTCTGTTAAATATCGTGCTTGAGGGCACCTCTTAGGAGATGGAAATTCAGCTATATGTTGTAATGTTGATGCAAAGACAAGTGATTTTGGAGTTGGTTAGTCACTTTTGAAGCTATGGACTTGTCCGCTACATAGCCCTGAAGCTACCCATCCAGTTTTGGCCCATTTGGAGTCAGTTTGATTTTATATGTCAAATTTGACGCTTTGTAGCCTTTGAGCTGTTTTCTGCTTTTCGAGAGCTTGCCTTGATTGTTTTCATGAAACCATCCATGTACATTGTATATAGACCCAGTCTACAAGTTGTCTGTGGAGTCAGAATCCAATTCTGTTATCTGGCAAAAACCTAGATTTTCTACTTGGGACCCCCCTCGACCCCCTGCCTCATCTGGTGATATAGAAGTGTTCTATTATATAGGGGCATGCTACAGTTCAAATTTCGTCCAATTTGGTTGAGCTGACAGGCCGCTATGGTCAATTTTAGGTCGTACGACTTCGTGCACTGCTAGGTTTCTAGGCTTTTTTCCTTGAGCGTAGACTTGCTATCGGCCATATAGAATTGATCATTGATAAGCTTTGAGCTTATTTCTCATGTCTCGTGTGATACGGCACTGTAAACGGGCGACTGTGGACTCCGGAAATTGCGCGCGAAGAAGGTAGAGAGCTCTTTTCTCCAAAGGTAACTAGTAGAAATGAGGTGATTTTGGACTACCTTGGATATCTATACTCGGACTTCCCAAACTACTTTTCCCCAAATTCCCCTGTTAGTCCTACTAGGCCGTGAAATCTATGTTAGTAGACAAGCCATGATGGCCATCTCGACCATAAGATCCCTCTGCAAGAGCGTCACTCTTCTTTCAATAGAGTACTTAATTCAAGAATTTTTTCGACTCAAAATAAGGCTCTGTTCAATCAAGATTTTTTATGAATAAGCACTAGTGTTTGTTTGACATTATCTTGCTTTCAATAAAGTAACTTGTGATCAGACAATCACAGCTTCTTGATTATGTCTGTTTTGAAAAGCTGATGAGCTGTCAACCATCTTTCCAAACAAAGGAAAGGACGTGTTCATGAAAGAGATCAAAGTTCTACGGTGAATATTGGCTACTGCCCTTTTGGAGTATAATCATACTGCAATCTTAAGTATCTGCATTGTGCTTCTTCTATCATGCGCAATGTGTTGGCGATAAGGAACATTTTTGTTGTGTGAGTGTAGTTTGGAAAGAGATCAAGCTATTGCAGAAAAGGAGGCAATTGAGTTAGAGTATATACAGCTGGTATCAATGAAAGGAGAAGAGAAGGAAAAGTCTGGAGATCTTGCAGATAAGGTTGCAATGTGACATGCGGTTTCTCTTACTTGTGATATTTCCCATGAAAACAGAAGAAGTGTTGATCTGTGACTACATTATCAAACAAATTTCGTGAATTATATTCGTGCAAGCATCGCGTTTAATTATCAAAATTGTATGGCCAACATGGAGAGCATGAGAATCCTTAAGGAAAATAGGTGGATGTTGACTCAGAACAGTAAGGATAGAGCTAAATGAAACTTATGTTTTCTGTAGTGCTTGATTCCTTCCAACTTTCCACAAATACTTATATCATGGCGTAAATTGCCCATGCCTTGATTATTTCGCTGATGTCAATTTAAGAGCAGATAGTATTCTTTCCTCCTGTAGATGATATTCTTTAAGCAAGGCCAGGAAAAACATAGCTCTCGAATGTCCCCTTATTTTATGGCGAGATACTCAGAGTGGAATGGAACCATCAGATGTACTTGATTTTTTTTCTAGGTCGATGTTACTATAGTCTTCTTTCTTTCTTTCTATGATTTTTGAAAAAAGAGGAGGATCAAAAGGCCACAGAGCATGTGTCACTTCTATTGTCCTTCAAAACAAAGATTGATCATGATGATTGTTTAGGACAAGTTTGAACCTGCCCCCGCGGTTGTAAAAATTGAAAGAAGAAGAGCACCCATCTGCTTGCTTCTCTTTCTTTTTGCTCTGCAAAAATGTGAGGACGCATGTGAACCATCTTAATAAGATCTTGGCAATTTTTTTGGTTCACATGCTATCGACAAACTTCATGGTAATCTCAAAGAAATTGTGTGTTGTATGGGCAGTGCAAATATCTGGAAATAGACTTGGAGACTGCTTGTGTTGCTGGGGAAGCAGCCCATGGACAACTGTTAAAAGTGGCATATGAAAAGGACATTATCATCTTAGATCTTGAGAAAGATATGCAAAAACTACAGTAAGTTGTTTCACATATGGGTGCTCAAAAATTTACTGCGCCAACATAAAAGTACTAACATTAGATCAGGTATTTTTAAGAGAGAACATCCATATTCTGGAGGAGGAAAAGGAGAAGGACTATAGAATTTGGAACAAGGAAAGACAAGACTTAACAAAGATGATGGATGAGATTGAAAGGTTTCTGTGAATTGCGAAGTTAAATGTTGCATTGTGTACAGCAAATAATGTCAGGAATGTGTGAGTGTGCCTACGTGAATAATTGGTTTCATATGCCTGAGATCGTTAAGACCCTCTGGCTCTTTGTACTAAAGGGTTCTTTTTCTTTTGTGTCGAAACCAAAGTTCAGTGTTACTTTCTTTAGATCTTGCTTCCCTCTCATTAACAGCTTGCATCCATTGTTGTCCTTTTGTTGGCAGAGAGAAGGCAAATCAAATGGAGACATCTCACATGCTGAAGAGTGAGATTTCTGATTTGCATGAGATTCTCAATGCCATGGAGAGCTCCACTCAAGATGCTGAGATACGGCATGCAAATGCATTGGAATTCATTAAAGAGGTACTTCACAAATAACTAAATGAGAGGTCAAAGCAATGAAATGAAATGTTTGTTTATGTCTGCAAAGCCCTAGAAGACCTATGAAACCACAAAACAACATCTTCATATGATCCAAATTTCTAATACAAAAGACTGAGCTCAACATGCTAAAATGTAAAGAAACAAGTGAATAAGTAGAGCCAATTGGTAGCATATCTCCCAAATCTTGATCCCTTGAGCAGGTTGTCACTGTAATTACCATCACATAAACTCTCTTGAGGGCCATTGCATCATGGCATCAGTCTCATCCTATGTGAAGAACCTCATAGTAGGTGCTCTATGCCTCTCAATGTTTCCTGGACACAATTTCCAAGAGGGATGGGTTTACAAAATCTATATGGTTCTATCAAGGAGAGAGAAGGAAAGAAAGAAAGATTTTTCTACATCTATAGAGGCCGAAGTTGGCCCAGGAGACAAATCAAATATACATGTGTGTCCTCTATCTATCAGGCAAGGACACAAGCACAAAGCAACAAAATATGGTCATGTGGTGGGGGGAAAGGGGGTGATGCATGGGGTATGAGGGAGGCTTGGATATAAGATACATGCTACCCGAGGGAGGAGGAGGGGGTTGCATCAAGCTTACTAGCTCCATCCTATGCCAAACTGGGGGTGTAATAATTGGTACATGGGTGGGTGTAATGTCAGGGCTCCACATTGTCGTGCCATGGCACGTTTACCATGTGAAATTAAATTGTCCACCTCACTTTTTATGCCTTTCGATATGTGGGAGCAAATGCTACAATGTACATAGTGTCATATGTGTGAAAGCGATTGCCACGCTTGCAGTTGTGTACATACTTTATCGGGGAGTTGAGGCTCTTGACATGGCAGTGCTGTGTATCTTCTCACATTAAAACATGCCTAATTTGGTTCAAAAATGTACATATGTCAAGTGCATTGTGGTGGCACACTCGTTTGCCTAGAAAATTCAATGCGGGAGAACACCATCCAAAAATAGCAACTGGCGTGCATAGTCGTCATTGATATGATTAGAGGTCAAGACAAGTGGAAGAGGAGGTTTAACACACAAATTAAGCTTTGTTGGGGTAATTTCAAAAGATCATGGATCATCTCAACAAGAACACTGGTTGGCAGATCTTCGGCCAGTGCTGTGAGACCCATAGTCTGTAGCTGGTCCTTGGAGAGGATTTGGCCATAGTTACCAGGAATGGGAATGGGGAACGGGACGGGAACGGGGAGGAGGAGGGGGGCCCGGAACGGGAACGGGACCGGAACGGTAGACTAAAGTAAGGCTTGAATTAACTCCATTCAGCTTAGTCCCAAATCAACTCCTAAACAACCTCAAAACTGCTCCCAAATCTGCCTAGAAATCTACCCTCAAACTGCCCCAATTATGTCCCCCAAACAGCCCCAAATCTGTCCCCAAATGCCTACTTTTGCGTGTTTTGCCCCGCGTGTTGCCATTCCGCTTCACGTTGGTCATACCCATAGCATGGCCTAACCTTGTAGCAGTGAGTTTATGGCCCCTGACTTTGGGAAAGTTCTTCAGAAGATCATGGATCATCTCAACAGGAACACTGGTTGGCAGATCTTCGGCCAGTGCTGTGAGACCCATAGTTTGTAGCTGGTCCTTGGAGAGGATTTGGGCATAGTTACCCGGAATGGGAACGGGGAATGGGAACAGGAGGGTCCGGAACGGGACGGGAACGGGGAGGAGGAGGGGGGCCCGGAACGATAGACTAAAGTAAGGCTTGAATTACCTCCATTCAGCTTAGTCCCAAATCAACTCCTAAACAACCCCAAAACTGCTTCCAAATCTGCCTAGAAATCTACCCTCAAACTGCCCCAATTATGTCCCCCAAACAGCCCCAAATCTGTCCCCAAATGCCTACTTTTGCGTGTTTTCCCCCGTGTGTTGCCATTCCGCTTCACGTTCCGCCCTGTTCCGGAACACCGTTCCGGTTACACCCTGTTCCGGAACGGTGTTCCGTTCTCGACTCCGTTTCGGGAACGGGACTCGTCCGGAACGCCATTTCGGAACGTTTGGGCTGTGTTCCGCCCGTTCCCTGTTACACTGGATCATTTGGCTGAGAGATGGTCGAGGCAGCTGTAGATAAACCGCCAAGGAGAATGGTGTGCGACTTTTAGATGTAGGCGGCCTACTGATCTCATGATGGATGATTTCCTGATTGCGGTTCTTTTTACTTGCTGTTTTCAAATTTGTTTCTTTTGACGCGTTCGATTCAGAGACAGCTTCTGAATCCGACTCCGAAGTTGGGGATGCTTTGTAGCTTTCATCGTTGGCATCACTCGAAGTGAAGTCATCCAGATCTTGGCCACTAGTTTCTGCGTCATCCACCTCTTCAGCAGAACTGAACGGCTGAGGTGGTGGCTTCTTTATTAAGCCTACTTTTCTGGAGGGTTTGCTGCTACCCGCCATGGAAATTACAAAACTTCTGACACTAAGTGATGTGTATAGCCCACACCCTGCTGACTAACTGAGGTTGTTCCGATGCACAACCAGAAGAACGTCAGACACTCAAAAACTGATCCACAATTGCATACATATCCACCACACACACTGCATACATGTGATAACTTTTCAATTCCTGCGTATTGCTTTCACCCTGTATGTATGTATGTTATTAGGCTTTTGCTTTCACCTTGTATGTATGTATGTTCTCAGGAAGAAGCCGAATTGCTGAAAGAAGCCGAAGAGGCCAAGCCGTCGAATTGGTAGCGCGGCGACAGATGTTCACTATTATGGTTGCTTGGAGGCAAAGCGCACGAATAAAGAAAGCCACTTTAAAAAATTCGAGTTGGTTTTTGACGAACCCGATACGGCCGAGTTTGTTAAGGGAAGAGGGTTAGGGCGAATTGGTGACGAGAGCAGTTGGTAGAGGGCGTTGGGAGAGGGGAAGGGGGGACGAATAGGGAAGGTATGAATTGGGAAGTGGGGAGGGGCGAGTTGGAAGAGGGGGAGGGACGAATTGGGAGAGAGGGGGCGAGTTGGGAGAGTGGGGAGGCGAATTGGGAGAGGGGGGACGAATTGGAGAAGAGGGGCCGAATGGGTTTTTTGGGGAGGGGGATGAGTTTGGAGAGGGGCGAGTTGGGATTGGGAGGGGGGACGAATTTGGGAAAAGTGAGAACAAGGCGAATTGGGATTTGGGAAGGGGGGCGAATCGGTGAGGGGGAGGGGGACGAATTGGGAGGGGGTAGTAGGGCTAGTTGGGATAAGGGTGTGGGGGGGGGGGGGGAGGGGGGAATTGGTGAAGGGGAGGGAGACGAATTGGGAGAGGGGGAGTAGGGCGAGTTGGGATTTTGGGGGGAGGGGGGGGAATTGGGAGAGGGGAAAAAGCCGGATGAATTGGGAGAGAGGGCGAGTTGGGATTCGGAGGGAGGGACAATTTGGGAAAAGTGAGAACATGGCGAATTGGGATTTGGGAGGGGGGCGAATTGGTGAGGGGAGGGGGACGAATTGGGAGAGGGGGAGTAGGGCGGGTTGGGATTTTGGGGGGGGGGGGGGGGGGGGGGGGGGGGGGGGCGAAGTGGTGAGGGGGACGAATTGGGGGAGGGGCGATTTGGGAGAGAGTGGAAAAAGGCGAGTTGGGGATAGAGAGGGCCATGGCGTGAATTCAACGCATGTTATTCAATCAAGGAGACAAACCAGCATTTGGCATCCATATCAATCAAAGCCTCTACTGGCATGGACAACATATGTCCCCGGCATCACAGGCTCGTTCAGGCTCGTTCAGGCTCATTGCAGTACTAACAGAGATCATGTAATGGAATTTGCCTTAATATGTGAGAGTAGCGGAATTAAATGAGAGTACTTTCAAGAAATGATTTTGTGAGCATAGCGGGTTGACATAATTGAAGATAGCAACATAATCATAGCAATTAGTTAACTTGGCATAGACAATACTTTTGCAAGAGAGAGAGTTTAGAGAACATGACAACAGTTGAGGACCGGATTTATGTGGAGCCGGTCCCCCCTCCAATAGGCATTTGTATTATGATTTCTCCCATAAAGAGAGACTTGTTACAATACAGTCTTTGTGTTCCTTGTGACCTAGGTGATGCCATGAAGATGGAAGGCTTCATGCATCACAAACATAACATAAACTTGAAGAAAGCTTTAACTATCCCAAGCCTCAGTCCCAAGACCTCAAACACCTTCGAAGGTGGAGAGAGCTAGCAGGGAATGAGGGTAGGGAAGAGGAGGAAGAAACATTTCGTAGGAGAAAGAATTAGTTCCTCACTTATCATACTCTTGTTGCTAGCATACATAATAGCATAGTAATGAAGAAGAAGGAGATGGCAAGCTTAAGCATTGAAGCATGGCTCTTGGTTGGATTTGCACTCCATAGCCAAGAGTGTTGGTGTAGGCTCTCAACCTCTACTTGCTTGGAGAAGGAGAGGGAGCTCTTGCACTTTGCATAGTACACCATGAGAGTGCTTGTGAGTGTGTGTGGGTGAGTATACCCCCTAAGCACCCCCCTAGCTTGCTTGGGTCGACCCCCCCTTGTAGCTCATGCTTGAAGCTCATTGGACCCCTCCAGGCCTAGCCAATCACAAGCAGGAGCCATTACAAGCAACATGGGTAGCCTTGGGACAAGTGTCCCCCTTTCCCCTTTGAGAGAGAGGACTTGATAAATGCCAAAATCAATTAGATAATTCAAGTAATTTATCATTGGACCCCTTTGAAGCCTAGCCAATAGGCTTCAAGCAATACATGAAGGTAACATGGGTAGGGACCTGACATGTGTCCTTGCTGCCTCTTCAAGCTGGGGCTTCCCTTGTGAGTGTGAGTGTGTGTTCTCTCTCTCTAATCCCTAGGAAAGGGGCTCGCCCCCCCTCTTGTAGGGATGCTTTTGACTTTAGGAGCTCAAGCACCTTAGTCATCAAGCATGACAAAGCACTTGAAGTAGGGGGTGTTCCCACAAGCATCTCAGGCAAGCTTCTCAAGGCACCTCAAGCACCTTAATTATGCACCAAGTCAAGCACCTCAAGCATGGAGCCAGTCAAGCACCTCAAGCATCTTAATCAAGCACCTCAAGCATGACAAGCACTTCAAGCAGGACAAGCACCTCAAGCACGACAAGCACCTTGAGCTTGGGCCGGGTTCCCACCTCAAGCTCAGCCCTAGCTTACCTAAGGTCAAAGGACTTTTACACACATTATTGGAGGTCTTCAATGAAACTAACCCTAAGGTCTTATGCTCCATTGGTTAGCCTTGCTCTTGATAGACCATCTCCCATTTGGGCCCCTTTACAATTGGCTCCGTGTTGAGATAGATCTATAAGCACATATCTATATCTTAACACTTGTTCCCGTTTATTCTCCCACATTAAGTGATCAATTTAATATGAGAAAATCATTTGGGTTGGTTAGATATTAGATTTTATGACAGATCAACATGGCTTATACTCATAGGTTGTAGCACATGAAAGCTTTGGGCTGGAGTTGGGATCCATAAGGAGACTGCAACTACAACGCCTTGAAACAAGTAGGGGTCAAGTTTGTCTTAAAGATAGCAAAGGATGTGCGTCCAAACACCAAGGCCAAGGGCACAGGGTAGGGGGCGGGGGCAGTAGAGAGGCAAGGGCAGACACTAGAGATAGACAACTTCGTGCTACAAAGAGAGGCATGGGAGCTCAAGCACCTTAGTCATCAAGCATGACAAAGCACTTGAAGTAGGGGGTGTTCCCACAAGCATCTCAGGCAAGCTTCTCAAGGCACCTCAAGCACCTTAATCATGCACCAAGTGAAGCACCTCAAGCATGGAGCCAGTCAAGCACCTCAAGCATCTTAATCAAGCACCTCAAGCATGACAAGCACTTCAAGCAGGACAAGCACCTCAAGCACGACAAGCACCTTGAGCTTGGGCCGGGTTCCCACCTCAAGCTCAGCCCTAGCTTACCTAAGGTCAAAGGACTTTTACACACATTATTGGAGGTCTTCAATGAAACTAACCCTACGGTCTTATGCTCCATTGGTTAGCCTTGCTCTTGATAGACCATCTCCCATTTGGGCCCCTTTACAATTGGCCCCGTGTTGAGATAGATCTATAAGCACATATCTATATCTTAACACTTGTTCCCGTTTATTCTCCCACATTAAGTGATCAATTTAATATGAGAAAATCATTTGGGTTGGTTAGATATTAGATTTTATGACAGATCAACATGGCTTATACTCATAGGTTGTAGCACATGAAAGCTTTGGGTTGGAGTTGGGATCCATAAGGAGACTGCAACTACAACGCCTTGAAACAAGTAGGGGTCAAGTTTGTCTTAAAGACAGCAAAGGATGTGCGTCCAAACACCAAGGCCAAGGGCACAGGGTAGGGGGCGGGGACAGTAGAGAGGCAAGGGCAGACACTAGAGATAGACAACTTCGTGCTACAAAGAGAGGCATGGGAACTTAGAGAAACTATCACAGAACAGACCACGTGAGGAGTTCAACTTGAGAGACCCCAGTAAGAACGTCAAACAACACTGATGATAGAAACACTTAGAGAAAGAATGATTGGATTTTAAGAAGTTCGAGAAAAGTATCCCAATAAGTGGAGAAAGGATACCTTAGGAGGGAATGTGGAAACTTCTACAAGCATAGCAGAGATTGAGAGTGTTGCAGAGACAGTAACAGAACACCCGTTCTGGTGGGAAGGTAGTGGGGAGAAGAGAGATGGGAGATTGAGAACCTATTAGGCATAACAATTACAAGTGGTGAAACGGTTACAGACTGTCTACTCAGTTGACTCATAGGGATAATAGCACTTGATTTTTACCAGTAGCAAGGGAACACCTTCGAGAGTGACTAACTGGACAGCCCCCTGTGGCAAAATCTCATGTACCATGAATGGCCCTTGCCAGGTTGGGACCAGCTTCTTAGCTTTTTTCAGATACTTCGCTTGATAGAGTAGCACCAATGTTCCTTGCTTTATTTTCGGCTTTCTGAGATGGCGATCATGCCACGCTTTGCGATGAAGTTGCTCGGCTTGGAGAGCATGTGAAGCTAACATCCTGCTTTCTTCTAACATTGAGAGACGAGAGAGGTTCACGGAAGCAATCCCCGCTGTGACGCGAACACTTCCCACTCTTGCTGAATTTGAGTTGAACTCATATGGTCTAATTGCTTCTAGACCGAAAGCTAGCTGGAATGGGGTGTAGTTTGTGGTTGCCTTTAAGGAGGTGCGATAAGCCCAAACTGTGCCGAGGATAGCCTGAGCCCAAGAAGTTGGATGCAAGTGACAATCTTTCCTGAGAAGCGCGATTAGCACTTTGTTAGTGCTCTTAGTATGCCCATTTGCTCTGGGATAGTAAGAGCAAGATTTGTGATGAAAAATCTTGTAGTTCGTGAGGAGTGTGGAGATTAGGTCGTTGACGAAATGACTACCTCGATCACTGGTGATTTCCAGAGGGCACCCAAACTTGCAAAAAATATTTTCATACAAAAATTTTGCGATAGTGGTGACTGTACAGTCGATGGTAGCCACCACTTCGGCCCACTTTGTTGCATAATCCATTGCTACCAGTAGATACTTACGATTACCGGGTTGAGCAGGTGGAGTAATTGGACCACCAAAGTCCAAGCCCCATCGCTCAAAGGGCAACCACGCCATAGATACCTGCAGAGGGCGATTGGATTGCTTGCTAGGCTTGGGCGCACATCATTGAGAGACATCACAAATCTTGACATGAGTAATAGCATCTCTAGATAGATAGGGCCATCATAAACCGGTCTATAAGATTTTTTGCTCTGTGATGTAACGAGGGTAGTGGCCACCTGTAGGACCACTGTGTGCATCTTCTAGAATGTGGTCTACTTCATGAGGGGAGACGCACCTGCACAGCACACCAGCTGGCCCAGATTTGTAGAGCTGTCCGCCAATCAAAGAGAAGGGTCTAGACTTCAGCAAGAGTCTTCTTTTTGCAAGGGAGAAGCATTCTCAGGATATAGGCTAGTAGAGAGTAGATGTAACACATCTCCATATCATTCTGGGGTCGTGTCGACCTTAAAGAGATGACTATCTGGAAAGTCATCATCAATCCCAGTATCAGACTCACCTGTATGTATGCGAGAGAGATGGTCGGCCATGACGTGCCGCTTGCCTGGACTAAGGACTACTTGGAAATCGAATTCTTGGAATATCAGTAGCCACCTCCAGACTCTTCCTGCAACTTGAGGTTTATTCAGAAGATAGCGTAGCGCATGATGATCTATGATAATAGTGAAGTGAACCCCTAACAAGTAATGACGAAACTTTTGTAAAGAATACACCATAGCCAAACCTTCCCTTTCTGTTGTGCTATAGTTGCGCTAAGCTTTGGTGAGCAGGCGACTTGCATAGTGAACAGGGCGATCCAGGTTGTACTCCTTACTAGGCTGAGTTAGCACAACACCCACAGCCAGTTGACTGGCATTAGTATGCACATGAAAAGGGAGAGACCAATCTGGAGCTACTAAAATAGGTGCTTCAATGAGGCGTTTTTTGAGGTATGCAAATGCTTCAGCCGCAGGTTTTGACCATTTAAATGATACAGTAGCACTAGTTAGTCGAGTCAATGGTTGAGCCACATGTGCATACATTTGTATAAACTTGCGATGATAGCCTGTGTGGCCTACAAAGCTCTGAACACCTTTCGGGTTGATGGGAGGTGGTAACTTCAAGATAGCCACGATCTTCTCTGGGTCAGGTGCTAAACCTTTGGCAGACACCACATGGCCTAGAAGTGTGCCCTCAGTGACCAAAAAGTGACATTTGTTAGGATTGAGCTTTAGGCGTGTCTCTCTGTACCTGATAAAGACAGCAGAGAGCTGAGCGAGGTGCTCCTCTAGATTTTCCACTGGGGTTGAACATTGAGCACCCGAGAAGGTCGAAAAATCGTCCATGAAGATGCGAAGATGATCCATAAGTAAAGGACAGAATATGAGATATTCTGCTCGATTGAAAGAAGGTGGAGCGTTTTTCAACCCAAACGACATTTTAGTGTAGATAAAAATACCCCAGGGAGTCACAAAGGCCGTTTTAAGCTGATCACCTCGATGGATGCCCAACTGATTGTTTCCATTGAAATCATCCATGAAACTGTACAATACATGCCCTGCTACATCTTCTAGCACATGCTCAGTGAAAGGTGTGGGAAAACCATCTGGAATAGTTACCTTGTTCAGAGCGCGGTAATCTACGCACACGGATTTTATTGGACTACTTCTTAGGCGCTATCACCATGGGTGATAACCACTCAAAGTGCTCCACAGGTACAATGATCCGTGCCTCTTGCATTTTTTTGAGCTCTGACTTGACAGCCTCTGCATACTTTGGGCTGAGCTTGTAAGCTCGGCCTCTGACAGGCTTAGCCCCTTCAACCAGAGGGATAGTGTGGACACCCAATTCTGGTGGGATCCCTTCCAAATCCTTGTAGGACCAAGCAAAAACATCTTTAAAAGAGTGTATAAAAGAAACTACGTGGTCAAGTAATGCGGGATGCTCCCATAACCAAGCTACTAAGAGGACGTGCTGAGGGTTGTCAGGGTTGACCAGGTTGACTTTTTTGACCGGGTCAGGAGGTGTAACTGTGGAGGGTGCTTCGGAAGTTGAAAAGTGAGCTGCCTCTTGGAGCTTCGAGACATCATGGGCTGGTGTTTGATCGATTGGAAACTCTGCATACTCTTCTTGTAACTATCCTGGTGGAAGCTCTTTGAAGAGTAAATCTTCTGACACAAACATAGCAGAGTGCTTTTGAGGGGGCAGGGCGTCAGACCTGGGAGATGTTAGAGGAAGGGGGGGATCATGGGCGAGCTCATGCAGAGGAGATTTCTTCCCCCTTTGGTGATGTGTTATAGGTTCACTAAGGCCGACGGCTTCCATCATAGGAACACTTGAAGCATGGGCATCAGGGACTAACACACTTACTTCTTTGACTGGCACACTTTCTGCTATAGGGCTTGGGACATTGGTGTCTGCCTGAGGAGCTGGGAGAGAGGGTGTTACAAACACCGGAGAGGCTTGAATAGAGACCACATAGCATGGCATCAATGTGGTAGCTTCCAACCACTACAGCAGGTCTTCGTCAGACCCATAAGGTGGGATGGGTTGCTCGGGGTCGGGTTTGGATTGTACTGACAACGAGCTGTGATGAACCACTGGATCCATACCTACTTCGAGTCGAATTGGTTGCATGGGGGAGCCAGCACTATGTATCCACATGGCGTCGTTTCCCCAATCATGAAGTGCCTTAGTATGTCGCAACCATGGTCTACCAATAAGCAAAGGAAATCCTCCCTCCACTTGTGGAAGACTGACCACCACAAAATCCAAGCTAAATGTGAAGTCTTGTATCTTCAGAGGCACCTTCTCTACTATGCCCATCGGGTAGACTTTCCTCTGGTCCGCCAATGTAACAGTGAATGGAGCAGGGCGGGTGGGCTGCAGACCTAAGGCCAACATAGTAAATTCTGGCCTCAGATTGATCCCAGATCCACCATCCACTATGACACCTAAGAATTGATGCCCAAGAATAGACACAGTGAGACGAGGACTTTTGTAGTCAGTGAGGGAAGTAGCTGGATAAGAAATCGTGTAGGACTCCAAGGGCTGTACAGGTAGGTGCCCGCCATTAGGCCCTACACCAAGATACAGAGACTGGATGATGGAAAGAGTGTCACTTCAAAAATTTGCATCAAGTCGAAGCATGTCGTACAGTGACACTTGCTGAAAGGTGTTCTTCAAGATAGACTCTGCTGTAGGCTTCTCTCTTTTGATCAGATCTTGCTTTGGTATCTTAAGCTTCTGCAAGTCCTCTACTGCTTCCATGAAAGCTCCATCAATATATGATAGAAGAGAAGTAGGTTGGCTCTTGGCACTACCTGCTGGTTTGTCAGCTACTAAGGGAGTTTGACTCATTTGGGTGAGTGGCGATGAAAAAGTTGGACCGCCATGAAGGCTGAGACCACGAGCAGCTCTCTGTGCCCGTGTGAGCACACGGCTCTTCCACCTGCTTCAACTCATCTCGAGAGGCAACTACAAGAGTGGAAGGCGGGGGATGTGGAATGGTGCTTACTGTGATGAGGTTAACCTTTGGAAATGTAAACTCTTGCTGGTTCTGGCTTGTGCTTGCAGATGTGGATGCACGTTGTTTTCGGCAGTCCTTATTATAGTGATCCTTAGCTTCAGGGCAGTGTCGGCAAGGAGGGGACCCTTCTGGCAACAGACATTTGCTCTGATAATGTCCATACTCCCCGCGCCTGTAGCGCAAAATTGGCCTATTGGAGGGGCGAGGTGGTCTTGGTCCTTGTTGCATGGGGCCGGATGCTAACGTGTAGAAGCTTTGGGGAACTGAAGGAGTAGCCTGATAAAAGCTAGGGGATGCAAAGTTGTTGTGCATACCTTGCATAGGAGGTGTTGTCAGCAGAGGTGGCATCGGGTTTTGATGGCCTTAGGGTGGAACCATGTTGGATGCAGGTGCTATCCCTTGTTGGAGAGAAGGACCTTGACTTTGTTGTATTTGCCGCAATCCCTTGATATAGTAGCAATCCTTGTCTTCATGCCCAGACTTTTCGCAGAAGTGGCAATAAGCCCGAAGGGGACAGCCCTGTGGAGGATGTCCTAGAGAGCGACACGAGGTGCACCATACCATAGCCTTAGTCTCCTGCTGAGACCGAAGCTCTTCTAGCTCTCTCTTGATTTGATCCAAAGCGTCAAGATGTGGTGGTTTCTCTTGTCTAAGAGAGATTGATTTTTCCTCTTGAAGAGCGCGTTGTAGTTTTAGGGCTTCAAGTTCCCTACGTAAAGAAGTCAATGGATCAGCAGGACTTTCGGAAAACACAGAGGGGGTCTCTATATGAGAGGAGTTGGTGAACAACTTCCTAGCCCCCTCTATCCTAGTAGCAGTTGTGACGAACTCCTCCAGAGTGGTGTCGGGTCGGAGACTCTCTCGGAGTTTTTACTGAGAAGTTTTGGAAAGAGCCTTCTCCACCCACTTCTTAACCATAAATTGATTGGGTTGCTGGGGAAGCTTGGCAACCAAAGACTTGGTTTTTGTCATAAGTTCTGCAAAAGTATCCTCTAGCTAGAGCACTATGTTGGCCAACTCATCCAAAACCTTTTCTTGGTAGTCACCTGGCCTGAATGTTGCATAGAACTGTTGTCTTAAAGCTGCCCAAGTTGCATAATGGTTCTCTGCAAACTAATCGTACCATTTGTTTGCTAAGCCATCCGAGGTAGATGGAAAGAGTACCAAATAAGCATCTTCTCTATTAAAACCACGACCCCTACACACAGTTAAAAACCTCCTTGCATGGTCGTCCGCATCTTCTGAAGAGAGTCCCTTGAAGGTAGGAAACTTGATGTTTACCTTGGCCAAAACACTGGCCAACGCCTCCATGGTCTCTTGCTTAGGAGCCCGTTGCTCAATAGCCTGCTGTAACAAAATAGGAGAGAGCTTTACTGGGAGGGTGACCTGGAAGATGTGGAACCGGATGGAGGAATGGGTGATGCCGTATGTGGAGGTATGGGTGATGAGGTTGATGGACTTCTACTAGGTACCAAGGGTCGTCTTCTGTTGTAGGACTTCAGAGGACTCAGTAGTGCGCTTTGACGCTCTAATGACCGCCTTGTATGTGTCATGCATCGACCACCAATCCAACCAAGCTTTGGGCAAGAAGACCTTTAACTGCTTTAACTGGCTGAAGACAGGTCTAGACTCTACTAGACCAGGCAAGTGACTAGACCCTAGGCTGGACCAGGGACGAGGAGGGACTAGACCAGGGACGAGGAAGAATTAGACCAGGGACGAGGAAGAACTAGACCAGGACGAGAGCTGGTTGGACCAGGGCGAGAGAGGACCAGACCGACAGGTTACATTGTGCAATGCAAAGTAGGCGAAGCTAGGTAAAAACCAACTAGCTTCACAATTTGCACCTCAACAGAGAGTGAGACTTCAGTTGAGATCCCATCGTGGTCGCCAAGAGAGCACCTGTAGCACGGATAGTGTGTCGTACTCTCTACATGTCACGTGACACATCCAACCCTATGTGTCCATGGACAAGCTACAGCATGATCACGGTTCAGTCAATCCAGTCAGCCTAGATTAGAAGTGATCTGGCACTTTTGTGAGTCTATTCGTAGACCGTGCATGCCCAGTCACTTAGTGTAGATGCATATCCTCTGGTTGCACATAGCATGATCATCAGTATTCCCATCAGAATCCATCAGATTCCATCAGGGGGATTTTCCAGTGCATTTAGCCTATTTTACCTATTTTTGACATTTTTCACTTATTAATTTAAGTGACTTTCCAACAAAAGTAGGTAGGGCAATTTTGCTAAGTTTGTATATAAGCAAACTAGAGCTAGCACTATTTGGCAGAAGAGGCAATAGGAGCCAAGCTCAACAGGCAACTTCTCAGCAAGACAAAGAACTTGGTGGTCTCCCCTCCAAGCAAGGACCTTCCCCTAGCGTTTTCTTCAACAGCATTCACTAGCGTTTTCAGCATCTGCAACATCGCCATCACCTTACATAGCCTGGCGTTTTTGCATCAGGGCACCATTGCCAAGGAACCCCTGCAGCTAGCGTTTTTGCAACCTACAGCGTTAGCAGAATTTCAGCCTTGACAGACCTCAGCATGCAGCGTTTTTCAGCCATGAAGAACCGGCAAGATCAGCCCCGAAAAGAGTAGCAGATTCAGCCGGTAAAGACCTCAGTTTTTAGCCTTAAGCAACCTCTGTTTTCAGCCCTAAACCTGCAGAATTTCAGCGACAAAGACCCACAAAAAAAGCACCAAAAATCAACCTGGTTGGACCCGCAACCATAGTTACCCAGAACGCGGAACGGGAACGGCAATGGGATCCGTGCGGAACGGGGGAACGGCTAGGGGTCCGGAACGGGAACGGCACGGAACGGGAGGTATAAAAAACACCCAAATAGTGCATTTTTAGCTCCTTGTGTTTAAATACAAGGAGTATTAGAGTGCTTTGACTCTAATACTCACAAAAAACTCGTTTTGAAGACCATTCAACCTTGCTATGACTAGATGATGATGTGAGAGAGAGAGAGAGAGAGAGAGAGAGAGAGAGGGAGAGACTTGAGAGAGTGAGAGGGAGGGAGAGATTTGAGAGAGTGGGAGGGAGAGGAAGAGAGCTTGAAGGTGTGAAGCCTTGAGCCTTGAGAGAGTGAGTCTTGAGAGGGAGAGATCTTGAGAGTGTGAGAGGGAGAGAGCTTGAGCCTTGAGGATTAGCTTGTGGAGAGAAAGGGGGAGGGGGGTGCATTTTATGAGTCCTTGAGGCCTTGCACACTTCAAAACAAAGCCCAAACATTTACTTCAATTTTTTCAATTTTTGCCAAATTTGTTTGTAGCCGTTGGCCGTTCCAGGGGCATTCCGGAACGTTCCGGGGGCGTTCCGGAACGGCCGTTCCGGTTTGCACTGGCCACCCGGAACGTCAAACGTTCCGGGACGTCTCGGAACGTTCGGGAAGGGAACTGCCCCCCGGAACGCCGAAACGAGGGCTAGGGGGCGTTCCCCGGTAACTCTGTCCGCAACAGATTTCAACCCATAGCGTTTTTAGACAGCAGTAGAAAGATTGCAGATTTCAGCCCTTAGGTCGGTCTCGTCATCACCGTCGTCATCGTCGACATAGCCTAAAATTGCATCAGTCTCATGCATACCATTTGTACCAAATTGTGCAATCATAAGTAGACCACTCTCGCCGACGAGAGTGGGGCCTTCAGAGGAGGGTTTAACAACGTCTCTGGTGTGATATCTCTCTTCTCTCTCTATCTCTCAGTTTCATACACTTGCACGCACAGTGTCCATTCACTTTGTTTGTGATCATCGCATTCTCTCATTAAGAATGGAAGGCTCTACCTTCCATAAGAACAAAAAGAACCTTGAGCACAGTTCGGAGCACTCATCTTGAGCAAAGCGCAAACATTCATTCCACTGCACCTAACATTGGTATCAGAGCTTTGGCAGTGTTCTGTATCACTCAAGGAAAGAACCACAAGAATCACAAGATTTTTTTTTTTGCTTGTTGCGGTCGCACGAACCCAAGTTCGCTTGGGCGTGTTGATTCCTAATCGTGTTTTTGAAGAGTGACAGGAATCCTAGGAAAGAAGGGCCAGTCTCCCCTTGTGTCTCTTTTTACTCATTGAGAGCAGACCGTGCACTTAGCGGCCGGCCAATCGACGTGAGGTGGGAAAAAGCAACCTTGGTGTGAGCGCAAGGCCGCTAAGGGGTGTGCCCGGAGAAAGGAGTAGAACTCGGGTGAAGAGAAGATCTTTCTCAAACACGGTTTGCAAGCGAAAGGAAACCTCAAGAACCTCAAGCACCTCAAGATCCTCAAGAATCCAAGAACCCAAGACCCTCAACAACCCAAGTCCCTCGTGGGCTTAAGAACCAAAGATCATAGTGCATGGTCATCACCCGAAGCGGAATGGATACTTCGCATATAGGTGATGAGCATGAGAGAGGCAACGAAGAATTTTCCCCACCAAGAGATTTTTCCGACCCTCCCCCTTCACCATCTACGCCACAAAGTGTACCAAACCCTATGGAGCCAATGGTCAAGTAGATGATGGACATGATGGCCAAACAAGAAGAGACTCGCATGAACATGATGGCCCAACAACAAGAAGCGAATAAATTGCGTTGGCACTACAAGAAGCAAATTGCATTGCTTTAGAATGCGAGCGCGACGAACGAAAAGAAAGAAAAGAACAAAGAAAGGAGGAAGCGGCAGTACGAAGCGCGGCCTTGGAGGCCTAGCGTGCATCTCAAAGAGTGGCCTTGGAGGCAGAGCGTGAAGCTCAAAGAGTGGCTTTGGAGATCGAGCGTGAGGCTCAAAGAGAACTACGCACTCAAGAATTGATTAGACAAGTAATTGCCTCGAAATCCGAACCAGCCAAAGATCGTGGGAGTTCCTTAAGTGGCGCAAGCCACGATGCGGATTCCAACCATCCAGTCACAGAAAAGTTGACTTTCAGTAAGTATGATGGTAAGATGGATGCTACGGTTATTCATTCTTGGTTGCATCAATTTAATGCTTATTTTGCGACAACTAAGAAGACAGGGAATAGCAAAGTTTTGACGGCAGCTATGTACCTTGCACGTGATGCCATCAATTGGTACCACGCATGGCAAGAGGCACAGCTAGCCGCGCATCTAGAGAAAGCCGACGAATTTACGCCCCTTTCCTTCAATTGGGCTGATTTCCAAGACAAGCTCAAGGCGCGGTTTATGCCACCTGAGTACCTCGCACGATTGAAGGACGATTGGCGCGCTCTCAAGCAAAATGGTATGCCAGGTATGTCTTTTTCTAATCTTGTTTTGAGATAGGTACCCAATTACGCAAGTCGGATGATGAACGCAAAGAGGCATTCCTTTATGGATTGGACGAGTATATCAAGTACGATGTCGAGGTGCTCGATCCAATCGATCTCAACAAGGCGGTAGCGATTGCTCTCGCACAGGAGATGAAGCACAACAAGGGAAAGCCTAAGGAGAACAAGACTTCGATAAGTACCTCGCAGACTTCTCAGAACCCTCAGAACGGTAAGAACGGTAAGAATGGTAAGAATGGGAACTCTTCTAACCAATCTTCCAACAGTCTCTCAGAAAAGAATTCTTCCAATGAATCTAAGGGTAAGGCTAACACAATTGCTAAACCTAAGCTGACTCCAGATGAAAAGGTAGCACAAGGAATTGTAGGAGGATATATCACGTCAGAAGAGCAAAGCACTTATTCTAAGGAAGGTCGTTGTTTTCATTGTCACATTAAGGGTCACATAAAAAGAACATGTCCTAAGCTTGAATCGAATGAATCTGAAGAATCCACAGAACCTCCTTCCTGTGTCAATACAATTAATGATAACACGAGTGTGTCCCAAGTTTCTCATGACCCTCCCATTGACGATTCTCTAATGTTATGGTCATATGACGGGGCAGCGTTTTGTCATATTATTTGACCCAGGTAGTATGCATGATGTGATCAATCCCTCTCTTGTTGAGAGAGTCCGCCTAGAAGTTAGTCAGAGATCTCCTATCGAGGTCTTTGGCTTTGTTCCCAATATGGACGCTCTCATCACGGAGGAGTGCCTTGATGTGTTGTTTGCAATTCAATCAGCTGCCTTCACTAGAAGATTTGTTGTCTCTCCTCTCTCAGGATGTGATATGATTTTGGGCATTCGATGGTTTCGTGATGCTAACCCTCTCATTGATTGGGAGGCTAATACTTTCACTCTCAATGCCAAAAATGATTCTCCTATTGTCATTCATGGAGAGGACATTGTTCATTCTCCATCTCTCATTGCTAATATGCAGGATAAGATTGAACGGATTCATGAGAAGGAGACTCTCAGTCTCTTTTTCTCCAAAGCATGACAGACACGATTTGTATGATTGTGAGCAGCATGATGATTTGAATGACAATGATTTGATTGACAATGATCAGCATGATGATTTAGATGAGAAAGACAAGCATGATGATTTGCACGATCAAGATGTGATTTCTCACAAGCATGATGAGTTGCATGAAGATGATGTGATTGTTCACAAGGATGATGTGTTAGTGGATGCTTTTGCTAGTGAAGCTAACATTGTTATAGATTCGATTTTGGCTTTCGAGTCGAGGTCCACAGATCCCCCACAAGAAGATTCGACAGATCCCGAAGAACCGATCTTGGCTCTCGAGCTAGGTTCAAAGAACCCTTATAAGAAGTATTATGTGTTCGCATGATCAGTACGCACGCATTGTTCGAGTGTTTCATTCGTGATCGTTTCCTGTATTTTAGTCAGCGTCTTTATGTGATCCCTTTTCCTAGGCATGACATATTGTATGTTGAGCATGTTTCTCTCATGGATGAGCATGAAAGTATGCGGATTTTTCATGAAAAGCTGAAAAGTATGCATTTAAGGAAGTCACATTCCATGTCCCTTGCTTGGCATGACACATTTGTAGAAAGAGCACATGACAGTATGAGCACCAAGCATGGGCATTTCCGTTGTGAATTGCCATAGTTGATTGCTTTAAATCAAAAGAGCATGATTCGATCTCATTGTTTGCGTGTGTGTGGTGAACGGTTTGTCACTCCGTCTCTTTGTTCATCTACATTGCATGCACAGTCTTTGAGGAAGACAAGAGTTTTTCCACTCACTTTACATGGAATAGGTATGTTCATGGTTTTGTGTTAGAAATGGTTTCAGGAATTTTCAGCCATGGAGATTCGTGAAGAAGAAAGAAGCATGACTATAGACGCAGTTGAAGCATTGAAGGAGCCACATAATACTTTGTCGCTTTTGGCGCGGCCCAAAGAAGCAAGCGTTGCAGACCTTTATGAAGTTCAAGTACCGTACGACGCACACATCGGAGTCGGCCGGCGAAGAGTCCCT
This sequence comes from Adiantum capillus-veneris, assembly GCF_014529385.1. Classification (NCBI taxonomy): domain Eukaryota; kingdom Viridiplantae; phylum Streptophyta; class Polypodiopsida; order Polypodiales; family Pteridaceae; genus Adiantum; species Adiantum capillus-veneris. The sequence goes on from NC_140941.1 coordinate 43,452,268, forward strand.
TCCAGGATTTCGGATGTTATTGGCGATCTCCCTCGACGCCATACAGTTCAGTACCAGTACCTCACTTGGAAAAGGAGGGGCTGTCATGTGACACATGTACCCTATGTGCCCGTGGACAAGCTACAGCATGATCAGGGTTCAGTCAGTCTAGTCAGCCTAGATTAGAAGTGATCTGGCACTTTTGTGAGTCTATTTGTAGACCGTGCATGCCCAGTCACTTAGTGTAGATGCATATCCTCTGGTTGCACATAGCATGATCATCAGTATTCCCATCAGAATCCATCAGATTCCATCAGGGGGATTTTCCAGTGCATTTAGCCTATTTTACCTATTTTTGACATTTTTCACTTATTAATTTAAGTGACTTTCCAACAAAAGTAGGTAGGGCAATTTTGCTAAGTTTGTATATAAGCAAACTAGAGCTAGCACTATTTGGCAGAAGAGGCAACAGAAGCCAAGCTCATCAGACAACTTTTCAACAAGACAAAGAACTTGGTGGTCTCTCCTCCAAGCAAGGACCTTCCCCTAGCGTTTTCTTCAACAGCATTCACTAGCGTTTTCAGCATCTGCAACATCGCCATCACCTTACACAGCCTGGCGTTTTTGCATCAGGGCACCATCGCCAAGGAACCCCTGTAGCTAGCGTTTTTGCATCCCTAGCGTTTTTGCAACCTACAGCGTTAGCAGAATTTCAGCCTTGACAGACCTCAGCATGCAGTGTTTTTCAGCCATGAAGAACGGGCAAGATCAGCCCCGAAAAGAGTAGCAGATTCAGCTGGTCAAAAATCAGCCTTTTTGGACCTGCAGCAGATTTCAGCCCATAGCGTTTTTGGACAGCAGTAGAAAGATTGCAGATTTCAGCCCTTAGGTCGGTCTTGTCATCACCGTCGTCATCGTCGACATAGCCTAAACTTGCATCAGTCTCATGCATACCATTTGTACCAGATTGTGCAATCATAAGTAGACCACTCTCGCCGACGAGAGTGGGGCCTTCGGAGGAGGGTTTTACAACGTCTCTCGTGTCGTATCTCTCTTCTCTCTCTATCTCTCAGTCTCATACACTTGTATGCATAATGTCCATTCACTTTGTTTGTGATCATAGCATTCTCTCATTAAGAACGGAAGGCTCTACCTTCCATAAGAACAAAAGGAACCTTGATCACAGTTCGGAGCACTCATCTTGAGCAAAGCGCAAACATTCATTCCACTGCAGCTAACAGTACAGTGGGTGCTCCTCAGTGCAATGTGTGACAATCTCACTCAAAACAGACTGAAAACAAAGGAACAATAGATAACAACTGAGCTCACAGAGACACAACAGCAGACCAGAACATATGACTCGACTATCTCAAAGAACCGATACAGACTGGCGTGGCAGCACACTCAACTCCAGCCCAGGACTCAGTGGTACAATGGGGGTGTCGAGGCTCCGATGTGCAGGGATGGTGAAGACGTGCTGTGTGTATAGACTCACTACCTAGATGACGACGTTGGACCATATGTGAAGAAGATAATAGTCATAACCCAACAGCTACTCCTCATACGTACAACCATAAAGAGCCACCAACGGCTCATAAATGCCAACCATCTAAGTCTATCCCCAAACTGAGTGGTCGGTGACCAGGCCATGATGTCCACTAGATCACCGTTCGTATCCCTGCCACGTGTCACTGTCCAGCCCAGAGAGTTCATCCAGTGTGAACTAGACCAGACCAACTGCACTAACTATGTGTCCTGTGAAAGTAACACGGTAGCCCTGCTACAAAGGAAGATAATTTATGGAAGGCTTTGAGAGATCTCCAAAAAGAACTTTCGTAGAAGGTTTGTAAAGCCAAAAGGACTTTCTATCACTGAACTGCTTAGCGAGTTTGAGCGACGTTATGCCTAACTGTTAGAAGTAGAGCGAGGTACTTTGAATAGCGAAAAGACTAAATTGTTTCTTCAAGCTGTAGGTTCTAAACCCTAGGAAAAGTTAGAGCTACTGCTAGAAGACAAGGTTTGAAGGCCGAGTGGAAAGAGGTGGAGGATGCAGTCTCATTGCCGCTAAGAGGCAACGATGTAGATACAAGATGGTGGTGAATGGTGCTACTTCTACCTCCAGCACGCTTAAGATTCCGACAGAGCTTGCTATTGTAATTCCAAAAGGTAATAACTCTATTCTTGATGAGCTTGTTAAGGGCATGTGCAAAATGAAAGAAAAGTTGGCAAGGCTTGAAGAGAGGGTAATCTTTCGGATAGAAATCCCAAAGTAAAGAAGGTTTTGTGCGAAGATGTATATGGTGTGACATCATAGATCATAGCAGAAGGGATCTTGTGTTTATTGAGGATGGGAAGATCCACTTGCGGGAGACAGGTATGCTATTAGGAACTAACTTTGGAAAAGCCTAAAGGAGGTATGCGGAAGGTACTGGTGGTCATGGTGATCAGTCATTCCATCTATGCAGTAGAGGCCGCTATCTATGGGGCGAATATAAAGCCCATTCCAAAGAAAGGCTCAAAGCCTATTCAGGATGTTTTTGAGTAGGTCAATGGCTTGTTGCCATATGTAGTAGCGTCAGCCAAGAAAGGGAAGGTAACTAAACAGATGTTACATGAAGGTGGTGATTGCATACGCCACACAACATGTTGGGATGATCCTGTGGACTCTTAGTTGGTGCATGCTTATTTTGCAAAATGGAAGTAATTTGGAAGAGAAGCGTAGGCGTGAGAATGGGAATGAAGGACCCTCTGCTTCAAGGAGAGTTACAAGAGCTTGAGGAAGGAAGGATCTAGGACCTTCTTATGAGACTTCACTATAGGTGCCTCCTCCTTCTGAGGTTCCTACGGAGGAAGCATCTATAGGAAAGAAGAAAGACCAGGGAATATCAAATGCAAAAGGTCCTGCTTACAGGTTACAATCTAACATTGAAGATACTACAAACTTGAAGCAGGTATTGGAGGAAAGGATTTTGAATAGTAAAGCTGAGTTTACTTTGGGTGAAGTTCTTTTCATAGCCAAGCGTGAGTTCCATGAGGAGATTATAGGTATCGTAAAAAGAAAGAGGCAGACTCTCGTTGAGTCTATTCCTCCATAATCACAGGGTGACGAGGAGTCATTGAAGGCACAAGGGATACATGTACAAGAGAAAGAATGTGATGACTGTGTGGTAGGATGCTATTAGTCTTCGGGAAGAGATATGCATGTCAGATCTGTGGGTGATGATGATGAAGATGAAGCCTCACATAAAAGCCCCTACTCTAAAAGTCATTGGGCAAGAGGTACAATGGAAGTTTATTGTAGATACAGATCATGGTTGGATGATTAGAGATGCCAATAAATCATGAGGAGATTTGCATGGGGCTTGTCCTAATGTGAAGGTGACATTGGCAATGCCAAAGATGAGCAAAAGTTCTTCATATAGAAGATGTCTACTTATCCTCTTTTCCTTGGGCAGCCATACATCACAGCTGTTCATATGGAAACAAAGGTCTTGGATGATGGTTCTGTTATGCAAAGATAAAAAGTAGAGATGGGAAGCGAGCTGGCCAGTTCTTGATAGTATGTGTGAACCATGTAAGGAACCTTGATAGTCTTCAGGAGTATCCTAGATAGTCTTCGGGAGTATCCTCTACCAAAGGCAAACAAAAAATTTGGGGACTACAAGGAGATGAGGAATTTTGGCCATTTACCATTGTGAAATGGGATTTGAATGGTACAAAAAGAAAAAGGTTTTTGCATAACCCAAACAGAGAAGAAGCATTTTCAATTGGTTTTCAAGGGCTAATAGTGTCATGTGCACATGGCTTTGTGTGTCACGTGCACATGCTTCATCGACTTCCAGAGCCAATTTTTCCCTTCTTCCTAGATAGGGATCTCTAGAATCCTAGGAGGATTAGTACTGGCAATTTTGTGAGCCTGTTCGCAGGACCTGCATGTCCGGACAAGTCCATTAGATTAGATTTTCCAGTTTTGGAACCCTCTTGCATAAGTGGTTTGTATACGCGTTTTGACAAATGTTATTACACTACGGTGGGCATCTGGCATGACATGCATGTAGTTTTAGGTTACAGGAATCCAACGAGCCATTCTTGCGTCGATCGGATTCCTGGATGGTGAGATGTGCTACAGTTTCACCTGGTTCGGATACCTGCTCATTTTTAAAATAAATCTAGAAATTCAGGCGGACACTTGCCCTACCCAGGCCTAATAAAATTTATAAGGCCTATACCTCACCTATAAAGGGAGCAAGAGAGCTCCCATTCTTGAGCCAAGTTGCAGAAGATTTGCAGAGATCTAGCAAGGAGCAAAGCAACCTCAGTGTTTTTGCTCACATTAGCCCTAGTGTTTTTTAGATCCCAGATCAGCCCTGGCATTTTTGGCAAGGTCAGCCAGCGTTTGCAGATTTTAGTCTTTGCACCAACCTCAGGCTTGCAGATCAGCCCGGTCATCGAGGTCTGCGTTTTCAGCCCTGCTTTACGCGACAGATCTACTGTGGTTTTTGTCGCAGATCTGTGTTTTTGCAGTCAGCTTTCAGTCCTTCATTCCTCTCACATCGAGAGCGGAATCAACCCCATATCTACCCCTGGTGGCCATCCGCAATTCCAAAGGTTCATCAATCAAACCGGAGGTGCCTCGTCTTGAGGAGTTACCGCGGCGATTCGAGTCAGTAGAGTCTGCTTGAGGTATTGCATAGTGTGTACATTCCATTTATGTAATCAAAAGCAAATACCACATTGGCAACGGTGTGGGGGGCCCTTGAGAGGGTTGGTTGGGACCCCATCGGGTGTCACTCTTCTCTTCTCTCTCTTCCTCTCTCCCTCTACACATCTCTATTGCATTCTCTCAGCCCCTCTCTTTAGGGGAAAGTAAAAGGAACCATCATTGAAGTAAAAAAGAATCACTAACGCAAGGAAAGAAGTTGAAGGATTTGTCGAAGTGTAAAACTAGATCTTCACCATTTCAATTCCGCTGCATCTGACAAATAGAGCATGGGTCAATATGTTTATGAAGCTTGCAGTTATAAAGAGAAGAGAACACCAACATGCATATAATAAAGAGAATAAGATGAGGAAAATGGGTATTATAGAGGATAGTGAATGTATTTTAGGTTTCTTTGAGCAGGTTTCATATGTCGATACTATGTATTAACTTGAGGCTATAATGGATTCTAATATGCAAGATGGAAGCCAAGTTGTGGAAGTATGTACTATGGAAATGTATGAAGTAATTGAGGCTTTTGAAAATGAGGAGGGTTTAATATCAATGAAGGACCTAAAGTGCGGGTGGAGACCAAGTACAAAACCGTGGCAAAGAAAGTAGGACCAGTGGCCTTACCTTATCATTAGATTGCAAGGAGAAGCTAGAACAAGCTTCTTTGCAGCCAAATCTCAGGGATCGAAAAAGAATAGGACACAAATTCACAACGGAATCTCTAAAAGAACTAAAGGTTGGTTGTGAGTTTTTAACACAAGAAGAGAAGAAGTGTTGTAAAGAAATACTGTCAAGACATGGTAAGGCTTTTGCTTTTTAGCCGCATGAGATAGGATGTGTTGATCCTAGTGTTGTTGCACCTATGGTAATCTTCACCATCTCTCATGCAACTTGGAATTTGCGTCCAATTCCAGTACCGTCGCCAGAACCCCCATCAGATAGCGTTTTTGCAGAGCCTTGCCTAGCGTTTTGCATCAGCCCCATCGCCAGAAGAAGCAGACGCAACCTAGCGTTTTTGACAGTTTTCAGCATGGCGTTTTTCAGCAATGAAAGACCAACAGATTCAGCCCCTAAAGAGTAGCAGAGTCAGCCCCAAGAAACCTCAGTTTTCAGCCTAAGACCTGCAGATTTTCAGCGACAAAGATCATCAGAAAACAGCCCCAAAATCAATGTTTTTGGATTGTAGCAGATTTCAGCCCATAGCGTTTTTGGACAGCAGATAAAAGATTGCAGATTTCAGCCCTTAGGTTGGTGTGGCCATCCTTGTTGTCATCGTCAACATAGCCTAGACTTGCATCAGTCACATGCATTCAGTTTGTACCAGTTTGTGCAATCATAAGTAGACCACTCTCGCCGATGAGAGTGGGGCCTTCGGAGGAGGGTTTTACAATCTCTCTTCTCTCTCTATCTCTTAGTCCCATTCACTTGCACGCACAATGTCCATTCACTTTGTTTGTGATCATAGCACACTTTCATTAAGAACGGAAGGCTCTACCTTCCATAAGAACAAAAGGAACCTTGAGCACAGTTCGGAGCACTCATCTTGAGCAAAGCGCAAACATTCATTCCGCTGCACCTAGCGTTGGTATCAGAGCTTTGGCAGTGTTCTGTATCACTCAAGGAAAGAACCACAAGAATCATAAGATTTTCGTTTTTTTGCTTGTTGCGGTCGCACGAACCCAAGTTCGCTGAGGCGTGTCGATTCCTAATCGGGTTTTTGAAGTGTGACAGGAATCCCAAGAAAGAAGGGCTTGTCCAGCGTCCCCTTGTGTCTCTTTTCACTCATTGAGAGCAGACCGTGCACTTAGCGGCCGGCCAATCGACGTGAGGTGGGAAAAAGAAACCTTTGTGTGAGCGCAAGGCCGCCAAGGGATGCGCCTGCGGAAAGGAGTAGAAATGGGGTGAAGAGAAGATCCTTCTCAAACACGGTTTGCAAGCGAAAGAAAACCTCAAGACCCTCAAGAACCTAAGAACCCAAGACCCACAAGAACCCAAGACCACACGAACCCACAAGAACCCACGACTTCAGAATGATCATCACTCGAAGCTGAATGGATACTTCGCTTGGAGGTGATGAGCATGAGAGAGGCGAAGAAGAATTTTCCCCACTAGGAGGTTTTTCCTACCCTCCCCCTTCCCCATGTACGACAACGATTGCACTAACTCCTGTGGAGGAGTTGAAGCAGTTGTTTATGGAAAGAAAGCTAGAACGCGAAGAAAGAGAAGCAGACAGAAAGGCCTACGAAGAAGAAATGGCAGCCATAGATCGTGACTACCAAGAAGAAATGGCAGCCATAGAGCGTCAGTACGACTTGGAAGAAAAAGAAATTTAAGCAAGATTTGATCGCGAGAATAAAGCAAGAATGCAAGAGATGTTGCGACTCTTTTCTCAAGCTCAGGCACAGATGCAAGAGATTTGGAGAAAGGAGACTCTCAGTCTCTTCTTTTGCCAAGCATGACACACATGATTTGAATGATAATGATTTGCATGATGATGATTTGAATGATAATGATGAGCATGATGATTTGGTTGACAATGACAAGCATGATGATTTGCATGATCAAGATGTGATTTCTCACAAGCATGATGAGTTGCATGAAGATGACGTGATTGTTCACAAGGATGATGTGTTAGTGGATGCTTTTTCTAGCGAAGCTAACCTCGTTGTAGATTCGATCAATCACGAAGGATCGATCTTGGCTCTCGAGCCGAGGTCCACAACACCCCTTCAGGAAAAACCGATCTTGGCTCTTGAGCCTAGGTCCAAAGATTCCTTACAGGAAGTATTATGTATTCGCATGATTAGTATGCACGCATTGTTCGAGCGTTTCATTCGTGATCGTTTCCTGTATTTTAGTCGGCGTCTTTATGTGATCCCTTTTCCTAGGCATGACATATTGTACGTTGAGGCACGTTTCACTCATGAATGAACACGGATGTATGCCGATCTCATGAAAAGTTGAAAAGTATGCATTCAAGGAAGTCACATTCCATGTCTCTTCCTTGGCACGACACAGTTGTAGAAAGCGCACATGAAAGTATGAGCACCAAGCATGGGCATTTCCGTTGTGAATTGCCACAGTTGATTTCTTTAGATCAAAAGAGAAAGAGTCGATCTCATTGTTTGCGTGTGTGGTGAACGGTTTGGCACTCTGTCTCTTTGTTCATCTACATTGCATGCACAGTCTTTTAGGGAGAGGATATTTTTTCCACTCACTTTACATGGAATGGGTATGTTCATGTTTTTGTGTTGGAAGTGGTTTCAGGAATTTTCAGTCGTGGAGATTCTTGAAGAAGAAAGAAGCAGGACTCTAGACAAAGTTGAAGCATCAAAGGAGTCTTATGACTTTGTGTCGCTTTCGGGGTGGCCCAAAGAAGCAAGCGTTGCAGACCTTTATGAAGTTCAAGTACCCACGATCCACACATCAGAGTGGGCCAGCAAAGAGTCCCTTCAAGGATTCCGGATGCTATTGGCGATCTCCTTCAACGCCATACAGTTCGGTACCAGTACCTCACTTTGAAAAGGAGGGGATGTCACGTGACACATTCAACCCTATGTGTCCGTGGACAAGCTACAGTACGACAAGGGTTCAGTCAGTCCAGTCAGTCTAGATTTAGAAGTGATCTGGCACTTTTGTGAGTCTGTTCGTAGACCGTGCATGCCCAGTCACTTAGTGTAGATGCATATCCTCTGGTTGTACACAGCATGATCGTAAGCATTCCCATCAGAATCCTTTAAGGGAATTTTCTAGTGCATTTAGCCTATTTTTGACATTTTTCACTTATTATTTTTAAGTGACTTTTGTTGAAAAGTAGGTAGGGCAATTTTGCTAAGTTTGTATATAAGTAAACCTAAACTAGCACTATTTGGCAGAAGAGGCAACAGGAGCCAAGCTCAGCAGGCAACTTCTCAACAAGACCCCTTGGTGGATTTCCTCCAAGCAAGAAGCAAGAACCTCCCCTAGCGTTTTCACATTCAGCATCTCCGCAAGGACTTTCCCACGCCTGGTGTGTTTGCATCCAGATACCATTGCCAGAACCCCCATCGGATAGAGTTTTTGCAGAGCCTTGCCTAGCGTTTTGCATCAGCCCCATCGCTAGAAGAAGTAGACACAACCTAGCGTTTTTGACAGTTTTCAACATGGCGTTTTTCAGCAATGAAAGACCAGCAGATTCAGCCCCTAAAGAGTAGCAAAGTCAGCCCCAAGAAACCTCAGTTTTCAGCCTAAGTCCTGCAGATTTTCAGCGACAAAGATCATCAGAAAACAGCCCCAAAATTAGTGTTTTTGGATTGTAGCAGATTTCAGTCCATAGCGTTTTTGGACAGCAGATAAAAGATTGCAGATTTCAGCCCTTAGGTCGGTGTGGCCATCCCTGTCATCATCGTCAACATAGCCTAGACTTGCATCAGTCACATGCATTCAGTTTGTACCAGTTTGTGCAATCATAAGTAGACCACTCTCGCTGACGAGAGTGGGGCCTTCGGAGGAGGGTTTTACAACGTCTCTGGTGTCGTATCTCTCTTCTCTCTCTATCTCTCAGTCTCATTCTCACTTGCACCCACAGTGTCCATTCACTTTGTTTGTGATCATAGCATACTTTCATTAAGAACAGAAGGCTCTACCTTCCATAGGAACAAAAGGAACCTTGAGCACAGTTCGGAGCACTCATCTTGAGCAAAGCGCAAACATTCATTCCGCGGCCCCTAACATACTCAAATGAGAAGAGTAGCAAGGGGACTTTGGAGCCTTTTTGTGCACCATATTCAAATAGCTGGTTCATTGTGTCCAAGAAGAATCGAGCTTTATGTTTCATTCAAGGTATGCACCGTGGAAATAAGGTTACTGTTAGGAGTGTGGGTACAGATAGAGGCGTTTGCAGGAAAGGCAATTTACTTAATAAAAGATCTCTATTCAAGGTGTAATTAGTTCCAGCTAGCTATCGAGAGTAGAAATTTCACAACCATGAAAAAACCTTTGGGATTGCTAAGGATGTATATCTTACCTGAAGGAGGAGCGACTAATTTAGTTGCACATATGATGAACGGGATGAATAAGGTTCTACGACTTCATACCTCAAATCACAATGCCATTTCTTATTGATGTGCCTATCAAAGGATGTGAAGAGAAAGACAAAAATGAAGCCATGGATTGGAGGGGGTGCCATAAATTGTCAAGGTTGGAAGAAGTCAATCTTACGTTGTTAGGGCAAAAGTTTGTATGTGGTGTCAATGACGTACTGATTGTGGGACATATGTCCCACCAAAAGTTAGTATTTAGTGTCGGTGAAGTACTGATTGTGAGACATATGTGTGGTCCTTATAGTAGAAGGTCTTGTCCAACAAAGGTATACACAATCCAAAACATGAAAGAAACATGTACAACAATAACTGAAGTGCGAAGATTTTTGGGTACATGCGTCTTGTATCTTATTTGGATACCAAATTATGCACATGTAGCAGAACCTCTCTATGAATTGTTGAGAAAGAATCAAAAGTTTTAATGGAAAGAAGAGCATACAAAATCCATGAGAAAGTTAACGAATCTACTTCTTTCATCGTCAACCTCGAGGAAGGTAGACTATGCATGTAGAAGACTTGTGATTGTGATAGTAGATTCAAGTCCTACAGGGATTGGATGGACAATAGGGTAAAATGATGAAGAAGGGAACAAATATGTGGTGAGATTTGGGGCTAAGGTTCTGAGTTCTCACCAACGCAATTATGCATAGGTGAAGAGGGAATTGTGGGGAGTAGTTACAACATTGAGGTGTGACAAGAAGTCTTTGATTGGGATATCAGTGATTGTGGAAACTGATTGTTTACCTCTCCTTGGCATGATTACTAATTATTCAACTCGTGACATTGCTATTTTATGATGGATTATGTACATCAAGTCTTCAAACCCAGAGCTTAAGCATATTGCAGGGAAGGACAATCCATTGGAAGGTTAGTTATCTAGAGCAAGATATGAAGATGAGGAAAACATGGTTGTTGATGGAGATGATGTAGGTACAAAGTTTTATACTATTGCTCATGTTGAGGGTGATCAAATGTGTCTGGCAACCTCACTTGATCCATTTCAAGTGGGTACTTATTGGTCGCTACTTAAAAGGGGTAGTATGTGACAAGGACACTCAAATGAAGCTTGTCAAGGAGTTTTTTGAGGGTCTATGGGCTGGTCACCGAGGTGTATGGGCAACCTTTGCCAACATGGAAGAAAGGTATTGTACGCAGTTGTATCTCAATACGTGGAGTCTTGTGTAACTTGATAAACGTATTCGAATGTAAGGCATCATGATGGGTTGCATCCTACTTACCCATTAGCCATGCATTACAAGTGGGTTGAAGATATGGTAACTATGCCTTTGGGATTATGACAAATTAGATACATAGTCCTTGCAAGAGAAGATTTGTCAACCCACGTGGAAGGTCGTGCATTGAGAATAAAGTCCACAGAGGCAATATGTAAGTTTCCTTTGGAAAATGTAATTTTCTGTTAGAGTTGTGTTGGGAAAATTACAGCATATAGAGTTGAGTTGGATGTTGAGGAATGCTGGAAGTTCTTTTCCAATTAGGGTTTTCTCTCTTCAATAAGGTGTGTTGGCTTATCTATGGAAAAGCCCACCCTACCATGAAATTGCCCCGATGAAGAATTGAAGGAGGAAGTTAGGGCTTTCTATAGGCAAACAGGCACTGAATGTGTATCTGTGTAATTGGGATTAAGGCTACATGAAATCATCGCACACACTGTACACAAGGGCTTTTAGTTGTTTTTGGCCTTGTGAATGAGTGGAGCTTCCCATGGCTGAATTGAAGTTTTTGATCTATGTTTTTATCCTTTGGTTAAGTGGTTTTTGTCAACGATGGAGCCGTAAACTCTCACAGTCAGAGGCTCGGCGCCTTCCGAACCGCACCGCAACCTTTTCTCATAGCGTAATTTTGCGGCTTGGTTTGTCAGCATCTGAGCAAATCTCTCCTAGGGTGCCTGGTGGTGACGAGTCTGGATCTCTTGGATCTGTATGTGATGGAGTCTTGGAGGTTGGGGGTGTCTCCTTGTTCTGACTGGGTTGTGGTCCTTTGGAAGAAGTCTCTACATTGTTTCCCACCTTGTGGGGGGAGAGAGAGAGAGAGAGAGAGAGAGAGAGAGAGAGAGAGAGAGAGAGAGATGAAATGTTATTTTAAACATCTTAAGAAGGCTAAAATGACCTATGAGACCAAAAGTTACATCCAATAGAATCTGATAATCTTTTCGGAAAGCTATGAAAATATAAAATGAATAGAAAATCTAAAATCTAGGTATGTCATACACTGATGGGTAGGTGGATGGGTAACAGAGTAAACATAATGAACAGGGTAGGGGAGATGAGAGCTAGAGTCTATTATATACATCAATACATGAATACACATGAGGAGTGGGGTGTAGGGGGTAGAGGCTCAAAGTGTACAATAGCTCATCTCAAGAGATCAAGCATTGGGCTCTTTTGTAGTGTTTCAATGTCCTCCATGCCAAGAATCCCGATGAGTCGTGCTTGATGTCTATCAATGATTATCTGATCCGCCTATGTATCCACTGTCATCCCTAGTGCCAGTGAGGGCTCTAGCTATATCCTCCTAGTGTCCAGTTGAAGGAGGTCCCATCTAATGACTTTAGTAATCCCTAAACGTGTCAAGGTGTGGGAGGGTGAATCCAAAGAGTACTGATCGGGGGGATAATTTGTCACAAGTGATGATGTGGCATGACCACCCAAGACAGGACTGGATGACATGGCAAAACTGTACTGCGTGGCAGTAGAGAATCTTGCAATTTGCACTGAAAATGCTGACGTGGCAGCAATACGAACCTCCGCGTTTTGCGTTGACATGCCACATGGCACGCTGTCTGAATTCCATCGATTTTCGTTGGTTGCTTTTGGCCGACTGCTTTTGGATTTGCATCTTTTCATGTACTTGCTTTGATTTTGAGGCTAAGGGCCTTTAAATAAGAACCCAAGGCCTCTCTTTCCCTCAGTGTGCTGACAAGCAACTGAGCAGAGAGGGACCGCGGGAGTTGTAACTTTTCTCAAGCATTAATATAAAAATATATATCAAAAGGGACGCCAGATTTTGGGGCCAATACCTCTGGGCACGGAACTACGCCGGGCAATGTTGACTCTGTTTTATAAGTGTGAAAATTTGTGAAGTATTTTAAGTGATTCTCTCGTGTGTCGTGCCCGATATCCGACTTGGGGTGCCCAAGTCTATAACCGTGGTATCAGAGCTTCAGGCATGTGCTTTTCTCAAAGTATAATGGTCCTCCAAAGTTTATAGGAAATTCTATTAAAGACTTCGTGTTCCGACCCCGGACTTATTCTATTAAAGAATCTTCGTGTCTTGATTTATTAGCCACTCCCACTTGTTAGTGCCTGATATGTCAGTATTTACCTTTTACTTACTTTTTGGTAATAATTAAGGTTGAAGCTTTGAACCTCAAGGGCTATTTATATAAGTGTCTAAGTAGTTGTATTTACCCAAATAGTCTTATGGCGAGAGGGGCAATTGTTCATGAGACAATCGTGTAGTTTGTTAGTTATTTAGCAGTTGTACTGCCTTTTGTGTGTGTATCTTGAGGTTGATGATGAATACATAGCGAGCAGTACCCTTCCTTTGTCAGTCATGGTGTTAATTGTGCTTCTACTTTACAGTTCTATGGTTTAATGTGTGGTTTTCTGTCATCTTTATTCCTGCACTGCATGTTTTCATTACTGCACATCTGTTAAGGCTGTGAGACCCTAATACTTTGGCGATCTTGCGGTTGTTTCGAATTCAGCCTGAACCATGTTGCATTCAGGAAGACAGCAAGGTATTGACATGTTGGTTGACATAGACCACCTCAGGGAAAATTTCTCGAATTGGGTAACCCCGCAGGAAGAGTCTGAGGAGTATGCAGCAAAATTGTTGGAGGAGTTCTTCCCAAAGCTGCCAGGAGAAATAAAAAAGGCAATTGTTGACAAGGTAGTTACGTCATTTTTACCTTTTGGTGCTTGCAATTTTCCTTTTGTGTTATAGCTTGTAAGAAAGGAAAGTGTTGGTACAGTACTTAAGACAGAAGAGAAGAAGCAATGCATGAGTGAGTTAGGGAAAGGGTTTAATGTACCACAATACTCATATGGCACAAGGTTTGAAATAAGGAAAGAATTCTCTGCAAGGGGAAGACAGGAAGAAGAGTCTGGTAGGAATGACCAAGAAGAACCTGTAAGGGGGGTAGCTGCAGGAGTAGAAACTGTTGGGGCGGGGACGGAACTGCAAGGACCTGAACACAGTCTGCAGGAGACCCCACCTACAAAACAACAAGGCCAACAAACAACTCCTCCCACAGAAGACCCACTTTTGGGACAATTGGTTAATGTATTTCTAGCTCAGACAGTCTTAAGGGCAAGAAGACAATCGCAGCTTGTACCAACAGGGACACCTATTTTACCTTTCAATCCACTTTCGGCAAGATCACTCACAGCACTTTCGATATCTGCAATGGTTGCACCAAATTCGAAGTGGGTGTGACAAAGTTCAGCGGGAAAAAGTCCCAAGATGCTGACAGAACAGCCACGTTGGTCAGTTTCAAACAAGGTGGTCTGCAAGTGGTCATGAGGCATTACATCCGGATGCAGTGAAGAAGAAACATTTTGCGGCAACATTGCAAGGCAAAGCCATGGATTGGTCCTTGCAATATGGCATGGTCGCCTTTGCTGACTATAATAATTTGAAACAGAAATTTTTATTAAGGTTCAGGGAGGATAAAACACTTGAAGATATTTTGAAGGAGATAAGGAAATTGAAACAAAAAGACTTGTTGGTGGAAGATTATGCGCGGAAGTTCAAAAATTTGAATAATAGGCTCGAAGCAACACAACAGCCTTTCATGGAGCGGTTGGGAGATTACTTTTGTAAGCGTCTCAGAAAGAAATTTAAAAGTTTAGTAGTAGGGAGACCTCCGTTAGCAAATGCACAGGATTTTAGTGAGCTGAAAGAAGATATGGAGAAGATATGGAGATAAGGCAGAACTAAAGGAAAAGAAGAAAAGCAGAGTGAGGATTCAGGCTGAGAATCGGATGATTCAGAGTCAGAAGATGAAGGATTCGGATCAAGATACTGAAGAGGAAACTGATATTGATGATGAAGATTGGTCAAAAAAGAAGAAGCAAAAGAAGAAGATGATGGAAAAGAAGAAGCAGAAGAAGGAAAAGAAGCAGAGAAAGGAAGTAGTGATTGCAGATGCAGTCAACAAAATTATTCAGGATAAACTACAGACAATTGGCATGAGCCAGTTTGGAATGTCAGGGAAACCATATTGTCAGGTATCTCAAAGGGTTGGGCATGAGTATGAAAAGTGTTTGCTGTTCTAGCAGTTTCCACCTGTATTATCCACTTGGCATACATTCCAGCTATAGTCTCCAAGAGGTTTCCAAGGGCACTTTCCTGACCAATCAAATGACTCCAAGGTGCATAATGCATAGTGTTCTATAGTAGTGGTGCATATGCCCTGTCAACTATCTCATTTTTGTGCAATTTTTCCGATTTAAGGCTTCTTTTAGTGCTAGGCTTCATTATGGCTGAGTTTGCCCTTGATCTCCGGAGTCATGACAGAAACTCAGCACGCTGAACTTTGTGTTGATGTATGCTCATGTGTGTGTGTGCGTGTGGTGTGTGTTGTGTTGGGGAGCATATGGATGGAGCTGATGGTTATATTGTCTTGTGGGTGACTACCATTGGTCTATACCTTGCACTTTCCTTCAAGGGTGAATCTGGGCTTATCCTGGATTCATCTAGGTATATATAGTCTGTACCATCTTTGTAGCATCCATCATGTTTAGTGTACTCTAGCGTTGACTCTCTGTAGGTAGAAATTCATCTTTGTGTAAAATGCTCCCTAATAGTAGCCGGTGGCCAAACCACAACCAAGGCCCTTAGAAATAATGAACAAAACCTAATCAATGAGCAGTCTAGAGTACCTAGCAGATGATACTTTTGCTTTCTTTGCTGTTGCAACCAAGCTGGCTCAAGAAGCTTATATGTTTATGTTTTCTTGAGCTTGAAGATCAAAGTAATCTGGCCAAATCTGATATTCAACAAGACGTGGACAACAGGACAAGTTTTACACAGATGCCTTATACCTTAGGCTATAGAAATTATGAAATTCTTTGCTTAAGAAACAATCGTTATTATGTAGGAAAATTTGTTGCTGAAGGGAAATATAGACAAAGTAAGAAAAGACTTAAAATTGGCCAAAGAAGCTATACTCAAGTCTCAAAAAGAAACCACGGAGATGCATGAAGAAGCTGCAGGCCTCCGAGCACTACTGCAAGATGCATTGAATGATGCTCGCCAATATCAACAAAATGGGGTCGACTGCATGTAAGCTTATCCTATATGTGATTATTGGGTGCCTCTTTCAGTCAGGAAAGGTTTCTTCACTCCAGAAAAGGAACCTAAGAGAGTTAGCCTGCCTGTTTGGTTTCAATCTAGCCCTTAACAAGCTGCTTGGTTGACTGCTTTCATCAGGCGTGCAAATGAACAGCTAAGGCAAAGCCTTCTGGGAGCTCAAGAGAACATTGCAGAGCTTATTAAAGCAAGAAAAGACGATGAAATCCTTTACCTTCAACAGCTTAAAGACTCTCAGGTTCTCCTCAAAGCTCAGCATTCATAAGCCATGGAGGTCTATAATACAGTGCATGGATAACTCTTATTATTGTCGCACTGCTTAAACACTTGTCTCTTTATGCAACTCACTTTTCAGTACAAAGATGTTTACTTAAGCCTTTACAAATTCCAAGTGATATCCCAAAGCTGATGCACTCTCAAATTTACTTCATCCAATTGACTCTTCACAATTATTGTTTAAATTTTTTTCGTCTAATAACAATGACTAGAGATCCTGCATACCTTCAAACCTAAAAGTTGAACCTATTACAATTTGGATAAACCACAAGATATCTATTTTTCTGATGCAATTTAGGGTTTGTTTTAGGTTTTAGGGTTAGGGCTTAGGGTTTAACTTGTTGTAGCAATTTGGGGATAACCACATCACATCATCATTTCCTCGAAAGTGTTCTAAAGTTATGTGAAAGGCATTGCATGCATGCTTGAATATAAACATAAATGTTTCTTTCACCTACAAAAAGAAGACATTTTCTTAATCTTTATAGGATGTATATAAAACATCCTTGTTGTCGAATCCTTCTGCACATGTTATTCCCCAAGTAATTGTAATTTTCTGCTGCTGTAAGCTTTTGTTCAGAACACTCACCATTCGCTCTTCTAACTGAATCAGATGGACTGGGACATGGAAAGAACTAAGTTCCTTGAAGGAATTAACAAGGACTCAACAGAGAGAATTGCAAAGCTCGCAAAGCAAAATCGTATTCTTAGGAAGGTTTGTTAGCCTGTTCAAATTCACCATGCTATAAGCTTTTCAGAAGTATAGTCTTCCATGGGTGCTTGTTTTCCAACAGCGACTAAAGCAAAGTTATCAAGTCCTAGCAGTGATGACCTCCGACTGCAACAGGTTAAAGGAAGAGTTTAAAGCCAAGTCAATGCTTTGGAAGGTATGTTCCATATTGACAGGAAATTTAGAGGATGATGATCTCTCTTGCTCTCTCTGATCATGTTCACCTTAGCATAGAGCAACAAATTCATGTCAAAGTAACACAAATCTTTATGATATGAGGGAAAAGATCAAAACACATATCACAGTTGAGCCAACCATAGTTTTATTTTTGCTTTTCTGATTAGAAGCAAATAAGGTGAATCGGTGTTTTTTCTTTGGTCTTGTGTGCTTTGCTTTTAAGTTTTCGTGTGTGTTTTAGCCTCTCTTATAATTCGTAAGTTCGGAATTTTCTGACCTTATGGAGGTATATAGATCACAATTGAGCGAACAATAGTCTGTACTCCTTGCTTCCATGTCCTCAAATAAATGGAATGCATGTTTCTCTTCAATCTCATGGCTGTTTTATGTTTCTTCCATCTGTAACTGGAAATGCATGCGTAGAGTAGCTGCTTAGTAGGTAGTCATAACAGTAATTGACGTTCAATCACTTGTCTTAGCTATCCAGCTAGGTATGGGCCAATAGTAGTAAAGCAAAAAGCCCATGACTGACATTCAGCCGGTGTCAGACAGCGTGGCAACAGGAATAGGCATGAGGAGAAATCCCGGTAAGGAGTTCTGTCAGTGATGCTATTGCTGATCATCATGTTGGTTGTGTTGGTGGAGGATGGGATCATTTGCTCCTGCCTTGCTCACCCTCAAACAAAATGGGTAGCTGAGCTTATTTGAGAGCATATATCTGCCAAAGTTGCTCGTTCAATAGATCGTAAGCTCAAATAGCTGCGATTCTATATTCTAGTGCATTTGTATGCCGATGATATACTGCGACTGCTGTTCTTGAGAGCGAAAACATGGAACTTGCATTTGTACTCTAATTCTGCAGTGTTGTAAGCTGATCAGTGTACTTTCTTTTTTCCCCAAATGGATCCTGTTTATTTTAAGAGAAGTTCACGCTTGTAAATGTTTCAAAGCTCATCAAGCTCTGACATTGCTATTCCTACTGCCAGAAATCATGCATGCAGGAAGGAAAAAGAATGCTTGAAGGAGCTCCTGCCAAAGAGGTGAAATCACTAGAGAGAGAGAATACCCAACACAGGTCTTTTCTAGAGAGAGGAGATGGGCTGACGCATTACCAAAGCAGGACATGGCCTCTGCATCTAGACATGACCCATCTCGAACATCAACAAATAAAACTCCTCGACTCGCTTGTTGCTACTTGACAACCTCAATGAAAACTCGGTTCTCAGCTAATGCTCGAGGAATCTCTTCCTTCAAGCAGAAAAGCAAAGGTTACATACAATAATGTCTGAGACAGGCCTACAGACAAATAAGCTCGTTTGAAATTTTTGTCAACATCAAGCTATTCCTATTCTTGACTATTAAACCCCATTATTGATTCTCTAATTCATTGCCTTTAAGGGTTTAGGGTTTGGATTTTAGGATGTTATCATTCAAGGATATTACAAAATGCCTGATAAGAGAATTGGAATTCAAATAAAGTTTTAACTTAGTTTCATTTATGTTAACACAAGCAATGGGCACTACTTTTAGAGTAATAAACGATAAGGAACATAAAAATGATAGAATGCAATTATAATTGAGTAAAGCCTTTTCTTAAAGGATGCAAATCAAAGCATACATTAACTTTGATGTAGGAACAACCAGATTTCTCATTTGGTAAAGAACATGAAAACCACTCCTTTCACTCACACGTAGACATCTTGTTAATGCACGGCTACCAGAAAGGGTCAACCCACATGTTTCCACACATGTAACTTGTTCTTGAATAATCAGACTCAAATGATGATTTCCCATTTGCATCAACTGGAATTGTTGCTATAGCAGCAAAAGGTCGAGCTACGCAATGGCCATTTCAAATGTGCATTTATGTCATCCAAGTAGTGACGAAAGCTTGACATGCCAATGTTGAAAACTCCTAGAAAGTGTAGGGGTGTTCCAAACAAGTATCCAACAGTGTTTCAATGTACATGGGGAAAGATATCTTGTGAATTGATGTCCAAGATAAAGCTTATGCAATTAATTAATCAGAAAGTGTGAGGCTTGAGCAACAAATTTTGCACTTCCAAAATAGCTACATAAGGCTTTCTTTTGTTAAGATGGATCCAACAAAGTTCTGGATTGGTTATTACAAAGTTAAGGCTTTACATCAGTAATAAGTAGCAAAGGGTGTGCATGTATGTCAAAACCCCTAATGATGAACAATTAGGTTGAGGATCAAAGCACACCAACTATCACTGTGTAAATCACAATTAGTGCAAGTGATCATCACACAATGATGCTAGAGAGTGCCAATGATCAAAATGAGGTAGATTAAGTATTTGTGACTACTTAGGTATAATTATCAATGCTCTTTATGATAGTTATGTGCACTTGAATGATACTTGCGCCACTGCTATCGAAACATGGGATATGGAGAGCCTATGAGTTTGTGGTTATCACCGACAATGCATAAGATCCGAGAGAGAGCAAAAACGAACATCTCCCATGGGTTTTTAGCTCCCCCCCCTCCCCTTCCCTTTTCTTTGACACGAGCTCGCGCGACCTGCCTACGGCGGGTCTCGCTCGCTCTTATGAACAACCTTCTTCACGACTCATTAATGGACACTTTGCAATGGCCAAAATTAGATATCCGAAATTATATGTCCATGGATAGCTTGAAGCACCACACTTGTGGAAGCTATGTAAGAAGTTGTCTTATGGTGAAAGAAGCAGAATTCCTTCTAGGCATGACGACATTTGGTCGAGTGTGTCCTCGTATAGGTAAACAGGTTGACCTACATGTTTGTATAGGCTGAGGCAGAGACTGGGTCACACACACACACACACACACACACATAAAATGTGGTGCAACTTGCTCTTAGGACTGTGTCACACACTTTCGGGCAGCCCTGATCACCGTTGTCAATTGGTTTTGAGCTTCCAAGGTGGTCTCTTCCCAAAAATATAATGCTCAAGAGTGCAAGGAAGCCACCAAACTCATCGTTTGGGCACAACGCATGCAGACTTGGTGGGGGTCAAGTGCACATTAGCAAGCATGCCACTGGTTGACACCTATCAGTTTGAATCACAACTCCAAGTCTCCTATTGTCATAATTTGTATGATGAGAACTATTGTGGACCTATTGATTTTGGCCCCACTTGATCTCTGTAGCCTCCTTGACCATATGAACTAATTGTATTTGATTGCGACTTGCTAAAAGACACGGAGAGAAGAAGAAGAATCAATTAACTTAATTTAGCATCATTTGAACAATGCCAAGAGACCTTCACTACATATACACACACACACACACACATATATACATATACACACATATACAATGCTACCATTTCCTTACGCAGTTGAAGAAAGATATAGAGGAAGAGGGAGAGAGAGATAAGACGATAGCAATGGGTCAATATTCTCCAATCGTTGTGAGTCACTCTTGCAATAGAATTGTATAAGTAGTGAGCGATCATGGTGGTAGCACTTGGACCTGGAGCTTTCATTGCCCTCACCCTCAGCTCTCAAGCTCCCCCACAGTTCCACGAGAGAGAGAGAGAGAGAGAGAGAGAGAGAGAGAGAGGGTGTGCCTTCCTTTGTCAAATCAAGGATTCTAGATCTTTATGAATTTGACGATGGAGCCTTGTCGAGTGAGGTGAGATGGTCACGTAAGCTGAGTCCACTAGGGCGAAAAGCAGGGCAAGGAAGAAGTAGTTGAAAGTGAGAAGAAGCCAAACACAGATGGACATCGCACAACTATGCCGAAAGCTTTGCAAATAGTGGTGACTCTTTAGCTCCTACCATTGGAATTGCTCAGCTAAAGCATTCATGAAAAGCTCAATGCGCACATTACTCGATAGATCTATCGGAGAGGGTTGCTCTCCATGGCCTACAACTTCCTCTTCACAGTGGTTCGTCTCCATGTGCCTCTTCGACTTCCTCTTTTGAAGCCGGCCTCCCAATCCACCAATCTCATGCGAGCTGGGTCCATCCTCCATGCGGACTCCGTGAATCCGCTTGAGAGAGAGAGAGAGAGAGAGAGAGAGAGAGAGAGAGAGAGCAATCAAATCGTCCACAAATTACCAGAGATCCCATAGGCCTGGACACAGAAGCTCATCAATATGCATGCGGCTTCATTACCTATGATAAACAAATCTCTGTGTGTGTGTGTGTGTGTGAGAGTGTGTGTGAGAGAGAGAGAGAGAGAGAGTGTGTTTGCTCATTGCAGCTACAACGAGTATTCGTCCTCAGCTTAGCCTTGATCTGGTTGCAAGAAAATATAGTTAAATTGCAAGAAAATGCTAATTATTTAGGAAACTTTCCTCTTCGAATCTATCCTAAAGGGAATTTTGTATGTTTGTGAATATGAATTTTCTCGAACACTAATGGCAATGCAATCGGTTAGAAAGTGGCTCTCCCTGGTCAAGCACAAAGCTTCAAGCTTCTCAACTTCAACGGCTCTTGCATCTCTTATCTATTGATAATTACTCCGAAAAGGAGTGTGTCTAGGCATTTCCAATTTCCCAGGAAGGTAGAGGGAATCAGAGGCCATACTAACGCGGCCGTGGAACACATGTAAGAGAAAGAGAGAGCGAACTGGAGCAAGGAGTACAATAGAGAGAGAGAGAGAGAGAGAGAGAGAGAGAGAGAGTGCACACATGGGATGATCAGTTGTGCGTCCGATGGCAAAGTGAACGCATCCTACTGATCGTCACTTTGCGCACATGAGCGTGACACACACATATGTTGGTCGGTTTCCAATGCGCCCTCTGCTCTTCAACTCCCGGACATCCCTCGGCTTACAAATTTCCTTCATCGTTCTTCCTCAACCACGTGGCAAGCCTGAAAATAGATTTCCCTTATAGAGTAACTAGCTCGCGCGCCCCGCCTACCAGCGGGCCTCGCTAGCTCTTACCACCTCACTCTGTATGTGTTTGTGTGTTTGTGCATCTTTATACATTTCTCCATGACACACACACGATCGACACTTTCTGTCTTTGGCCCCTTTAAACTACTTCGGGTAAATTTAACCCCTTTTGCAGAGAGAGAGAGAGAGATTACATAAAAGCACATGACTAAAGAGACATATTTTAAAAAAAAAACAATTTACATTATTGCCAAAAAGGCTCAGGAACATATCTGCATAGCACTCTAAGTCATGCTATTTCAACAGGATCAAGATATTGCGCTGGAGCTCTACAAACTTCTCTTAAATCTATTTTTTGAACCCAGCTCAAGTAAATCTTGTAATGATGAATCAACCCAAGCTCTTGCTTTAAGAGCATGAGCCTAATGTTGGGAAAGAAATAGGGATCAAGCAACTTGATGTAAATCGTGTCCAACTCTTCATCTACATATGACCCCCAAACAGTGTTGTTTTTCTCAATCACTTCCCATGCCCATTGCCATCCCCGTTCAGCAGGTAACAAATTTTCTTCAAAGGCATCAACAATAATTTTTTTTACACTTGGAAAAATTTTCTCAATTTCGTGGGCCATTTAATTGGCTGCAAGAAAAGAAGACAACATTAGTACTCAAAGCTTAAAATGAGAGAGAGAGAGAGAGAGAGAGAGAGAGAGAGAGAGAGAGAGATTATCAACATGGCCACTTAAACACTTTAAAAAAGTATAAGCGCAATATGAACACTTCAATTACTAATTGTCATGCCAAAAAGTGTCAAGAGGTTCATTAGGTCAAAGTCTTTACAACAACCTCAAATTTTTTGTTTACAACGACTCATATTCTACTCTATAATTGGACGGATGAGGATCACTCCAGTATTGATAAACTTCACAATTAGTTTCAAAATTTTAAACTCTTCATCCGAAATGTAAGATTTGTGATTGTGATATATCTTTCACAACTGAATATCACAACCACAAACATTGACATAATAAATATAAACCATATGTGGTTCTTGTAGGACTCTCATCAATTTTATTTCGCTCAATATTTGTGACACCTTGCATAGTGTAATGCTTAATCGTCCACAATTTCTATACCACCCATCAGCATATGAATACACCCAATGATGCCACCAACACCATGTACCATATCTTTGACAAATGTATTCTTCCTTAACTTTCAAATATATAATCATCCTTATATGTATTGGGAGAATAGCCAATACATCATGACCCATGTTAACCTACATTAGCAATTCGCAAATCTCTCTCTCTCTCTCTCTCTCTCTCTCTCTCTCTCTCTCTCTCTCACACACACACACACACACACACACACACACACACACACACACACACATGAACCTATGTAGTAGATAAAAACCCACTTGGTTAAGCCAACAGTAAGTAAAAAAATATGGTACTTAGAATGAATAAACAATGGATCAAAGAATTTGATCATCTAGAGAAGTTGAGCATACAACACACTCTACTTGGAACTCTCAAGATCCAAGGTCTGACACGTCGAACACTGCGACTGAGGCGTCGAGGTGATTCACCCAAAGAATAGATTCTAAACATCCATTCACTCACTCCATAGGGACCGTATGAAAAGTTGCAATTGAGAGGGCGTTGCATACCTAACTCTCGTACAGTAATTCGCATATCATCTATATCAAACTCTATGTGATAATAACCTACAACACTTCTAAAATATCGTGCTTCATATAATGCCAAGACAAAATGTTTGCAATAATATTGAAGCCTGCAACGAAAATAACAACCAACCATTCAGACATAAAAAGTAACAACACATTTAACGTCATATGGATTCAAGTTCAAGCTATACGCACCGAAGGATCTCAAAATCCTCGACAATACGAACAATATCCTCAGCATGTGCAGGACCCCTCCACAATGGAGGATCTAGAAAAAATGTTACACGTGTAAACATACCAAATAAAGGCCAAAAAGTTCTCATTCATGGTAAAAGTAAGTAACAAAGATAAGATTTTGCATTTACATACCTCTAATATAAGTAGGTACATCATTGAGGGTGTATGAAACCATGATGTATCGTGCCATTCTTTACTGCTCTAACAGCACAGATTTGAAAGTTTAAGAGGAACAAATATGAAATAGAATAAAGAAGACTTTGACGATCATGCCGTAGAGAATCATGTCCTTCTTTCTTTTGTTTTAGTGAAGGATTTGAGAGAGAGAGAGAGAGAGAGAGAGAGAGAGAGAGAGAGAGAGAGAGAGAGGAATGAAAGCAATTCAAAAGACTTTTAAATTTCACAACTTCACGAGACAATACAAAATAGTTATTCAAAGTGTAACCTTCGAGAGACCACATTAGGGATTCTATAAGTCCAAGGACCTATGTTGTATACATTTTGCAAGATACGGGGTGGTGTTTCAACTTGAGTAAATATCCTCAATCGATATGGTGTAGTGCGGTCTCCAGCAACCCCCACCTGTTGTGCATTGACTGGCCTCACATCACTCACAAACCAAATATTAACTTGAATTTGACGATGCTCGTGGTTCGAAGAAAAGACAACATGGTAGTATCCAAGAACTTCCATGGACATATCTCTACCTAAGTATAGCATTTCATAAACACCTACGATGATAAAACCTCGATGGGAGTGATCTCTGCAAAGGCATCCATGAATTATGTAGAGCAATAAAAGCTTAAAACTACAAATATACCATATATAAAAACTCTTACAATATAATATGAGTTTGATTAAATAAGATCACCAAAAACATAGCAGAAACTCTTCCCCTCCATTGCGGTGGATCTTCAACAGATTAAGTCAATGTATAAGCCAATCTTCTCAAGAAAATAATAGGTCAAGTTAATAAACTAATTTAAAAAAGAAGATAAATACCACGAATGAATTCAATCCTTGGAAGAAAAACTCTCTCCAATATTTGATCCTGTAACTATCTCTGCCTCAATTATCTTATGATGAAATTGCTTGCATATCAATCTAGTTCCGTTGCATAATCCACGTCTTGGATCCAAATTGCGCAGCAACATGATAGGAACATTTTCTTTCAAGACTAAAGCATGAGGTGGAAAACCACCACCAAGAGTAAGGCTATTCAGATATTCAATTGTGTACAAATGTGTGTTTTCCTCTGACATACAAATTGAATCTGCACTCAGATACTCTTTGCAATCTCCATGCATTCTTTGCAATGCATAGTCATTAATTAAATCTACCTCTTTATTCCATGGAGCAAGTATTGCTCGATCTCTGAAAAAAGTTGCATGATCTTGAAAATGACACAAATCTCCATATATAAAGCTTAGAAGATCTGCCAAACTATCTCCTGGAAGCATCATGTGAGAGGGTATTTTGACTCTGTCTAAGTCTCCTCCATCATCCATAACCCCATTGCCAATATCAAGCACCCAATGGGATAAACTTTGTTGAAGTGAATTTGAACCGCAATCAACTATACGCATATTTTTGGTAAGCCCCAGTATCTTGTGTATTTACATATGTGAGAATGACACAACGAAGCATTTAAAATGTCTGTACGACTACCTTTTGGTACAACAGGTAGTATTTGTCGAAAGTCACCTCCAAGCAAAATGACTTTTCCACCAAACAAAGTATCTCGCTGCATAATATCTCTTAAAGTTCTGTCCACTGCTTTAAACGCTTAGCGATGTGTCATGGGAGCTTCATCCCATACAAGTAAAACTGCATTCCTTAGAAGTTCTGCAAGTTGACTATTTACCTTTATATTGCAAGTTGCTTCAGAGTGAAGCTCCAAAGGTATCTTAAACCTAGAATGAGCAGTTCTTCCATTACTCAAAAGAAAAGCTGCAATACCCAAGGATGCACATGCAAGAGCAACTCTACAACTTCCTCGCACTGGTGAAAGAAGTGCATTATACAAGTAAGTTTTTCCTGAGGCACCAGGACCATCTAGGAAAAATACCTTCCCTGAATGTGTGTCAACAGCTTGTAGTACTTGGTGATACGCAATCTGCTATACTACACTGTTCATCAACATTGAACATTGTTTCTTTAGCCATAGCACCATTTTCACTTAAGGATACCAATGTTGAGTCTATTGCAGGTAACATATAATCGCAAAGCCTCTTGCCATGTTGTTGCAAAAAGCATTCTATATGAAGCAAAGCTTGATTTTTTTCCACATCAAATCGCACACTTGCATCTGAAATACGCATCCTTAGGGCATAAACATAGTTCAGATGCAGAAACATAACGTGCATTGAGATAACTCTTGATCTCATCAGTAGCTCCTTCACCATCTTGAAGGACAACAGTGGCTCGATCATGTCCCTTGTAGACATACTTATAAAGATATTTCATGGCAGTGACAGTTGAGCAAATCTCCACATTAATATGGGTTTGGTATCTTAGTGATAAGAGAGGGTTGTAAGGAACAACCCAATGATTATCTAAATTTTAATTTTTAGATGTAACAAACCTTTCATAATCTCTTCTCATATACACAGGATATCCACTTTCGTTTACATTTGTAGACGTAGAAAATGTTCGTGGAAACTTGAATCTACACTTACCATCAACCATACATGGAGAACGTGGGTTCAAAGGACCACATGGCCCATGAACATTACAACGACTCACTACATCAAATTATTCTGGAAACACATTCTTGTCAGGGAGCTATGCACAAACGACCTTGTCATAGTGTAATGTATCTGTGGGTTTATATTTGGATGCAAGTATCAACAATATATGTGTATGAGGAAGACCTCTCTTCTGAAACTCAATCACTGAAACATGTCCAATCACCTCCCCAAATACGGCTTGCTTGATAAGTAAATGCATCATATCTTGGAACTTCTGATAAAACACTCGTACAGTCAGATCAGGACGATCAAGAACACTTTGTCCAGGTAGTAATGCATCATCTATTTACTTCCATCGTGGATTACATGTGAATGTGATGAAGAGATACGGTTTTATCCTACTACGAACAATTGCCATTGCATCTTGAAATAGTTGGCACATATATCTTGGACCTCCAACAAAAGACGAAGGCAAAACAATTCTACGGCCAACATTTTGACCTCCAGCCCTCTCTAAGCCATCTCTAGCCTCAACCATGTCAACCAATCCTTGGTACACTTCACCATGAAGTGTTTTTTGGTTATTTCGCATCCACAAATTAAATCCGTGACTCCTCTAGAGTACTATAAGCATCCACGACAGACTGTTGTAATAGCCTACCTCCTCGAAGAAGACACTCCACAATATCATCTCTTACTTGTAAGCGAAAGACATAATATTGTTTTTGACTCAATTTTTTTCCATCGGTAGTCTGTAAATAAAGATACCACCCATCCTCTCCACTTGGAAATAATAAAACATTCAATAAGGACATGTAAGCTCGATGCATGATGGAGATTCTTTTCAAACCCCTGTGTCGAAAATTCAGTACAATCTCGCGATAGCCGATATTTCTATCATCCCCTTGTCCTGGCATAATTGCAGCAACTTCAGAACCCCTTGGAGCAAGATATTGCCAACCATCACAATGATGCTCCGCAATAACCATCATCATATTGGGTATAATAGCATCTCCAGACAAAGAAGCAGTAGATCGTAGAGCATTTGCATAAGGATTTACTCTATGCATCATCACTTGTAAACACTCTAGAATACTACGATCTAAATTTGAAACATGATGCAATCTGTTGCTCAACTCATGTTCGGTATCAAAAAAATATAATTGTGCAAAGCGTGGGACTGTTGGGGTATAAAGCCCAATGTGGTCGCCCAGGTAAGTGGGCGGGCCGCCAGGTATGTACACATATTCTTTTGTAAAAACCTAATAAGAACTCACTATGCTCTACACATTACAGTAGAGCGAGTTCACCATATCGTCGTGCTCTTCTTCTCGCACTCTCTCTCGCGTCGCACTTCCGCTCGTACTCCTTCAACTGGTATCAGAGCTCAGATCGAGACTCGGGGCAGCACTGCAGGAGGCTAGAGTCACCAACTCAGATTGGAGTGAAATTCGATAGGCAAAGACACGGCCCCAAATCCTGTGGGGAAGCCCAAAGGGCCTGGTGTTGTCAGAATTTCATTCTGAGGTCATCTCGGCCACTGTTCGGCTTCGACAAAGGTCTGCGCATGCCATTTTCGACTACGTGGTCTCGGCGGGTGCAGATCCGACTCTGCAAATTTGGGGTTTTTGGCCTACGACTACAGGTGCTGAGGATATCGACACTCCCAGAGTGTTGATTTGTGGCTGTCTACACATCGAAGGACGGCTCACGGTTCTTGGAGGCATGTCACATACGACACGGGCGCAACTACACACAGACTGTAGGTGACATCCACTAGTTCATCAGGTAGCTTGTGTTTGCTGCTTGATATTCTAGATTTCATCCTGACATTGCAGGTACTTCCACATGGGATGTATTGTCAGAGATGATGTATGTCTGTTGAGGGTTTGCTGGTTGTGAGTCACACAGCAAACAACCGCCGCAACGGTTACAGCATACAGTGGGAAATTTGTGGATGTATGACTTTGTGGGAAGTCTATGTACTGTCAGATTTAATGCAGCATTTGTTGAGGGTCGAGTGAGGTTTTATTGAGCTGGGGGATTCTCGAATGTTGAGATCCTTTCGGTGATACAGGTCTTGGAGCGATCCCTCGAGCACCCTTAGATAGGCATCTAGGATGTATTGACTGTGAGTTAGACAGTTGGGATTGAATCTTTGCTTTACTGCCGTTGAGGCATTGTCGCAGTCTATGCTTACAG
The DNA here is from genome assembly GCF_014529385.1 of Adiantum capillus-veneris. Taxonomy (NCBI): domain Eukaryota; kingdom Viridiplantae; phylum Streptophyta; class Polypodiopsida; order Polypodiales; family Pteridaceae; genus Adiantum; species Adiantum capillus-veneris. The sequence goes on from NC_140941.1 coordinate 43,481,229, forward strand.
GACAGTGACAGGACAGTCAGAGACAGTACAGGTGCAGGACAGGTTTACCCACAGCTTACAGTGTCAGAGAGATAGTGTTTTTTTGAGCTGTTTTTTGGTCTATTTTTGAGTACACCAGAGCCATTTTACAAAGGAGAATCTGCCGAAATTTATGCAGAATCTGAAGCTTTCTTGGTTCATTTGACAGGTTGATATTGGTTTAGAGGTCAGTTTACAGGGGAAACTCTGCCGAATTTTTCCCAGGAAAGTAAACTACTATGAAGCGTAGCTATGGCTGGATCACAGGACACTTCTCTTTACAATATCAAGAAGCTGGATGGAACCAATTTCCCATTGTGGAAGCAGCAGATTTGGCACGTGTTGGTACAAAAGAAGCAGATAAAACCTATAAAGCTCAAGGGGATAAAACCAGAAGATATGGACGAAGATGAATGGAGCGAAATGGATGAATTGGCACTTTCTACCATTATGCTGACTTTGGCAGAAAGCGTTTACTTCAATGAAGCAGACGAGATGTCGGCTTATCAAGCATGGTTAAAGCTGAGTGATCTTTATGAGAAGCAGAGTGCAGCTTCACAGGTATACTGGCTTAAGAAGCTTGTTGACTTGAAGATGAAAGAAGGGACACCTATGTCCAATCATCTGAATGAATTCAACACAATCTATAGTTAGTTGTCAGCTCAAGGTGTCAAGTTTGATGAACCTGTTAGAGCTATGTTCCTGTTGATCACATTGCCGGAAAGTTGGGACACTTTTCGCACAACTTTGAGTAATTCTGCACCTCCAGATGGTTTGAACATAGCCGGTGTAGAAGGAAGTCTGCTTACTGAAGAAACCAATAGAAAGACAATGGACAAAGGCAAAGGAACAGCCTTAGTTGTCAGGGGAAGGACCAAAGAAAAGTACAAAGGTGGAAAGAGGAATCAGTCTCGTAGCAAGTCCCGCAGTGCTAAAGGCAAGAGTGACATAGAATGCTACCATTGTGGCAAGAAGGGTCACATGAAAAGAGGCTGCAGAGAATGGAAAGCAGAAAAAGACAAAGAGAAAGCTGAAGACCATGGTGAGAAGAACAAGTCCTCAGTGAAGATTCAAGAAATAAATGTGACAAACACTGTTGCAGAGGATGACAGTCTAGTGTCAGGAGACATCTACTTCTTGAAGAATACAATGGACTCAACTCTTCTTACAGCATTTGATGGAAATGCACTCAGTGACTGGATTATAGACTCAGGGGCATCACTTTATGTGTCTCCAAACAAGGAGTGGTTTACTTCTTATGTGACCACTAAAGATCATGTTCGGCTAGGCAATGGGCAGACATGTGAGATCTTAGGTGTTGGAGATGTTCAATTGAAGTTTCAGAATGGCTCTTCTTTCACGCTGAAGAATGTGAGACATGTTCCCGCAATTACAAAGAGCTTGATCAACACAGGTTTACTTGATGATGCTGGCTACGTCACCACTTTTGGACAGAACATGTGGAAGATATCCAAGGGTTCTATGACAGTAGCACATGGAGTAAAGTTTGGAGGAATTTACATGATTTATGTATCAAATGTCTCTAAAAATGTAATCAATGTAACCGAGCAGCGGAACGTTTCTTTGTGGCATAGCCGGTTATGACATATGTCCAAGAAGGGAATGGAAATCTTGTCTCGTTCTGGTTATTTGCCTGGCTTTTCATTTAATGATTTTGAATTCTGTGAACATTGTCTCTATGGTAAGCAAACACAGCAGCCACATAAGCATAGAAGCAGTAGAAGAGATATACAATTGGCACTTGTTCATAGTGATTTGTGTGGACCTATGCCTAACCTATCTCTAGGGGGAGCTTCTTACTTTATGACATTTATAGATGATTACTCGAGGAAAGTATGGGTTTACTTTCTCAAGCACAAGGATGAAGCGTTTAGTGTTTTCAAAACGTTTGTGACACTTGTGGAGAATCAGAGTGGCAAGAAGCTTAAATGCTTACGCACTGACAATGGTGGAGAGTATGTTTCAAAGGCCTTTCAGGACTTTTGTGAGTCAAAAGGTATAAAACGTGAACTTACTGCTCCTTACAATCCTCCTCAAAATGGTGTTGCTGAGAGGATGAATAGGACCATACAAGAGAAGGTCAGAAGTATGTTGTCTAATGCACAGCTGCCAATGGGTTTTGGGCTGAAGCTGTATCAACAGCTGTTCATCTTGTAAATAGATCTCCTAGAAGGTTTTGCAGAAGGATTCAGTGCCAGAGATGTATGGTCAGGCAAAATGCCCTCATACAAGCATCTCAGAGTCTTTGGCTGTGAGGCATATACTCACGTTCCAAAGGAATTTAGGAACAAACTTGAGCCAAAGAGTAGAAAGTGCATCTTTCTAGGCTATGGTAATTCTGGTGAGATGGGGTACAGACTTTGGGATCCCGAATCCAGAAAGGTTGTCCGCAGCAATGATGTTCACTTTAATGAATCCAAATATCATTCTAAACCAGAGAGGGTTGAGGAGATTAGAAGAGTTGTCTTCCAAGAAGATGGACCTGCACGTGCAAGACAAAATGTCAGAGCTCAAGAGGAGCAAGGACAGGATAGAGTGGAACCACAGGTTGTGGCTGAGCCTGAGCCACCTATTGTGCGTAGATCTGGATGTGTCACGTGACCTCCTGATAGGTTTGTTCCATCTATGAACTATGTCATGTTGACTGATTGCAATGAGCCTTCATGTTACAAGGAAGCAATGCAAATGAAGGACTCCGAGAATTGGCAATTGGCCATGCAGTCAGAGATGACAGCTCTGCATAAAAACCAGACATGGAAGCTAGTTAAATTACCACGGGGCAAAAAGGCTCTACCCTGTAAATGGGTTTACAGGTATAAGATCACCACTCATGATAGTCAGCCAAAGTACAAAGCAAGGCTTATTGCCAAGGGCTTTAAGCAAGAACAAGGCATTGACTTTGATGAAGTCTTCTCTCCGGTGGTCAAGATGACTACATTGAGATGCTTTCTTGCATTGGTTGCCATATTAGATTTGGTGTTGCACCAAATGGATGTCAAGACAGCGTTCTTGCATGGTGATTTAGATGTGAAAATTTACATGCAGCAGCCAGAAGGGTTTGTTGAGAAAGGCAAGGAAGATTGGGTATGCCAGTTGTTAAAGAGTCTTTATGGCTTAAAACAATCACCGAGGGCATGGTACCATAAATTCCACAAGTTTATGCTTTCTCAAGGCTACAAACGTAGTGAGTTCGATCACTGCCTATATACAAAGAAGGCTAAGGATGGTAGTTGGCTGATCCTTATTTTGTATGTGGATGACATGTTGATTGCTGGCAAGCACTTGGAAGAAATTTCAGCTTTGAAGTCAAAGATGGCAAAATCGTTTGACATGAAAGACATGGGTGAGGCAAGTCATATACTTGGTATGCGCATTGAGAGAGACAGATCAAAGAAGTTGATTTGGTTATCTCAAACAGAGTATATTGACAAGGTTTTGCAACGTTTCAATATGGACAAGGGAAAGGCATTGAGTGCTCCATTGCCACCATATGTGAAACTTAGCAAACAAGATTGTCCTGTGTCTGCGGAAGAACAGGCTGAAATGGATAAGATTCCATATGCGTCTGCAGTGGGTAGTTTGATGTATGCAATGATTGCTACTCGCCCAGACATTGCATTTGCAGTGGGAGTAGTAAGTCGATACATGTCAAACCCAGGCAAGAAACATTGGGAGGCAATGAAAGGAATATTGAGATACCTGAAAGCTACAAAGAGTATGCGTATATGCTATGGGAGTCAGGAGCTAAGTGTAAAGGGTTTTACAGACTCAGATTATGCAGGTGACTTAGACAACCAAAGGTCTACGTCAGGGTATGTCTTTACATTGGCTGGTGGAGCAGTATCATGGCGTTCTAGATTACAAGATTGTGTTACTCAGTCTACTACAGAGGCTGAATATGTTGCAGCATCAGAGGCATGCAAAGAATCAATTTGGCTTAATCGACTAGTAACAGACTTGGGAATCAAAGAAGAGATGCCTGTGTTATATTGTGATAGTCAAAGTGCTATACAATTGGCTCGCAATCCAGTTTATCACTCAAAGACAAAGCATGTGGATGTGAAGTATCATTTCATCAGGGAAATGCTCGAGGATAAGCAACTTCAGCTTGTCAAAGTTCACACCACAGAAAATCCTACTGATCTACTTACAAAAGGACTTCCCTCAGAGAGCTTTGCGCATTTTCGCAAGCAGTTAGGTGTAGGGTAGTACATCACTTCTCTACATCTCTTGTATATTAGCTTGTATAGTAGCTTCTCTCACACTTAAAGTACCACATTGGACTTTAAGTGGGAGGTTGTTGGGGTATAAAGCCCAATGTGGTCGCCCAGGTAAGTGGGCGGGCCGCCAGGTATGTACACATATTCTTTTGTAAAAACCTAATAAGAACTCACTATGCTCTACACATTACAGTAGAGCGAGTTCACCATATCGTCGTGCTCTTCTTCTCGCACTCTGTCTCTCTCGCGTCCCACTTCCGCTTGTACTCCTTTAGGGACTTCATTTTGTCCTTTGGCTGGCGCTAAAGAACCAATGCTATGATAGACAGAGCCGTGAACCTTAAAAGTGTATACACCTCTCCCACCATAATTAATAGTCTCATCGATATGGGCACCAAGAGACACAAATGCCAATGCATTATTATATCCTCGAATGTTTTGTAAGAACTCTCTACTTCTTGTTGTGGTTGAGCTCATCAAATCTTTCAATTCATTTGGTGGCTCATTCAAAGGAAGTAATTGGACTTTTCCATCAGAGTAGCAATATTTACCGACAAATGTTTGGATAGTCTTTCCTTCGTCCTTCCAAGCCTTTGCTCCACATTTGGAGCAAACATAATCTAAGCTTCCTAAATTGTGCAACACACACTTTTTGGATAGAACTAGTGCCATAGACTATCTCAAGCTCTCCTCTCGGTTACCTCATGCAGAAATTCTCTCTCTCTCTCTCTCTCTCTCTCTCTCTCTCTCTCTCTCTCCTAACTTGCTATGCAACATGACTACTTGTTGCCAACAATGTTTGGATTGGATAAGGTTTGCTTAAACTTAATAGCTGAGAGTCGATATTAGTGGGTCTCAAGATTAACGGGTCTCAAACCACGTCAGTAGGAAGAAAACGTCAGTAGGGCATGGTATTAAGCTAAGACACATTTTTCCTAAACACTGAATAGAAGACCCGCCTTGACGACTGTTGCCGTGAGCACTACTGCAATAGGCAATGCCCCCTGTCCCCTTTGCAAAACCCCTTTTTTCTTGCCTATGTCAGGAGTTTGAGATGTGAAAATTTGGGAAAGCTAAAAATCCTGGATGGTCACGCTGGAGCTCTCAACATTGTAGCATCCACTTATTGGCCAAAAAACGATGAAGGAAGTGTGGAGACGGATGTGGGACTCTCTCTCTCTCTCTCTCTCTCTCTCTCTCTCTCTCTCTCTCTCTCTCTCTCTCTCGTGGTGTGGAGGGCCGCAGCAAGGCAAAAATGGAGCTCGTCAGGATCAAGGGTGGCGAACAGGCAACGGTAGAGGAGTAGGTGGCTCGACAAGCGCTTGTGGCCAGTGGGACATGTATGGGATCCAGAGTCTTGGCGTCCTGGCCAACAAAGGATTGAGGTTGTATAAGGGTGTGGGGCTCGTGGCGGATCAGCTATTGGCAGCCAGGGGTATTGATAGAGGAGGCTACATGAGGCATGTTGCGGCAACATTTGAGAAGTTATACATGAAGTAAGTGGTAAGTTCACCCTTCAAAATTGAAGGCCTGAGTGAAACTCCATGGCTTTGCTAAAGAGTTTAAATATAAATCAAATAAAACATAGTACTAAGTGTTGTGACTTTTTAACAGCTATTAAGTCAAAACTAAGTCTTTTCATTTTCTTCCATCACTGTGTACTTGTTATTTACCCTTCACTTTTATATTTCAAACAAAATGTTTCTTAAGTTCTTGAAATGAAGGAGAGAGTGACACATGGATGCTATCTCTTTCCTTGAAAATTTTAAGCTCAATTATATATAGTATAGATGGTACACCGTACATCTATCTCGTCACGTGGAGCACTATAGGGTGCGCAAGTAAGGCCTAAAGCCACGTTTCCAAATTCCAAGTCACCTTTGTACAATTTTCTTTTGAAAGGCACCTATCCATCAGTGTTCGGGAAAAATCATTTTTCCAAATATACAAATTTCCTTTCCTTGGATTTACCAAGAGGAAAGTTTAGAAAATTAGGTTTATTTTCTCGGGTTTTTACACTATTTTTCTCTATTTTTGGGCTGGAATTTCTCCCTTTCCCCCTTTTATTTTATTTTATTTTTTTTACCAAAGAGAGCAGACTTGTAATAGAGAGACTTTGAAAAATTTACATCCATGGACCCCAGGAGGGGCGAGGGAATATACAAGAGGTTACAGAGTAGCGGCCAAAACCAAAAAACAAGGGTAGCGACCATTACACTAGAAACCCAGTATTCGGTGCTCGATTTTGAGCATCAGCTCGTGAGCTTGATCGCAACTAATTATGAATCCTGCCAGCTTTCCTTCTACTTCCTCAGTCCTCTGTTGTTGCAGGGTCCTCATTGGGCGAGTTGCCTTCATCCAGCTGTTCAACGGTGCTTCATAGTTGGTCTTGCAATCTGCCAACACTTTGCTTTGAGCATGGTAGATAATGGATTGGTCCAAACTTAGCTGGGATATCTACAAGTTGAAGTCAATAAACAACATTCTCAGACTTTTAGTCTAGTAAGACTCCTCAAACACCGCTACACACCTCTCTTTCCACATGATCCAAATGAACTCAGAACGGATTTTGGCCCAATATGAAGAGATGATTTTAATTGAGTCTCCCAAGAGCCACTGTTTGGCAGAGGGCCAAAACCCTAAAACTTCTGCCAGTGGGGTCAAGATCCTAATAGAGGATCTACAATTGAGGAAGATATGAGGGAGGTCTTCTTCTGCATTTACGCATTGGGAGCACAATCCAGAACCCTGACCACAATCTCTACATTTTACTCCTGTCCAGATTGCTTTGTGTAGAATCAACCAAAGCAGCAAAGACTTTTGAGGAGGGATATTTGCAGACCATATAGCTTTGAATTAGAGCACCACTTTTTTCTGTCCCAATTCTGGCTCCACTTTCTGTTCAGTGTGACATGAAGGGGCGGGGGCCAATGTCTTTAGGCGGGGGGATGACAAGGAGAATCCACCTCTCCATCCAGATGCCTTAGCCATGGGGGGTGCTGAGATCGAGAGCATCCAGAGCTAGTCTACTAGAAGGCAATGCATCCTCGTAAGTAATAAATCTATCTCCCAAGGTTGAAGTCGGAATTTCCTGGTCAACCCCGAGTAAGAGAGCCATCTATGTTCTTGTTTGTTCCAAATGTCTCCCCAAATTCTGGCTCCTTTTTTGTGAATCCTTTTTGATGTCCTGAACTATCTGGCTTGAATAGGGGGGCAAGGTTTTAAGGGGAACCAGATGGAGTCATAGTGGAGGATTCAATGACCGTGATGGTTATCCCGTTTTGGACAAATCTGCGATCTGAACTTATTCCAAGCACCCCACAATGATTTCATCAAATCGGATCTCTTGGGGGTGATGTTCATATGACCAAAAAAATTTGTGACCCATGGCAGTTGTTGCCAAGTCTTGTCTACCTCTAATGCGAAGAAGTTACATTTCCTAAACATCAGAATGGCCCACTCCTCCTCTGGCTGAAGGATGGCCTTGATAATGGTCTTCACTGCAATCTTCCCAATTATCTACCCAATCTTCTATGGACCGCAGCCCTAGACCCCCCTAATGTTTTGGGAGGCAACATACATCCCATCTTACTTTCGCAGCTCCTCTTTTGATAGTCTCTCCCGACCATAGAAAATTTTTGCATGCTTTAGTGACTTCCTTTAGGTGGCTATCAGGTGGGCATCGGTAAGAAAGAAAATAAAGCACATACGACGGGATGAAATGCTTGATTACCACCACTCTCCCCGTAGGAGAGGTCTGGAGCCCCTACCACCTTGTTAGTTTATCCTTGAATTTTCTCAAAACCCAGTCCCATCTTTCCCTCAGGGATACTCCGAACCCCATGGGGATGCCCAATAACCTGAAAACCTCACCTCCTTGATAATCTTGCACTTTTGATCTAGCAACCATTGGGACAGGGGTTTGTCTGAGAAGTAAACGCCGATTTTTGAGTGATTGATTTTGGAACCTGATGCCAAGTAGAATATCTTGAGGGCCTGCCAGAAGTGAGCAAAAGTAGATTCCTTATTCCTCAACAGGGCGTTAGTGTCATCTGCGAACTAGGACAACACTTGCTGTGAGGAGTAGTTGGGGAGAGGGATTCCTTCTATGAGACCCTTATCCATGTACCCTTTTACAAGCCAGTTCAAACCATCGAGTGCTATAGCGAACACGAGGGGGGCCAAGGGGCACCCTTGCCTCATTGACCTGTTCAGCCAGAAAACTTCCGTAATTGCATTTTTTAGAGCCACTCTAGCTCTGGCATTACCAAACAGTGTCTTGACAAACATCGGGATCCTCGAGCTGAATCCAATATGAGTCATACTTAACAAAATGAATGACCACTCTAGCCTATCATAGGCTTTATCAAAATCAATTTTAGTAAAGACAAAATCAATTCCAATATCCTGGGCACTTTCTATACCTTCCCATATTGACGACCTCGAGGATCCGTCTTACCTTGATGAATCCTTTCCGTGCCTTTGAAATAACCTGCATTAGAGTTGCTGTAATCCGGTTGGCAACCACCTTAGAAAAAATTTTGTACACAGTGTTCAACATGGTGAGAGGTCGCCAGTTAGACAAGAGCTCTTTGGGCCCCCTCTTGTGCAACAGTTTTATTACTCCGTCTTAATGTCTGAGGGAAGGGCCCCATAGAAATAAGACTCTTCCCAAACTAATAGGAGGAATGGGGTGATCCATTCCTTGAAAGTCATATAGAACTCAGCCGGGAGGCTGTCTAGACCTGGGGTTTTGTTGACTTTGAGTCCCTCTATAGCTTTTTTTATTTCCCCAATAGAGACCGGGAAGTCCAATTGTTTGGACAGCGTATCTGGAATATTACTTTAACTCTGGACTTCCATATCTTATCTCTGGCTTCCTCCTTGGATTTTGAGATCTCTTCTTCAAGACTAAAGAGCTTCTCAAAGTGTTCTTTAGCTAATCTCTTCATTTGCAATCGTTCCTTCCTATGTGGTCAACGGAATGAAATCTTTGGCGTGTTTCTTTCTGAGAGATTTAAACATTTCCTTTGAAGGACGATCTATCTTCCCACTCCACCATTCCCTGAAGAGAATGTTTGCTGCAAATAAGTGAGCTCCTCTTTTGCCCTTAATTGATCTCTCAGTGTAGAAATTTGGTTATGAACTTCTAAAGATGAATTTGAAGAGGATTCTAGTTTGATGAGATCCTGGTAAATAGAATCCCTTCGCTTCTGTCTTATCACGGTTACTTCTTTCCTAAATCCAATGAGAGCTTTTTGGGAATATTTGGTGGCAGAGGCCCATGCAGCAGCTGGGGTGCGACCTTTGACAAAGTGCGACCGAGGCCTCCTTACTTTGGAGACCTTATCATTGATGGTAATCACCAGGGGGTAGTGGTACGAAAGACAACTGTTGAATTGTGGTTTAGATTTGGTCCGGGTGAAAAGATTATCTAACTTGGTGGAAATGTATCATCTATCTAGCCTTGCTTTTTTGCCAAGCTCGCCTCGTGAGTAGTTCTGCTAGGTAAAGGTCCCTGGTTCTCCCATATCCCATAGGTTTAAAGAGTCCCTTAGATTTTCCCAGTGTTCTTTGTCTACCCCTTTGACTATTTGACCCATGCCTCTGAATCTATCCTCAAGACTTTCAACCATATTAAAATCTCCGAAAACAACCGCTGCATGATGGATACGCTGTAACTCTTTCCACAGTTCTGCCTGTCCGGACAGAGCCCCAAGCATATACTGACACCGAAAAGCATTTAACAGGCTTGGTGACAAAAAAGGTGCACTAATGCTTATCTGAGAGGGACTTGCTACCATCTATTTCCCAATGGGCCGAGAGGCCTAGGACCGTGCCTCCTGAACCACGATTGTGCTCAGATGAGATCCATTTGTGCTCGGGGGCAATTTCTTTAACCCTGTTATTCAAATCTTGACATGTTGTCTTGACTTCTTCTAGAGCGATGACATCGACTGTGTTTAAAGCTAGCCACTGCTTAATCCTTTGAGATTTTATGGGGTTTGATAACCCCATAACATTCCATGATACGATTATCATTTAATAGATCTCCTGTGGTTTGTATTTCTACCTGGGGTTACCTTAGGGGAATCTTGAGCTACTGCATTGTGAGCTCTTTTGTTATCCTTCTGTAGCTCCATGGGTTCGGGGGCATGTGGGTTTTTCCTTGGTGAGAGGTTCTCCTTATTGTTGGGGTCTAGGATAGAGGGGGAAGCATGGTTCAGGTCAATCATTTTTCCTTTATCTAGCTTGTTAACTTGCTCTTCCAGTGTTGAAGGGATTGTCGCCTCCCCATCCGAGTATGAACTCATGGATTCTGCAACATTAGATTCTTCTCATTCTAGCACGGAAAACCTGTTAACATTATGAGGTCTATGCCTATTGATGTCCCCTCTGGCTTGAGGGAGAGTAGACTTGTTTCTTCTGTCTTTGTTGAGTGGCTTAGGAGGAGGTTGAGAGGCAGTAGATGGCTGAGTAGTGGGCTTGGGCGGCGGGTTTTTAATAGGGCAATCTCTGACAAAATGCCCTTTGGCTCCGCAGTGAAAGCAAGAAGACGGGCGATATTTGTAGACCAGAGGTTTCTTTAAATGTTCACCATCGTCCGTGTAGATGTCTAGCACGGAGATCCACAGAGACATCCATTTCTATTAGAACTTGAGGATACCAGGAGGGAATGTAATCAGACCAGGGCTTCCCTCCCAAAACCTTCCCTAGCCTTGATCCTATGAGACCCAAGTGGCTATGGTAGTGCAGCGGAAGGTTGGGGAACTCGACCCATACAGGGTAGTTCACCAATGCAGAGGACTCGGGGTTGAACTCCTTGGACCATCTAAACAGACTCAGAGGGGAAGTTCTGATCAACCAATGCCCTCTGCTGAGAACATTGAACGCCATTTCCAGGGTTTTGAATATGAAAAGGTAATGGTTCTTTGGGAGGGCCTGTATGGTCTCTACTTCTGAACCTAGGGAGCCCCATTGTTGCATAATTCAACTCCTGAGAATATCAGCGAGGGGTCTAGGGCCAACTAAGAGCCCTATCAAAGCTCTCGCCTCTAAGTCCTTCTGAAGCTTGCGAGCTTGAGAAGGGGGGAGGGTGACAGAGGGCTTGCCTCCTTGAGCTCCTTCAAGTCCGTTATGAGTTGTTGAATCACTTCCTATGGTGTGAGGGTTCCTGGAAAATCCGGGGTGGAGTCGCGAACATAGGACCTTGATTCTTCTGTATTTCCTCTCCTCGAGAGGCTCGTGGTTGGTGTTCATGAGCAGGAATTCCTCCTCCTTGGAGGCCCTAAGCTTTTCTGCTAGGTTTGCAGGCAGATTAGCTATGACCTGGTTAAATAAGTCTGAGTTACTTAGCAAGGGAGGGCTCTGATGCGGGGCGTTGGGCTGAACGAGCGAGGGACGATGAGCGAGAGGATGTGAAGGGTGCCAAGCATTAGACGTAGGGTCCCCAATACTACTCGAGGGGCCAGCATGTGTGGACATGATCCCCCCTTGGGGGCGGTGACAGCCAACGGGCTTTAGGCCATCTCTAGGCTCGCTCTGTGCACTGCGTGTTTAGGAGCATCACGATTCAGCATAAGGGGAATTCATATGATACCCTGCTCTTGGAGGATTGGTCCCTTTCCCCTTGCCCTCAAATGGCAGTTTTGAAATTGAAAACGTCTTAATGCGCCATACCATCATCATCCATGGCTTCCCCTTCGTTTGGACGTATTTTGTCCATGGTAACGAGGAAAGGAAGCTTAGGGGGGGTTCACACTGCCTAGACCTTCATACTCTCAATCGAGGTGGCGAGCCTCCATTGGTTCAAGAAAAGTCGCTTAGTTTTCGGACCCTTCACAAGGACGAGCGGCCTTCACCCCTCGGAACGATGCAAGAACGATGGTCTGTGGTGATGCTGCAACAACACTTCATTATATACGTCGGCGAAGTGTGGACCTTGCAGTGAACTGATGGCATGCATGGGATTCGATCGGTGGCCGTTCGGCGCATAGTGGGGCAAGATTAAAAATTAGCAAGTTTATTATTGAAACTCGACGCTCTAGGCTCCGGCTTTGCTTTATGCGCGCACAATGCATTGTAGTAGATGGTACACCGTACATCTGTCACGTCACATGGAGCACTGTACGGTACGCAAGTAAGGCCTAAAGCCACGTTTCCAAATTCCAAGTCACCTTTGTACAATTTTCTTTTGAAAGGCACCTATCCATCAGTTGTTCGGGAAAAATCATTTTTCCAAACATACAAAATTCCTTTCCTTGGATTTGCCAAAAGGAAAGTTTAGAAAATTAGGTTTATTTTCTCGCGTTTTTACACTATTTTTCTCTATTTTGGAATGGAATTTCTCCCTTTTCCCCTTTTTTTAATTTTTTACCAAAGAGAGCAGACTGGTATTAGAGAGACTTTGAAAAAATTACATCCATGGACCCCAGGAGGGGCGAGGGAATATAAAGGAGGCTACAAAGTAGGGGCCAAAACAAAAAAACAAGGCTAACGACCATTACACTAGAAACCCAGTATTCGGTGCTCAATTTTGAGCATCAGCTCATGAGCTTCATCGCAACTAATTCTTTCCTTCTACTTCCTTAGTCCTCTGTTGCAACGTCCTCATTGGGTGAGTTGCCTTTGTCCTGTTGTTCAACGGTGCTTCATAGTTGGCCTTGAAATCTGCCAACACTTTGCTTTGAGCATGGTAGATCCTGGATTGGTCCAAACTTAGCTGGGATATCTGCAAGTTGAAGTCAATAAACAGCATTCTCAGACTTTTAGTCTGGCAAGACTCCTCAAACACCGCTGCACACCTCTCTTTCCACATGATCCAAATGAACTCAGAACGGATTTTGGCCCAATATGAAGAGATGCTTTTAACTGAGTCTCCCAAGAGCCACTGTTTGGCAGAGGGCCAAAACCCTAAAACTTCTGCTAGTGGGGTCAAGATCCTAATAGAGGATCTACAATTCAGGAATATATGAGGGAGGTCTTCATCTGCATTTACGCATCGGGAGCACAATCCAAAACCCTGACCACAACCTTTACATTTTACTCCTATCCAGATTGCTTTGTGTAGAATCAACCAAAGCAGCAAAGACTTTTAAGGAGGGATGTTTGCAAACCATATAGCTTTGAATTTAGAGAACCACTTTTTTCTGTCCCAATTCTAGCTCCACTTTCTATTCAACGTGACATGAAGGGGCGGGTCAATGTCTTTAGGCGAAGTATGGGGGATGAAAGGGAGAATCCACCTCTCCACCCAAACGCCGTAGCCGTGGGCGGTTCTGAGATCGAGAGCATCCAGAGCTGGTCTACTGGACGGCAATGCATCCTCGTAAGTAATAAATCTATCTCCCAAGGTTGAAGTCGGAATTTCCCGATCGACTCCGAGTAAGAGAGCCATCTATGTTCTTGTTTGTTCCAAATGTCTCTCCAAATTCTGGCTCCTTTTCTGTGAGTTTGTTTTGCTATCCTGAACTATCTGGCTTGAAGAGGGGGGCAAGGTATGAAATGCATCACATCAGTAACCCATATAACTATGCCTCACATGGCCAATGCCAAAAGGACTGTCTTTACCTAAAGTGAGGAAGAACTAACGATTCAAAAGGATCCCAAGAAGAACATTCAAATTAATCCAAAGCTTGCAGATGTGCATCACCACTGAAAATAATCACTTTGAGCACATTTAGACCTTAAAAGAATAGAAGAGAGTAGTACGCTTTCACATACAATCAAAGCAAAAGAGGAAGGAGGGAGTTGACCCAAGCCACTTGAGAGGCAAAGACAAGAGTTTCACCCCCGCCAATGGAGGGACCACCAAAGTTAACGCAATAAGAGTGCCAATTTTCACAAGGTACCCTAGGGTAGAGGAGCCCATTTTAGAATATTCAAACTGTATGAGCCAATTTAAGGAAATTCAAATTCTTAGACCTGTAGATACTCCATAGTTTTGAATCAAAATTATTTCAAAAGATAGCTCATGTGCAACTCTTAATGCCTATTTCGGCCTTTTCCATGTCTCCATTCTCCGTTCCCACTCCGAAACCCCTGCCATTTTTTCTGCCGATTGTCGTTCCGTTCCCTGTTCCAATTTCCCATGCCCAAGAAGTTTGTGTATGGTAGAGGCACCAATGAAGAAGATAGGATGGATTTATTCAAACCTCTTGGGCATGAGGATTTGGGGGACGAGCTTCCAGCCACTCCCCAACACCTTTTGATTGATACAAGGTGTAAGCAAGCCAAGAAGCATCTCATCCTTCATTGGAGATCTATGGTCAAAGTTAAGCATCGCAATCGCAAATCACAAATGTCCAATCAAGGGGTGCATAGTTCACTAGTTTAGCCGCAATGAACCAAGGCTCCAAATTGTGCTCAATATGCACCAATGCCCTTTGCTTAGAACATTGAACACCATTTCCTGGGTTTCGAATACGAACAGGTAAAGGTTCTTTGGGAGGGCATGTATGGTCTCTACTCCTGAACCTAGGGAGCCCCATTGTTGCTTAATCCAACTCCTGAGATATATCAGCCGGGGGTCTAGGGCCAGCTAAGCCCTATCAAAGCTCTCGCCTCTAAGTCCTTCTGAAGCTTGCGAACTTGAGAAGCGGGGAGGGTGACAGAGGGCTTGCCTCCTTGAGCTCCTTCATGTCCGTTATAAGTTGCTGAATCACTTTCCTCCAGTGTGAGGGTGCCTGGAACATCCGAGGATGGAGACGAAAATAGGACCTTCATTCTTCTGTATTTCCTCTCCTCGAGAGGCTCCTGGATGGTGTTCATGAGCAGGAGATTCCGCCTCCTTGGCGGCCCTACGCTTTTCTGCTAGGTTTGCAAGCAGATTAGCTATGACTTGGTTAAATAAGTCTGAGTTACTTAGCAGGGTAGGACTCTGATGCGGGGCGTTGAGCTGAACGAGTGAGGGACGATGAGAGAGAGGATGTGAAGGGTGCCAAGCATTAGACGCAGGGTCCCCAGTACTACTCGAGGGGCCAGCATGTGCGGACATGATCCCCCTTGGGGGGGGGGGGGGGGGGGACAGCCAACGGGCTTCAGGCCATCGCTAGGCTCGCTCTCTGCACTGCGTGTTTAGCAGCATCACGATTTAGCATAAGGGGAATTCATATATTACCCTGCTCTTGGAGGGTTGGTCCCTTTCCCCTTGCCCTCGCTCTGTGCACTGCGTGTTTAGCAGCATCACAATTCAGTATAAGGGGAATTCATATATTACCCTGCTCTTGGAGGGTTGGTCCCTATCCTCGGGCCATCGCTAGGCTCGCTCTGTGCACTGCATGTTTAGCAGCATCAGGATTCAGCATAAGGGGAATTCATATATTACCCTGCTCTTGGAGAGTTGGTCCCTTTGCCCTTGCCCTCAATCTTAATGCGCCATACCATCATTATCCATGGCTTCCCCTTCCTAAATGGAGTCTCGACATATTTTGTCCATGGCGAGGAAGGTAAGCTTGGGGGGGTTCACATTGCCTAGACCTTCATACTCTCAATCGAGGTGGCGAGCCTCCATTGGTTCAAGAAAAGTCGCTTAGTTTTCAGACCCTTCACAAGGACGAGCGGCCTTCGCCCCTCGAAACGATGCAAGAACGATGGTCTATGGTGATGCTGCAGGGTAGCACTTCATTATATACGTCGGCAAAGTGTGGACAGTGTAGTGAACCGGTGGCATGCATGGGATTCGATCGGTGGCCGTTCGGCGTATAGTGGGGCAAGGTTAAAAAGTAGCAATTTATTATGGGAAAATTACCAAAATACCCCTCTAATTTGTGGAAACTCCCAAAATACCCCTCAAATTTCAAAAATTCCCAAAATGCCCAAGTATCTATTTTAGTTGGATTGTTAACGATTTCCTAATCTTTTTTTTTTTTGACAATGAAGATCCATTTTTTAGTGCTTAGCATGTAATTTGTCACAAATAACCTCCCAAAAAAAGACCATTATGTCTTTAAAAAATGAAGCAATTCATCTCCAAAGCCTACATAACTAGCTCAAATTCTAATTTTAGTATCTTGTATTAATAGACAATCAGTCTTCTTATAAAAAGCTACAAATTTTTTTATCTTTGGATAATTTACTCTCACAACGAGGGGTATTTTAGGAATTTTGGAAACTTTGAAGGGCGTTTTGGGAATTTATATGACAAAATATGAGGGGTATATTGAGAATTTTTAAAATTTGAAAGGTATTTTGAGAATTTCCACAAATTAGAGGGGTATTTTGGTAATTTTCTCATTTATTATTGAAACTCGACCTCGACGCTCCAAGCTCCGGCATTGCCTTATGCACGCACAGTGCATTGTAGTAGATGGCACACCATACATCTGTCACGTCACATGGAGCACTGTAGGGTACGCAAGTAAGGCCTAAAGGCACGTTTCCAAATTCCAAGTCACCTTTTTTACAATTTTCTTTTTGAAAGGCACCTAGGTTTCCATTGTTCCAACTTCCAAGTCACCTTTCACACGCTTTGTATAAAGCCATATGTATACACTAGAACTACATATATTTACCTAAATAAACCGGGGTCTTAGTGTATTTTAACCGGCTGAAATTATAAAATCCCGGTTAGATTTTGAGATTGCCTTTAAGAAAACCCGCAAATTTACAAGTTTTAGTGTAATTATCGACAAAAGCTTAAAATTTTGACTTGAAAACCGGGAGAATTTCAAGTTTCCCCTTATTTTGTTCGGTTAGTAAAAATGTATTTTTCTAGCCCTTATTGTCATTGCACATGAGTGTTCGGAAAACATGTGTCTCAGCTTAATATCGTGCCGTTTTCAATTTCAAAAATGCCGATTGAAGGAAAGGGAAAAAGGAGAAAGTCCGTCGCAAAATAGAGAAAATTAGTGTAAAAACCCCAAAAATAAACCTATTTTCTAAGATTTCCTCTTGGAAAATTCAAGAAAGGGAATTTTGTATGTTTGGAAAAATGATTTTTCCCGAACACTGTTGCACATGTATATGTGGTCATGAAAAACGACAGAGGATTCATCCGTTCTAGCATGTGAATTGAGTGTATTCACGGCCCTCCCTACTTCCTTCCCCGCACTAATGGTAAAAAAAAAAACTGCTGGAAGGACTTTCTTGTCCTCATGCGCCATACCAGCATCCATGGCTTCCCCTTCCTAAATGGAGTCTGGACGTATTTTGTCCATGGTGAGGAAGGGAAGCTTGGGGGGGTTCACACTGCCTAGACCTTCATACTCTCAATCGAGGTGACAAGCCTCCATTGGTTCAAGAAAAGGTGCTCAGTTTTCCGACCCTTCACAAGGACTGACGGCCCTCCCCTGTCGGAACAGAGGCAAGTCCTATTACTTTCGGCACAAAACACGGACAAGCGTTTGATCTCTTGCCCTTGTTTGCAATAGTGAATCTCATTCGTTGCTTCAATCGGTGAGGTTTGATCTGATATTTGCTACACCAACAGTCTAAATGCGAGGTTGGTGGAAGAGGGAATGCCCCATGAAGGGATGTTGTGCAATCTGAATGCACCCTGAGGGAACGCCATGGTAAGTCATTTTTTGTTATTAAAAATATTTGGCAGTCTTTTGCAGGTTGCACTTTTCAGAAGTTAACTACATCATCATCTCCATGGCTACTATGCAGTGTTCAAGAAAATGTGTCTCAACGTAATATCGTGTTGTTTTTTATTTCAAGAATGCGCATTGAGGGTCAGCACAAAAGGAGAAATTCCGACCCAAAAAATAGAAAAATAGTGTAAAAAAGCAAAAAACAACCTAATTTTTAAAATTTACCCTTGCCAAATTCAAGAAAGGGAATTTATTTATGTTTGGGAAAATGGTTTTTCCCGAACACTCCTACTATGGCATGCAAAACTATTCTTAGCACTTGTTTTGATAGGCAAAATGGTTCTTGACAGGAAAAACAACTGTCAATTTTAGGCCCTACTTGGCCCTTCGAGCATTGCTTTATGGGCATAGCCGCACATTAGTCTGTAGTAGATGGTACTATACATTGGTCCTTGCATGCCCTCTATTGTCTTGGTGTGGGTACCATGTAGCTATGAACCTAAATCAAACTTAGTAGCAAGCTCACCTTCTTGAGCATGTTCCATTGCCACCTCTATTTCGACCGGCCTAGTAGCATTTAGCTCCATCAAGGATCTTGTTCTAGTTCTTTGATTTTTTTCCCTATGGCCCATAAGAGACAAATCTGATTTGGCTTCTCATACCCATTCCATGTCAAAACTTTCTCCGTGGAAAATACTGTTGTGAAGCACAAGGCAAGTGACAACATCATTCTTCACATACTTTAAGTTCAAGGTACGTCTTCTCAACAATATAAGGGACCTTGCCTTCAACATCCCAAATGCCCACTCAAGTAGCATCCTATTGCTTGACTGAATGAACTTCCAATACTGATTTGCACAAGAAAATATTTTCTTGCATCCTTTAAAGGACACAAGCATGTACGATTCTGCTAGATCACCAGTCAAACAATAAGTGCCTAGTTCACCTTTTGCACATCTTTGCCCTAGCTCACTCGTAGTGAATTTTTAGGAGTTTTGGATGGACCCGGACCATCACACATCATAATTCCATATTGCACAATGTTCTAATACAACTAATTGTAGTAGGATTGAATAAACTCTTTACAATTGAAGTAATCCAAATGGTTGTCCATTGGGGCGATGATGGGAATGTGAGAACCATCTATGACACCAACTACAAAGGGAACTTTCCAAGTGCCTCAAATTCACTTGCCAATGTAGCAAAATGTAAGCTTGAAGGCCATTTATTGTAGAGATCCCTAAGACCAAATATCACAAATTTCCTAGAAAATTCATGGACTTTTCTACACACTGAGCATTTGGGACACCCATTGAGATTGCCTCCGGGACCAAGATTTGATCCTGTAGCAAGCCTATTGAGAGCCATGGACACTCTATTTTGACACTTATGGCCTCTTGCATGTTTATGGTTATTTGATACATTTAGTATTTGATACATTGCCTATTTTGCAAGTTCAATTGACCTTGAGGCTAGCATGGGGCCTTGTGCACTGACTTACCCAAATAGGCTTCTTCTTGCAATTCTTACATGTTGCCTATTGTTGAATAATCAATCTATCAAGAAGTATAAACATAATTTTAGATTCATTGGCATGGTACTCACATTTTTATCAAATTTCAAAGCTCCATTTGAGCTTCTAGCTAGATCTAACATGCATGATTACGCTGATAAATTATATATTCTTTGGAAATATTGGTGAAGGAATTGCAAAAATCAAGCCTTGGACTATAGGAACTAGTAGGGTGCACATTCTTGAACATGCATATTCCAAGGCATAAAAGACAACCATACTCTTATCAAGTATAAGGAGGGGCCCCGGTTAGGTCTTGGCAAATCTAATCTATATCCTTTGGATCCTAATTCCTTGGACCTTTTTTTTGAGTTGGCAGGTCATGGTATACTAAGGAACCTAGGCTCTTGTTTTCACTTTAACTGCGATCTTCACATACAAAAAATTTTGTATCCCTCAAATAGATCCAACTATTATCAAGGATAATCTTTTGCTTGGTCTCATCTGGCATGGTGCATACAATTGGCCGTTCTCCCGAGCGAGGAGCTCCTTGCTTCCCCACTCTATGTGCTCCATAGACCATAACTCCGGACATGCCAAAGTGGGTTTTGAAGAAATCTTCAATAACAATGGCAAGAGAAGGAGGTGTCTCTAACTTCTCTTCGGGAATTCCACGAATAACAATGTTCTTGGAACGTCGCTCCCGTTCCTTCAACTCCTCCACATCCACATTCTCAACATTCTTTGTTTGAACCATAGCTTGCATGAGTGAGGAATTAGAAACCACATTGCTACCACATATATCAGCCCAAGACTTGTTTGTGCATACATTTTCCATGTTGCATACATCCCGGCTCATAGTGTCAAATTTCTCCTCTTTCAATACATGGTCATGCTCTACTTTGCTCATCCGCTCCTTCAAAGCATTCAAGTCCACAAGAGAGAGAATTAATGTGTGCATAGGAAATTAAAATTAAAGAAAGAGAAATTAAAGAGAGAAATGAAATGAAATGTTATATTAACGTCTTCAAAAGGCCAAAGTGACCTATGAGACCAGAAAGTTACAATGTGGTGGATTTGATACAAAGTCAGAGTAACAAGATGACAAAATGACAAAATAAAATATAATGGAATCCTAAATTGCTGGGTGTGGACTAAGCAGCTAAAATAGCTAGCTGGGATAGGTAGATCATAAGAGATCCAGCATCTGTCGCGCTGGCGAATCTCATCAATCTCCTCCATGGTCAGTAGTCTGACCGGGCGTTGTGCATGTCGAGCCAAAGTGACCTAGATCCTCTGATGCAGCCTCTGTCAATGTTGTGTAGTCCTCCGCAGTCATGGGCGTTTGGATCTCCCTAGCTTAGTCGCTCGTTCGATTAGTAGAGAGAGAGAGAGAGAGAGAGAGAGAGAGAAAGAGAGTGATATATATATATATATATATATATATATATATATATATATATATATATATATATATATATATATATATATATATATATATATATATAAGAGAGAGAGAGAGAGAGAGAGAGAGAGAGAGAGAGAGAGAGAGAGAGAGAGAGAGAATTAACTAGAGATAGCTACAGAGGTAGAGAGAGAGAGATAAATAGTAGATAGAGAAGAGAGAGAGAAAGAGCTAGGTTGGTTGACCAATTGTGTGAAAAGGACAGAAACTCTCTCTATCTCTCTCTCTCTCTCTCTCTCTCTCCCCCTTTAGAAGAAACTATGGAACTAAAAGAGGCAAAGGGGTTTTGCCCGCTACATGCATTTCCATGTACACCTGGAAGTGCACGTATGTGTCTACCCATATAGAATTTGACCAATAAAGACGAGATTTTGACCCGGTGGTCGTGATCTCCGTACACCTTTGGACTGAGGTGTACGGAGACTGGGCAAGAGTAGAGAATGCGAGGTAGTTTACATTGTGAGGAGTATATATATTAAAACAACATTCATAATCATTGTAGATGGCAACGTCATCAAATAACATGGAGGAAAAGATTGCATGCTCATGTACGCTCTGCAAGTATGAAATCTTGCGCAAGCGTAGGATATGTAATGAACATGTGCACAAGTACGGAGAGTTTGCTAGAGAAACCGTACAGAATCTACGATACGACTCCTACGGAACGGGCATTGATTTTCGTGACATAGCACCTACATCTGAGAGAGAGAAAAAGGATTATGCCTAAAGGTTTGACCAATATAGAGCCAAGGATGGAAGCAGAAAAGGGCTTCGTACTTGTCTGGCGTTTTTGAATCTTCAGTCAGTGTACGGGTGGTCAGATGCAAGCGTCACTGCTTTGTTCAGGTAAGTAATTTACAAAAGAGATTTTCCAATTACAACGGTGACGTGCTTGGAGAGCTTTTTAATTTAATGTGGCTTAAACAGGTTGTTGCGCGAGCAACTTCTCCCGGTTGGCAATGAAATGCCCCCCTCTAGGCTAGACGCAAAGTAACTATTGACCTCAATTGGCTTGGACTACAACAAGATTCATGCATGTCCAAATGATTGAATTCTTTTTCGCAATGAATTCGCAGATTGTCTATCGTGTCCTAAGTGCGGAGCAATGCGCTACAAACAAGATGCGGTTGGTGAGACAGTGCCAGCTAAAGTGTTGCGGCATTTCCCTATTATTCCTAGGATAAAAAGCATGTTTTTTTGTGGTTCCATTGCAAATTTGATGTGGTGGCATTCTACGAATAGATCCACTGACGCAACATTTAGGGTGCCCGTTGATTCAAAGGCTTGGAGGCACATTGAAGATACCTTGCCACATTTTAAGAGTGAACCACAAAATTTGCGTTTGGGCATGGCAATGGATGGAGTCAATCCATTTGGCTTGAGAAGCTCGTCATGGAGCACTTGGCCTGTGTGACTTATCAATTACAATTTCCCACCGTGGCTGGCCATCAAGAAGGGTCATTTGATATTAAGCTTGATTGTACCTGGTAAGTTCAAGGCAAACAACATGGATGTTTATCTAGCTCCACTAGTTGACGAGCTCCAGGAGTTATGGCATGGGATCGACATAGCAGATGCGGCTGAACCAGTAGGACAACAGCATGCAAGGATCCATGAACTTCTTATGTGGACTATGCATGATTGGCCAGGATACAAAGAAGCTTTTGTTAATGGTTCTTGATTTACAAAATTCTCGCTATTCGCAAGTACTTTGCCTTGGCCTGATTCATGCTTTAATATATGCAGGGCTAACAACTTTGGGATACAATGCATGTCCATTTATCAAGGCCACCACCGTTATCTTCCAGATGGCCATCACTTGCATGAAGGTCAGCTTGGTCGCGTCGAATGTCTTCCTATGCATGTACAAGAGTGGCGTCGCCGATGGGAGAAACATGAGGGGCAACCTGTTCCAGGAATGAAACGTTTGTCCATTCTCCATACGTTGCCATACTGAGGTGATCTACTAATTAACCATTTGCTAGATTCAATGCATATATTCAAGAATGTGGGAGAGCTCCTCTGGAAGACAATCATGGGAATGAAAGACAGTCGAGCTTCACGAGATGATTTGCAGTCAGTTGGAAAGATGCCAGAGCTGTGGCCTTTCACCAATGCAGCTGGCCAAACAAAACTTCCAAGAGCGCCATGGGTATTGCTAAAAAGCGAAGAGCGACAAGTTAAAAGGGTGATTTCAGAGTTCAGGATGCCAACAAGATATATGCGATGTCTCAAGACAGCATTCACCCATGATGATCAACTATCAGGACTGAAATCACACGACTGGCATAAGTTCTTGCAATTCATTCTTCCAATTGCGATCAAGGGGTGTTTAACGGAGGAAGTGTGGACTTGCATATACAAGATTTCAGAGCTAGTGCGGTGGATCTCTTCCAAGGAGATACAAGAGGAATTTATTGCAGTCGCAAGGGCTAACTCCATTGAGGCAGTTTGCATGATTGAGAAGTATCTGCCCACGAGGTGCCTAACTAACAAATGCACTTGCTCGTCCATGTAGTAGATGAGGTTGCAGTGCAGGTACAGTCCACAGCCGTTGGATGTTCTTTCTAGAGTGGTTCATGAAAACACTTAAGGGTTTTGTTCGCCAAAAAGCGCGTCCAGAGGGGATCATGGCAGAAGGATGGCTGGTGCAAGAGTCTCTTGTCTTGACGATCGAATTTCTATCCGTTTCTGACCCAGAAATGCCTCGACTGTGGAGCGATGAGGAGGATGCAAGACTGGTGGGAGAGGAGCCGCAAGGGCAAGGGGTGAAACTGAATGACGCCATGCGAGAAACGATCATGAAGTTCTGTATACTAAATTCAGAGCCGATGCAAAAATGGCTTGAAAGGTACGAAGAAGAGAAAGAGAGACGCAATAGGGAGCGACACGATTTCAAGCGAAGGTCAGCTTCTAGAGGCTTACCCTTGCCAGACTATCTCGCTCCTTTACCTGATTTCCCTACAATGGAATGGTTGGACAAGACAGTGAGTGTAGCTCGACAGATCGGAGAACCCATATCTCTAGAAGAGGAAGAGCTGGCTATTGGATGTGACTGGAGGTATCATACATACATGGCACTGTGGTCGCATGGAAAGCATTTCAGAACACAACAAATTGACAACAGAAGAAACACGTTTGACAGTGGGGTAATGGTTAGTTCCATGCAAAAGAGCAGGGCCAGTGCCAGAGACATGAATGAGAGCACTAGCAACCTGGATTACTGTGGTTTGGTGTCAGATATCGTGAAAGTCAGCTTCAGGTGGTTTGAGATGTTTTTGTTGGATGTGAAGTGGTTCAAGGTGATTACTTCTGGTCGCAATGCAACGGTACACAGAGATGGAAACAAGCTTGTGCAAATAGATTCTACAAAGTTTTGGATAGATGCGAGCGACACATTTGCTCTCCCCGAAGATTGCGAGCAAGTGGTATTTGTACCGGACCCTCGAGAGCGGCAATGGTGGTTTGTGGTTCAGGTTGCTCCAAGAAATAAACCAGTATTTGAAGGGAAAGAGCTCCTGGAGAAAAGTCGGCCAGATGACGCAGATACTACTGTGACATTAGATGAGATGGACGAAGGTATGGCAGAGGAAGCTGACATATATACGAGGGATGACGCAGACGAGGTAGAATTGACACTTGTAGATGAAGATGCAATGGATGAAGACAATCTGCCAGAACGAGTTGGGGCAGAGTTTTGTCTGCAATTAGAGATAGACGATGATACGGTGCAAGATCTTATTGATGATGCCTCACTCGTCGATGCCTAGGCCTGTAAGTGTTTGTGTGAAGACGTTGATTTAAAATTAAGCTTAAAGTTAATTTAAACAAAGGTGTTCTGACGCTTTATTTTACTTTCTTTGTGTAGGACTTTAGTATGGCAGACCAGTTTCCAGATCCCGCTTCTATGAGTGTAGATGCATTTATGGGCTTTGTCACAAGGATGACGCCCAGTCAGATGGCAGAGGCGTCTCAGTACTGGGTAGCCAGAGGCACGGGTACTACGCCTCCGGGCTTCACACCCGAGGGTATGACGCCTATGGGGGGGACGCGTATGGGGGGGGATGCCTACGGGTACGACGCCTGCGAGGTCTCAAACCACGGCCGCTTCGACACCTAGGGGTGCGGCAGAGGCGGGTACGTCCTCATCTCCGCAGCACAGACGCACTCGCCGATCTCGGTGATCGTCAGGTGGAGGTGGTGGTTGCTGTGGAGGAGGGTCCACAGATGCTTTGACCCCTCCTCGCTCACGACCCCCGTCCTACCCAGGCACACCTCTCGACACACCTCTTGGCACACCGCGGACACCTTGGGGGGCACACGATCCTAGTGCCTCCAAGCTCTATACTGTATGGGCATATGGTTCTCTTAACATGGATAGAGTCGGGACTGAGATGAGACAGCGGATTTGCCAGCTCGCGAAGATGCAGTCTTTGACCAACATTCTGACGCCTTAGCTTGACCAGGATGAGGACAAAGTCAATTATATAGTGGAGACCATCATGAGAGAGTACCAGTCTGCTCCCAGTTCAAAGGCTGTTCGAAGGAGGTGGATCAAGGGTGTTGCATGGGACAGCGTGGAACATTGACGAGATACAGCTCGGGAGGCTTTCAGGACCGGCTCGTCGAAGCCTCCGGGCATCCCACACGAGACGTGACAGCAGATCAGGGAGGATGAGTGGAAAGCGGACACGCAGTTCAGACAGCAGCATCAGGCCGCGCAGATCCGACAGATGACCAGGGGGACATCTCATCTTGGCAGCAGAGGCTTCGACACCTTTCGCTATGAGTTTGTGAGTTTCCAATCCAATCCTAGCTATGGCGTTTTTTTAAACGTGATGAATCATGTATTCTTATTACTTTGATTTTTGTATAAACGCAGAATTTTGCGATGCATTGAGCCCCGACACGCCAGGAGGAGACATATGGATATCGCAGAGGTATCTATGAACTATTGAATGATCTTGATGCTTCAGGAGAGCCTGTAGACTGGGAGGCCTTAGAGTCTCGCTGATCGATTGAGGTGAGACGTTAATATGTGTGAGTTGATTTAATTAAATAAGTATATGTGAAGTAATATCAATACTAATTTTGTGACTTATCCAATGGTTGTGACGCCTAGTCATCAATGGATTTCATATATATGCTTCGTGAGACACAGACACGGTTCTGTCTCTTTTTTGTATATACATATACGGTTATGGTTATTGTTCAGACATGGTTATGGTTATTGTTTTCCTTATGGTTATGGTTATTGTCATTGAGCTGCAGTATAGACATGGTTATTTCTCCTATTCTTGTATAGACATGCCTTGATAATATTAACTTTCGACGCATATAGCGACGTTTTTGTAGGGACGCGTATATCGACGGTTTTTTCGATGGGGTGCGTCAAAACCTGCGTCGAAGGCCCCCTTTTTTGTTGTAGTGATTAATACATGGTTTATTGCCATACCTTGTCCATTTACCATTCTTTTTAGGAATCAAGTAATTAAGACAAAGGCCTACACCTCAAAACATGCATTTCTATCTTGGAGTAGCTAATTACTCACATAATGCAGGGATCAAGAGGTTTGATAGGATTGTGATCTAATTGGATTGCTCTACTTTCATCTATGAGCTTGGTTTCTCAATCAATGAATGGTCCATACTAGAGAGGTAGGTTCATGTAGGTAACGATGAAATAGACTTAGTTGGGAAGGGGTGAGAGATGGAATTTTTTGAGGTTTTTAGGGCTATATATAGAATGACTATATATGTATATCTCAACGGTCTCACTCAAACAAGGGTCCATTCTTATGGATGAACAACCCTTGGGGGCTCAAGAGAAAAACCCACAGCTCTATATATACTCACCATTTGTTAAAATTTTATTGAATGTATAAAAATCATGAGTGAGTAGCTACATCACTCATTCTATAAAGTTGACCTTAAAGATTCAATAAAATAGACATGATCATATCTTCAATGTTGATTGGCAATTATGGATTCATCTTGTTCTTCTTTTCGACTATTTTTCTTCTCTCTTCCATTGTTTGTGATTGAAAATATTGCAACACAAGAAACTTCAACTTTTTTTGGACTCACTTACTGTTGACATTAACACTAGATTGGTAACATGACACTTTTATGTCCCTGGACACTTTTATGTCCTCTTAATTGCAAAACTTCCTAGAATTATTGCAAGAGATACAATTTAGATTTCAAAGTTCTTGATATCCACAAAGATGTCTTTGATCAGCATTTTCCACAATTAACTGTGCCAAAAAACGGGTGCTTTTTTTGTCATTTTCTATAAACTTGGCCATAGCTCCACCCTAAATTTCTCTTGGCAAGTTATAGGGTGCTACATATGTATCCTTTGCCATTATAAAGGTTTTCTAATTCTTCTAAAGTATATAAACTGCATGTATCCAAAGTTATGGCTTGCATTTAAAAATTTGTGATGCAAATTTATGGAAAAAATTTACAATGATTATATTTTTGGCAATATATATGTAACACAATAGCAAGTTTGACTAGACATGCAAACGCATCCCTATGTAACCCTCCTATCTTGAGTTTTGGGGCACCCAATACCCCAAATAGCTAGCAACACAAAGTCATAGAAAAAAATTCATTATACTAAACTCAGACTCATGTTGAGTTTAAAATGTGTTATGTTCAATATTGTTCAATTCATTCAAAGAAAATGGTCAATTTGTAGCTTAGGTCCAAACTTTAGCATGCAATATCAATTTGGCTACAAGTAGGTACTTTTCAAAGACATTGGGATGGCCACAATGTGGAAGCATGTTTCTCCATTCATGCAAATTCTATGCTTTGTAGTCGTCTTTAGGATTGTCATAAAAAAGCATTTTTGGATGTTTTTAATGATTTGTGTGGGTTAATATAAAGTTTATGTACCAAAGCAAATCAATATAAATCATATACAATGGAAACTGGGGTGTGGGCATGGAAACAATGATAAAGGTCAATAGAATATAAGCAACACAACCTTTTTATACCTAATTCTATGCATGATGATAATTTTATGGGGCTCAAGCAATGATAGAGTAAGATCACGAACCCAACAAAGTAAAAAATGAGTATTTAGCATGTGAATATATGTGTATGGTGTACCAGTGGGCTAATCGTGAAGATATGTTTTTTTTTAAAGAATTCTGCATTGCATTGGCCTTGGAAGCTTTTCATAAGCAAGTAATCAAGATAAATGCAGGTTACTTATTTTTCCCCATATAGAATGGGTTCTTAGATTCAAGCTCATGTAAGGATGCTTAGAAACTCACATGTACTCTAGGATTTTTTTTTAAACCAAAACCCTAAAAGAGAACTTTTATGTCGTGTTACGTTACCAAACTAGTGTTCACCTTTTTTTTGCATCATTATTATGCATGTATATATACTACATCATTCTTTTGAAAGAGATAAGTGTTTGTAGATCATAGTAGATAAATACGTTTAGGAGAAAGTACTTTCATGAATATTATTTTATTTTGTATCATACTTGTGAAAAAAGAAAGTTACCTTCTGTGCATAGCAGATACAACTTGTGAAAGAAAGAAGAATTTCCTAAATATCTTTTGGGTTTTCAACCATGTCAGACAATTTTGTTGTTCCACTCTAGATTACTTGAATATATATGAACATAACATTTAGTGTTTTGAACATGAAACAGCTTGTGCATTGCAGATATATCAATTAATAGATTGCTAATTTATATATGACATACTATATTAATTAGTACATGATGCTAACAAAAGCTCAAAAGTTTTGCACAAAGAAGACTTTTTGATGTGAAAATTTCTTGTTTCAAAACATTTTATATACCAAAAGTAGCCAATCCACCCTATCACCCAACATAGATCCATCAACTTTTGAGTGCTTAAAAATAGCTCAAAAGAAAGATCATAACCACAAGTTGAGCTAGCATCTCCTACAAGGTTGACATCAAGCCAAAATTAATAAATCTAAGAGTTAACATTGTGGACAAATTGGATTTTGGGTTACAAAGAGTTTGATGTCTTACGATGCATGGATATTGTTAGGGAAGCTCCTCATGTTGCAATATGTAATGGAATTGGCCTATTAACTTGAGAGTAGTGGAATTTAGAGAGATTACTTTTGTGAAATTACTTTGTGAGCATAGTGGGTGAACACAATTGATGGTAGCAACATAAACATAACATTTATCTAACTTGGCATGAACAATACTTTTGCAAGAGAGACAATTTGGAGAACATGACAACAGTTGAGGAGCGGATTCATGTGGAGCCGGTCCCCCCTCCAATTATAGGCATTTGTATTATGATTTCTTGCATCAAGAGAGACTTGTTACAATACAATCTTTGTGTTCCTTGTGACCTAGGTGATGCAATGAAGATGGAAATTTTCATGCATCATAAGCATAACATAAAATTTGAGGAAAGCATTAACTACCCCTAGCCTCAGTTCCAAGACCTCAAACACCTTCGAAGGTGGAGAGAGCTAGTAGGGAATGAGGGTAGGGAAGATGAAGAAGAAACATGTCATAGGAGAAAGAATTAGTTCCTCACTTATCATCACTCTTCTTGCTAGCATACATAATATCATAGTAATGAAGATGGAAAGATTAAGCATTGAGACATGGCTCTTGGTTGGATTTACATTCCATATCCAAGAGTGTTGGTGTAGGCTCTCAACCTCTCTACTTGCTTGGAGAAGGAGAGGGAGCTCTTGCACTTTGCACTTCACACAATGAGAGTGTGTGTGAGTGTGTGTGGGAGAGTAGACCCCCTAAGCAGGCCCCCTACGTGCTTTGGTCGACCCCCCCCCCCCTTGTAGCACATGCTGGAAGCTCATTGGACCCCTCCAGGCCTAGCCAATCACAAGCAAGAGTCATACCAAGCAACAAGGGTAGCCTTGGGACAAGTGTCCCCCTTCCCCTTTTGAGAGAGAGGGCTTGATAAATGCTATAACAATTAGTTAAATCCACTAAATTACCATTGGAGCCCTTGGAAGGCCAATCAATAGTCTTTAGGCTCATCATGAGGGTAACCTAGCTAGGGGCTTGATATGTGTCCTACTTGCCCCTTGCGCAAGGGGTGCCTTTTGGGAGAGAGAGTGGTCAAGCAACCACCCCCCCTTCTTGCATGGCTCGCCTTCTCTTGTCGGGATTCACTTTGACTTTTGTGCCACCTCAAGCCCCTCAACCTTGGGCCTAGTTCTCACCACAAGCTTGGCCCTTAAGCCCCTCAAGCTTGGGCTAGATTCTCACCTCAAGTATAGCCCTAGCATCTCAAGCATGACAAGCACCTCAAGCATCTCAATCATCAAGCACCTCAAGAATCTCAAGCATCTCAGTCATCAGGCATGTCAAGCACCTTAAGCTTGGGTCCGAATCCCACCTCAAGCACAGCCCTAGCTTACCTAAGGTCAAAGGTATTTTAACACTAACTATTGGAGGTCTTCAATGAAGTTAACCCTAAGGTCTTTATGCTCCATTGGTTAGCCATGTTCTTTGATAGACCATATCTCATTTAGGCCCCTTTATCATTGGCCCCGTGTTGAGATAGATCTATAAGCACATGTCTATATCCTAACCCTTAGTTCTCGTTTATTCTCCCATATTAAATGATCAGTTTAATATGAGAAAATCATTTGGGTTAGTTAGATATTAGATTTTATGAAATTTCCTCTCTTTTGAAAGCATAGTCGTCCTCAACCATGAGGTAGAAGAGATAAATCCTTAGTCATTAGTCAATCTTACTTAGCAGGTAGAGGATTCCTTTTTACCCTACAACATCTTTCCATGATGGATGACCAATCCATTTGGTGCTTGGGAGACATAGATGCCACAAGCATGTCTGCTCTTTAGGCCATTTCGTTCTCCCAAAGTAGAGTGACATATTCTACTTGGTGTTTGAGAGACGTCGTCATCACAAACATGATTCTAAGCATGCATACTATTTAAATTTGTGCACAACTAAAAACAGAACTAGTCTTATAAGACAAAAACATGGGTCATTCAAAAGAAATTTGTACATTTGCTTACTCTAATGTAGCATTGTAAGCATTGACAAGGTTCATACTATCCTTAAGCTGTATTTCTAGAATCCATCTAGCATCTTCAAAAGGATAATTTTTGAACTTAATAAGATACCATCGGATAATATTACCATGTCGTAGTACCTTGTCTTCATGCCAAAGGATAGCTTCGGGTCATAGCACCTCTTCTTGGTCTTCAACTTTGGGAGGGTCTTCAATAATTGGTTCACTTGGTGGCTCTCCTTTGTAGGGCTTAAGTAGGCTCACATGAAAGACATTGTGTATGAGCCAATGGTTGGGCAACTTGAGCTGGTAATTTGTCTCATTGATGGGCTTCAAGATTTGGAAAGGACCAATATAGTATCTTTTTGCTAGCTTAGCATAATACTTTTGATGGCCCGTAGGATTTTTGCCCGTCGTTTGCCTTAATCGAGCCTTAGGAAACTTAAGTAAGACCCAATCATTTTCTTTGAACGTTAAGGCCCTTCTCCGCTTGTCAGCAACAGCTTTTTACCTTTGTTGAAAGATGGATATATCCTCCTTAATATTTTGAAAAGATTCTTGTATGTCACGGCTATACTCATCTGCAGCGAAGATCTTCCCATGTACTTTGAGTAGCAAGGGACTTTTAGGTCTTCCCTCAATGATCTCAAAAGGTGCTTTTCCCATAGAAGTATGTACAATATTATTGTAGGCATACTCTACAAGAGGTAACTACTTTTCCCATTGTGAGCGTTGATCTACTTTGGTAACAATAATCGAGTAGATTGATTATTGTAAGATTGACTATCTCACTTTGGCCATCCGTTTGTGGGTGATAGGCCAAAGAGAAATTTGGAGCTTCAATGGTGGAATCCCTAAGACTCTCATTGCGAGCATTCTTCTTGGGGCAAGAACGATAGCCATGTCATTGCTCCCCACACTTGAAACACTTATGGTCCTTGTGAAAAGCTTCAAGCTCTTTAGGAGAGAGTTTGTTTTTGACTTTGTAAACTCCCTTCTCCTTGGACCGATTGTTGTTGGAAGTGCCTTGGGAAGAATTTTGAGCATTGGTTTTCCCCTTTGCATCATTTTTGTCTTTGTTTTCCATGGGCTTGACATTACGTCTAGCCCCTTGATGGAAATTGATGCGTGAAGCAACCATGGTGTGATGGATTACTGCGGTGATAGAACCAGGCCGTTGAGAGTTGATGTACTTGGCCATCTCTTCAGGTAATCCAGCATAGAATTGTTGCTTTTGATCGGCAAAATCTATATTTTGAAAGACATTAGCATTGATATGTAAATCCCAAAACTTGTCTACATACTTGTGGATAGACTCATGAGAGACACTACAAGAGGTCCTTCAATGTAGCGACGTTCATAGTGCGACGCTCAAATGGGAAAAAGCCCGGCGTCGCTATAGGCGTCGCTATATAACAAAGACTATAGAGACACTCATAGAGACGCTTATAGCGACGCTCATAGAGACGCTTATAGCGACGCGCATAGAGACGCTTATAGCGACGCGCATAGAGACGCTTATAGCGACACTCATAGAGACGCTTATAGCGACGTTCATAGAGACGCTTATAGCGACGCTCATAGAGACACCGACCCTGTAAAAATAATTTGAGAGCACCCGAAACTCAGATCTGTAGATCTGAGTTTCGGCGCTCTCTGCACAATAGGTATACCTGTCCCCCCCCCCCCCCCCCCCCCCCCCCCCTCTCTCTCTCTCTCTCTCTCTCACACACACACACACACACACACACACACACACACACACACACACACACACACACACATGAGGAGAGGAGGGAGAGCCAGGTATGCTCCCTCCCTCTCCTCTCTCTTATGTTCCCTTCCCCTCTTTCATTCTCTCTCTCTCTCTACACTGTGTGTGTGTGTGTGTGTGTGTGTGTGAGAGAGAGAGAGAGAGAGAGAGAGAGAGAGAGAGAGAGAGAGAGAGAATGTACACACACATGTGTAAACAAAGAACACACACATACACATTGAGAGAGAGAGAGAGAGAGAGAGAGAGAGAGAGAGAGAAAGAGAGAGAGAGATAAAGAAATGAAATGAAATGATATATTTAAAGTCTTCAAAATGCCAAAATGACTTATGAGACCAATCCGATAAACTCCTTGTGGATCTAGTCTAATGTCTAGGTACAAACATAAAAGTGAAGTGGAAGACTAAAATCATCATCATCTTCATCAATTTCCAACAATGGGCATTGTCTGAGAAAGTAGTGCATCGGTCGGTGAAGAGCTTCGTCAATGTCCGCCTTTGTAAATAGATGTAATGGGTATCTCCCATATCGCGCTAGAGTAGACTTGATTCTCTGATGGAGCCTCGATTGATATCGTGGACGTCTAGCTCTCCCGAGCTCAATGGCTCTTTCAACTAATATTTTAGTATGAGAGAGAGAGAGAGAGAGAGAGAGAGAGAGAGAGAGAGAGAGAGAGAGAGAGAGAGAGAGAGAGAGAGAGAGAGAGAGAGATTAAATTATCGTCCACGGAGGTCATATATGACCCATGAGAATAAAAACACAACATTACAACAATTGCTTCTCAGTGTGGGCTGATACATATCAGTTAAGGACTGAGGGTCCATCAAGAGGGTAGAGTAGGGAAAAAGAGAGAACAAAAACCTAAGGGTCAGCTAAGAGGAGAGGTTTGGGTTTTTGAAATTCCTGGATGATCGCTTTGCCACCTTGGTAGACTGCCCATTTGCCTTGCTTGCATGCTTTTTGCATTTTCTTGAGCTTGCTTGCTTTACTCTTGAGTTGATTCATGGTCCATTCTTCTCCATTCCAAAGCTTTTTTCCCTTGAGAAGACGAGATTCATGTAGCAACTTCATACGCTCATCTTTGTCCTTGAAAGTGAGTATGCAATGCTTGGGTGGCACATGTCTATGTGTATCATTGATCCAAGCAACAGTTTCGGGCTTGATGTAGATAGGTTGAAGAATGTCATTGAGCTTGGTGATTTCTTCCTGAAGGGTGTCCTCCGCGGTACACCACGATAAGTGTAGCCCCCCAATGCTGACCTTGAGGCCAAGAGATTCTTGTATCCGACATTATTGTAGGGCCGCCTATATCTTGGTGTCAATCTTCTTATGTGTTGTTTCATGTGATTCTTTCTCCACTGCCACTTCGACTGCGTGTTCTTTTTCAAGCAGAGCTTGGCTCTCTTCTTCTTTCGCATCTTCAAGCTTTCGTAAACATTCTTTAAGACTCTCCTTTATGTCTCCAAACTTTTGACTTTACAACGCTATATACAAAGCTAAATTTTGGAGGACCTTAAATTTAGAGTCAAGTCTCTTATTTCAAAAGTTTTTGCGTACAAGCTTGAGAAGGATAGGTACAAGGCATTGCTAGTAAAAAAGTCAGCCTTGAACTTATGACTTCTTATGACTTTTTCTTGTCCTTGCTAACACTTGCCCAATATTTTTGCACAAGTTATGCAATGTAAGACGCTTTGTAGATTATCTTTTTGTCCCTGACGTTCCTTCTTTTCAAGATTTTATGTACTTGAATTCGAGTTCTATAGGTGGAGGAATTTATCCCAAGGAGTTTTGTGAACTTAACTGTACCACAAAGAGTGATTGTTGTGCCTTTTTAGACCTTAATATTTTTTAGACTCCCTTGGGATTAGAAGTAGATATCTATGATAAGCGCCTTGAGCCGGAATATGCCAATCTAAAAATCATCCGTATGGGCAAGCGCACGAGCTGTTTCTAAAGTCCATTTGCGTTTTTCCATAGACAAACTTCAGAAACGGCTTGTATATCTGGCGTTTCTTCTTGCGGTTTTTTCTACGGCTTGCCATGCGCGCTCTTGACTTTGCCTAAAGCTTACCTAATCAACTATAAATGGTTTGGGCAAGCACACAAACCTTACACTCTTACATTTGTTATATTTTAATAATAAGCTAAACATTAGATTGTTTTGTAATTATTTATTTATACTTACATCAAGTCTTATTGTGTTTTTTTTTTTTGCAGTATCCGACAGATGTGCCGCTTGGACGCGATGAGACGTCACATTAGTTGGCATCAAAGTAGTTGTAGCTAGATAGCACTAGTTTTATTTTTTTCACAGCGTATATTAGGAGATGACGTTGTGAGCGGGATGAAAACACACACAACGCCTCTATAACGACCCGACACACACTCTTGGGAAGATACACACACACACACTATGGGGCACCACTCGGCTTACACAACACACCTGGCCGAGACAGGGAACACACCTCTGGAGTGAGAGGAGAGAGACTATCCACTTGCCCACTCCACACACACACACACACACACACACACACACACAAAACTGAGCTCAAAAGAGGAGAATTTCTGATGTTTAGATACAAATGAGCTTGGGCCAACACCAAATGGGCAAACAACTCACACAATATGGGTAAAAGATACCAGATACAATCACAAACTAGAGCAGAAACTTCGCTCATAGGAGAAACTTACACAGAAAAACAGCAGGAAAAGAGTGAGGAATTTGGCAAAATGGACAGTGCCATCGCGTCTGGAACGGCCCAAAACCCCAGTCTACAATGTCAAAGTGCTCAAATCCGACCTCGGATGAGCAGTTTACGGCCAAAACAGGCTCCAAAAACCCCAAAAACACACCTGCGGCTGTTCCTCCTCTCTTCTCCACGTTTTTTCTGGTCTTCTCTCTGTTTTTTCAGTTCCCACACTTAGATTTTTTAGTTGGGCACCCTTGGCCTTTTAGATGACCTCAAACGGACCCCGAATAGGCCAAAAACTGACCTCGCAGTGCATAGTTGTCACCTTTTTGCATCATTCGCACACCTGGCACTCAGCTTTTTTCCAATAATGCATCTCGCCACCACGTGAAGTGGACCCAAAAAAAGGTCCTCATGATGACCTTTTTGCATAATTCTCACAAGAAAACACCCACGTTGTGTCCGTCCTCATCTGCGTGCAAATATTGACCTCGTTCGCCCTCCTGACGCCACTAGATGCCATCTGACGCACCTGCTGACCTCACGTCGTCGGCCCGCGGATAGCTTCCTCGAGAAGTTTTACGCGCTACCAACTCCTCATTATTGTAGAAAAACACAATGGTACTAGTAACGATGAAAATCGATGCACTATGTACATGGTGTCCTACCTGTACACATGTGGGCCCCACGTAACCACCTGGCTCTGGAAAATGGGCAATACTTTATTTCATGCACCATGCATGGGTATGTATATAAGCGCAATCCCTTGCTCCAAAAAACTCCTGACATAATTTGCCCACCCCCTAGCCTACTAGATCATTCATGATCGCTCCTCTAATCGTTTCCTTGTGTCCATATTATAAAGCTTCTTGGTACTTGTCTTTCCATAGAGGCTAATCGTACCATGTCGCCAATCTTGAACAGCTCCCACTGCACGTAACCATGGTCTGTCCAGTATAATAGGATATGCTCCCAACCTTGCTGGCATTACATGAAAGTCAACCACTGCCTTTGCATCATATGCCTCCACTTCTAAGCTCTTTACAACACCCAAGCATTTTACTTTTTGATGATTTGCCAATCTGATCCGGAAGCCTGACACCCCAGCCACTGTGAGACCCATCTTCTCAACGCATGAGTGTGTTATGACACATATTTGGGCTCCGCCATCCACATAACCTTGTCCCAAATTTTTCCTTTTATGCCACACATCTACTATTGGACAAATGTCTGGTAGCTCGTCCATTGCCAACACCTTCACTGAACCTCTCTCTGGCTCTTTCTCCATTGGGTTAACCATCCTCTTCCACTGTCGCTTTAGCTTAGGCACCATCTCTATAAGCTGCCCAAAAGTAACATCTGCCTTCCTGCTCGTCAGATCCTCCTTCAAGTCATAGCTTAATTGCCCATCCCCTAGTGGAAAATCTGAAACATGAAACTTTCGACGAGCTCTCCTTTTCCTCTTGGCCTTGACATCCTCGCCTTCATGGCTCTTTCCTTTCTTCTTACTAGGACCTAGGGCACTTCTTCCTTCCTTATCCTCTGTGGTCCTCTTCGCAATAGGCATCACTAATGTATCCTCTAGCTTTGATGCCTTCTCCAAAGTGACTACAATTAGCACTTTTGTCTTTCCCTTTTCCTCCTGGGTCAGTCCACTGGTTCCTTCGTCTCCCTTAATTTTGATGCCATAATCATTTGACCTAGTTAGCACCTGTCTTGGCAATGGATACATGTCTCCCCCCATCCTTGGTGGCTTATCACATTGCGGGCTGATGTGACCCAACTCTCCACAATTATAACATGTGGGCGTCTGCCTCCAAAACCTACCATTGCTTTGTCCAACACCATTCCTAGGCCTTTCTTCACCTCCTCGCTGATTTGCAAACCTCCCTCGACCTCGATTATTTCCCACTTTACCTAGAATGTTTAGGCTGAGATTCTTCATCAAATCTACCATTTGCCTCATGTCTTGCCTTAGCCCATCATCTTGCACTGCTGTAGTGACCACTGTTGGCATAACCTGAGTAGTAATAGGAACCACTGGTTCATGATGAACCCCTGACATGCGCCCTTGTAAAGACTCTATAGGCTGAAATTCAGACCTCATTGGCAAAGACTCCACCCCTAACTGGCTCATTTTCCTCAGCTTCCACTCTTTGTTCCTTGCTACCTCTAGTGCATCCTCATATGTCCTAGGCTTCTTTAGCTCCACTCTCCAACGTATATTCTCCCAAAGACCTGCCAAGAACCTGTCCTTCTTCATCATGTCAGGCGGGGGTACCTGTGGTGCTAAAGCCTTGCACATTCGCTCCCATGCCAATGAAAACTTACGTATGTACGCATCTACTGGCTCACCTTCCTTTTGCACCAAAGCCTGTACTTCTTGCCACACCTTGTCAGGATCTTCTATCTTCACTAACTCCACTTCCAACCCATGTCGTAGATTGTCCCAACTCAACCTTACAGGTGGATCAGCCACACGCAACTCCTCTTCAAATGCTTTAGACCAAACTCGTGCATCACTCTTCAAACAAATTTGGAGAAGGCGTAACATTTGCGTAGGGTCATGAATCTGGTTGCTAATGCAGGCAACCTCCATCTTTTCCAAATATTCTTCCACATCTTCATCACTTCTTCCATGAAACTCAGGATAAGAGAAAGCCATGGCTACCCAAATCATGATGCTTTGAGAACCCCTTCAAACACACGTGCAAGAACCCAAAACTTTTCACTACCCAATCCCCAGAAACTTCAATGGAGCTCAACTTTAGATAAGGACAAACACGTACACATCAAATGAGTTTTCATAGTTAATCATCGGAATGACAACAGGCAAAGGACATTCCAGGATCTCTCTCAATCTTCTTGGCCCAAACATAAAGACTATGCGCTTCTGGAAAAAGATCTTCCTGGACACATGAACATTAATCTGAATTCTTTGAGTTAAATGAAAAGGAGTGAAATGAGGGCCATTTTGATCATCCATTAAAGCCAACCATGAAGCTCCCAAGAAGGCACACCTGACTCAACCTCTGATTTTGCCAAAATTTCAGCAGCATAACAGCATAAATGGCTCAAAATACCAAAAAACCAGCCATCATAACTTGGGAAAATTTTGACAGAGTTTCCCCAGAAGTAGAGCAGTAGGAACCCAAAATATAGACTGTCTATGTATGCATAAACTGTCAACAATAGAACCCGAGCATCAAGTAGGACTCACTAGTACATAGCCTATGGCGAGGTCACAAAAAGGGTGCTCCAGCTACCTGTATCACCGAAAGGATCTCCACATTTGAGAATCCCCCAGCTCAATAAAAACCTCACGCTATCGACCCTCACATGAAGGCTAATGCAAATCGCATATAGTCAAGTCTCAGAAATGACTATCTTCCAGACCAAGTCTCAGAAATGGCTGGGACTGCCAAATACAACCAAGTATGGCTCCACAAATGCGTACAATGGCAGTTTCCACAAGTAACGTACAATCTAGCAGACAATGCGCTCAAATAGGCGCCAAGTGATGCATTCCCACAACAACTGCAAGTGACATCACTGCTAGTATATCACTGTACTCCAGCTACCTGTACCTGTGTGAATCACTTGTACCTGTACCTGTCCTTGTAACCTATAACTTGTAACCTGTAATCTGCAACCTGCAACTTGTAATCCCGAAGCTCGAAGACCTGCAACTTGTAATCCCGAAGCTTGAAGCTCGAAGCAGAAGGTACTCGAAGAAGATCCTCCGTGGGGGCGCCAAAAGAATGTGAGCGGGATGAAAACACACACAGCGCCTCTATAACGACCCGACACACACTCTTGGGAAGATACACACACACACTATGGGGCACCACTCGGCTTACACAACACACCTGGCCGAGACAGGGAACACACCTCTGGAGTGAGAGGAGAGAGACTATCCACTTGCCCACTCCACACACACACACACACACACACACACACACACACACACACACACACACACACACAAAAACTCAGCTCAAAAGAGGAGAACTTCTGATGTTTAGATACAAATGAGCTTGGGCCAACACCAATGGGGCAAACAGCTCACACAATATGGGTAAAAGATACCAGATACAATCACAAATTGGAGAAGAAGTTTCACTCACCGGAGAAGATTACACAGAAAAACAGCAGAAAAAGAGTGAGGAATTTGGCAAAATGGACAGCACCATCGCGTCCGGAACGGCCCAAAACCCCAGTCTACAATGTCAAAGTGCTCAAATCCGACTCGGATGAGCAGTTTACGGCCAAAACAGGCTCCAAAAACCCAAAAAACACACCTGCGACTGTTCCTCCTCTCTTCTCCACGTTTTTTCTGGTCTTCTCTATGTTTTTTAAGTTCCCACACTTAGATTTTTTAGTTGGGCACCCTTGGCCTTTTAGATGACCTCAAACGGACCCCGAACAGGCCAAAAACTGACCTCGCAGTGCATAGTTGTCACCTTTTTGCATCATTCGCACACCTGGCACTCAGCTTTTTTCCAATAATGCATCTCGCCACCACGTGAAGTGGCCCCAAAAAAAGGTCCTCATGATGACCTTTTTGCATAATTCTCACAAGCAAACACCCATGTTGTGTCCGTCCTCATCTGCGTGCAAATATTGACCTCGTTCGCCCTCCTGACGCCACTAGATGCCATCTGACGCACCTGCTGATCTCATGTCGTCGGTCCGCGGATAGCTTCCTCGAGAAGTTTTACGTGCCACCAACTCCTCATTATTGTAGAAAAACACAATGGTACTAGTAACGATGAAAATCGATGCACTATGTACATGGTGTCCTACCTGTACACATGTGGGCCCCATGTAACCACCTGGCTCTGGAAAATGGGCAATACTTTATTTCATGCACCATGCATGGGTATGTATATAAGCGCAATCCCTTGCTCCAAAAAACTCCTGACAACGTGTGTACGTCAATTTTGTAACTATTGGCCAACAATGTATTTTTTCAATAATTAATGACAACTGCGTTGTAGCTAGTACATTTTAATCAAAGCTTAATAATCAAGTTATTTTGCCTATGATGTGTATAATTTTGTCAATTTATTACTTTGTCAATTCACTTTTATCGATATACTTTTGTCAGTTTTGCATCTTAGTTTTGGAAACTTTATGTTCAAAATGGTTGATGGGGTGGCACGGTAATGTATGCCCTGCCACCAAAAAAAATTATTCTCGGGCGTCGCTATATACGTCGCTATTTTTGGACTTGCAGCGTCGCTATTTGCGTGTCTATGTGCGTCGCTATTAGCGTCTCTATATGCGTCTCTATTTGCGTCTCTATATGCGTCTCTATTTGTGTTGCTATTAGCGTCTCTATATGCGTCTCTATTTACGTCGCTATATGCGTCTCTATATAGCGACGCGTATAGAGACGCATATAGAGACGCTAATAGCGACGCAAATAGAGACGCAAATAGCGACGCTCTCTTTTCGACGCGCATAGTGACGCTTATAGTGACCCTGGGGGTAAAAAAATCCCCGTGTATTTCCGTCGCTAAGGCTGTCACAACTGTGAAGAACCTCTTGTAGTGAGAGAAGCTTCAAGCTGCACCATTCGGTAAGCTCTTTATCCTTTGCATCCCTTGTGAGGAATTGCTTCATGATGGAAACTCGTAGAGTTTTCCATGTCTTTGAGGTTTCACCATTGCCACGAAGGCTAGCCCACCATTGACGAGCTGAGTTTGGAAGTGCATAGCTACATGGCATAGCTTGGAGTACTCTGTAAAGCCCTCGTCTCCAAAGGACGCATCAAATTGTTGGATAAAGGCCAACACTTTGTCGGTAGTACCAACGGTTCCATCATAGGTGAGAAAAGAGATACTCTTTCCTCCCTGCTTGAACTTCTTTATCTTTTGTTACCTTTGCCATGTAGGGTATGATTTTCACTGTCCTCCCCTCCTGTATTCTCTAGGAGAGTAGCCATAACTTTCGTGGGAAGAGGAGGAAGGTGAAGAAGAAGAAAAAGAGGGTGACCTCTTTCTTGCCCTTTTCATCCTTTGTTTCCTTTCTTCCATTTTGGAGTGAGGAGGAGAAG
Source organism: Adiantum capillus-veneris (assembly GCF_014529385.1). Taxonomy (NCBI): domain Eukaryota; kingdom Viridiplantae; phylum Streptophyta; class Polypodiopsida; order Polypodiales; family Pteridaceae; genus Adiantum; species Adiantum capillus-veneris. Next base: position 43,522,549 of record NC_140941.1, read on the forward strand.
GACTGTGTGTTGATGTTTTCCTCTTGGGAGGAGTGGACGATCGTCTAGACTGCAACCACATCTTTAGAGGAACTTAAAGTGTCATTGCTTTCTTGCTCTTTGGATTCCTCCTGTTGTATGGAGAGAGTCTTCTTTTGGGGGTCTCTTTAAAAGGGCTCCTAGCTCTCTCTCCTCTTGGAGAGGAAGGGAAATTCCATAAGCGCGAAGTTGTTGAGTAACTTCGGCTTGCAAAGCACGACTTCCCATAACTTGCTGCAACCTAGTAACGAGATAATTGACAAACATGGGGGAATCATCATTAGCACCTTCATGAGAAAAATCAAAGCTATCAATGCTCATTATACTCTCTTGGTTATTATCAGCCATGTTAATAAAATTTGTGTACGTACTTAGTGTATGCTTTGGCAATTCAAAATCTTAGTTGCCACTCCTCTTAGGCTTTGAAAATTAGCTTCTAAGTATCTACACCACAGCTCGAAGTGGTTAATTATAGAGAGTAGTGGAGTAGGTCTAACATAGCAGAGTTGTCGATGACTAACTCCTTTTGGACTTCTCATGGCTCAATAATGGTAAAGCCGTGGAAAGTCTAAAAAGACTCCATTATTGAGTCAAAAGCTCCCGAGGTGTGCACCATCCCACGTACGTAGTGGGCTCAAAAAAACCGATAATAGATCCCAGTTCCACTTACCCTAATATAATTAACACCAACCATTTATAGGCTACATAAGGACCTCTCTTCTTGAGCAAGAAAAGAGAAACCAAATGCTCTAATACCAATGTAATGGAATTAGCCTATTAACTTGAGAGTAGCGGAAATTAAAATGGGGTACTTTTTTGAAATTACTTTGGTGAACACAATTGATGGTAGCAACATAAACATAGCATTTATCTAACATAGAGGGTGAACACGATTGATGGTAGCAACATAAACATAGCATTTATCTAACTTGGCATGAACAATACTTTTGCAAGATAGAGAATTTGGAGAACATGGAAACATGACTGGATTTATGTGGAGCCAGTCCCCCCTCCAATGGGAATTTGTATTATGATTTCTACCATCAAGAGAGACTTGTTACAATGCAATCTCTGTGTTCCTTGTGACTTAGGTGATGCAATGAAGATGAGAAGCTTCATGCATCACAAGCATAACATAAACTTTGAGGAAAGCATTAAATATCCCAAGCCTCAGTCCCAAGACCTCAAAAACCTTTGAAGGTGGAGACAGCTAGCAGGGAATGAGGGTAGGGAAGAGGAAGAAGAAACATTTCATAGGAGAAAGAATTAGTTCCTCACTTATCATCACTATTCTTGCGAGCAAAATAATAGCATAGAAATAAAGATGAAGAAGATGGTAAAGCTTAAGCATTGAAGCATGACTCTTGGTTGGATCTGCATTCCATAGCCAAGAGTGTTGGTGTAGGCTCTCAACCTCTCTACTTTCTTGGAGAAGGAGAGGGATCTCTTGCACTTTGCACTTCACATAACGAGAGTGTGTGTGGGAGAGTATACCCCTAAAGCACGCCCCCTACTTGCTTTGGTCGACCCCCCCTTGCTCGTTGGACCCCTCCAAGCCTAGCCAATCACAAGCAAGAGTTAACCTTTGAGAGAGAGGGCTTGATAAATGCTAAAACAATTAATTAAATCCTAAACCCTAAACCCTTGGAAGGCCAACCAATAGTCTTTAAGGCACACCATGAGGGTAACCTGGCTAGGGGCTTGACACGTGTCCTACATTTCCCATTGGGAAAGGGGTGCCCTTTGGGAGAGAGAGTGGTCAAGTAACCACCCCCCTCTTGCATGGCTCATCCCCTCCTTGTAGGGATTCACTTTGCGTTTTGTGACACACCTGAAGCCCCTCTACTTTAGGCCTAGTTCTCAACACAAGCTTGGCCCTTAAGCCCCTCAAGCTTGGGCTGGGTTCTCATCTCAAGTATAGCCCTAGCATCTGAAGCATAACAAGCACCTCAAGCATTTCAAGCATCTCAGTCATCAGGCATGTCAAGCACCTTAAGCTTGGGCCGGTTTCCCACCTCAAGCACAACCCTAGCTTACCTAAGGTCAAAGGACTTTTAATACTAGCTATTGGAGGTCTTCAATGAAGCTAACCCTAAGGCTTTATGCTCGATTGGTTAGCCTTGCTATTTGATAGACCATATCTCATTTGAGCCCCTTTACCATTGACCCCATGTTAAGATAGATCTATAAGCACATGTATATATCCTAACCCTTGTCCCCTTTCATTCTCCCACATTAAATGATCAGTTTAATATGAAAAAAGCATTTAGGTTGGTTAGATATTAGATTTTATGACACAATATGTGAGCACAAGAGTCAAAGTATGCCCTATATTGTCCTGGTGTGAGTACCATGTAGCTATGAACCTAAGTCAAACTCAGTAGCAAGCTCACCTTCTTGAGCATGTTCCATTGCCACCTCTATTTTGACCTGCCTAGTAGGATGTAGCTCCATCAAGGATCTTGCTCTAGTTCTTTGATTTTTTAACCTATGGCTCATAAGAGCCAAATTTGATTTGGCTTCTCATACCCATTCCATGTCAAAACTTTCTCCATGGAAAATACTATTGTGAAGAACAAGGAAAGTGATCAACATTTTTCACATACTTCAAGTTCAAGGCACATCTTTTCAACAATATAAGAGACCTTGCCTTCAACATGCCAAATGCCCACTCAAGTGGCATCCTAGTACTTGAATGAATGAAATTCGAATAGTAATTTTCACATGAAAATATTTTCTTGCATCCTTTAAAGGACACGAGCATGTACGATTGTGATGGATAAGTGTAGTCACCAGTCAAACACTAAGTATCCTAGTTCACCTTTTGCACGTCTTTGCCCTAGCCCACTACTAGTGAAGTTTAAGGAGTTGTGGATGGACCTAGACCATCAGGCATCATAATTCCATATTGCACAATGTGCTAATACAACTAATTGTAGTAGGATTGAATAAAATCTTTGCAATTGAAGTAATCCAAATGGTTTTTCATTGGGGAAATGATGGGAATGTGAGGACCATCTATGACACCAATTACAAAGGTATCCTTCCAAGTCCCTCAATTTCACTTGCCAATGTAGAAAAATGTAAGCTTGAAGGCCATTTATTGTAGAGATCCCTAAGACCAAATATCACAAATTCTGTAGAAAATTCATGGACTTTTCTTCGCACTGAGCATTTGGGACACCCATTGAGATTGCCTCTGGGACCAAGATTTGATCCTGTAGCAAGCCTATTGAGAGCCATAGACACTCTATTTTAACACTTATGGCCTCTTGCATGTTTATGGTTTTTTTCTTAGAATTTATTGGAGACAAGACATGTACGCATCTTTAATTATCCATTTAGTATTTGATATATTTTCTATTTTTGCAAGTTCAAATGACCTTGAGGCTAGCATGAGGCCTTGTGCATTGACTTACCCAAAAAGGCTTCTTCTTGCAATTCTTACTTGTTGCCTATTGTTGGATAATCAATCTATCAAGAACTAGAAACATAATTCTAGATTCAATGGCATGGTACTCACAGTTTTATCAAATTTTAATGCTCCATTTGAGCTTCTAGCTAGATCTAACATGCATGATTACACTGACAAATTATATATTCTTTGTAAATATTGGAAAAGTAATTTCAAACATCAAGCCTTCGACCAGAGAAACTAGTAGGGTGCACATTCTTGAACATGCATATTCCAAGGCATAAAAGACAACCATACTCGTATCAAGGATAAGGAGGGGTTAGGTCTTGGTAAATCTAATCTATATCCTTTGGAGCCTAATTCCTTGGACCTTTTTTGTGAGTTGGAGGGTCATGGTATCCTAAGGAACCTATGCTCTTGTTTTCACTTTAACTCTAGCAGCACCTCCTCTATAGACACAAACAATCTAATATGTATACGAGTAGTTTTATCCTTCAAGAAATGGACATGGCATCAATAAAAGGGACAAGTAAGTAAGAAGCTAGTAGTCACCTCTATTTGGTAGATATTTGCGCCCTAAAAGTGTCCTCAAGTCTATGTTCAATTATTATCATCCTTGTGGTAAATTTTCATATAGATTTTTGCTCCCCCTATCCATGTTAATGGAAAGATAGGCTTAATAGTGTCCCATCTAAGAAGGACCGAGTGACTTAATCATGAGCTTTCTGTAAGTCCTAGAGAAGAACTTAAAGTTTCTATCTTAGATATTGTGTCCATAAACATATGGTATTTCTACCACAATCCCTTGGAAAAATTTGGTCTATGTGTCATTTCATGATTTGTGGCAACAAGCTCAAGGAATAAGGATATGAGTAAGAAGAGGGGGACTAGCCATTAGGATTTAATCATGGATCTACAATTAGCTACCCACTTCCATAATTTTCCTCTTATTAGTTAAGATACACTTTTGTGCATTGTGCCACTGTTAATCCCTTGAGACACTCTTATAGTTGACACCACTATCTCTAGGTTATATTTTTAAAACTCTTTGATTAGTACATGGTTTATTTCCATACCTTGTCCATTTACCATTCTTTACATGAATCACATAATTGAGACAAAGGCCTACACCTCAAAACATGCATATCTATCTTGGAGTAGCTAACTCACATAATGCAAGGAACAAGAGGTTTAATAGGATTGTAATCCAATTGGATTGCTTTACTTTCATCTATGAGTTTGGTTTCTCAAACGATGAATGAGACATACTAGAGATTTAGGTGCATGTATGTAACGATGAAATAGACTTAGGTGGGGAGGGGTGAGAGATGGAATTTTTTGAGGTTTTTAGGGCTATATATAGAATGACTATATATGTATAGCTCAACAGTCTCACTCAAACAAGGGTCCATTCTTGTGGCTGAAAAGCCCTTGGGGGCTCAACAGAAAAACCCATAGCTCTATATACAGTCACCATTTATTAGAATTTTATTGAATATACAGAACTCATGAGTGAATAGCTACATCACTAGTTCTATTTATAAAGTTGACTTTAAAGATTCAATAAAATAGACATGATAATATCTTCAATGTTGATTGGCGATTATGGATTCATCTTGTTCTTCTTTCCAAGTATTTTTCTTCTCTCTTCCATTGTTTGTGATTGAAAATATTGCAACACAAGAAACTGCAACTTCTTTTGGACTCACTAACTGCTGACATTAACACTAGATTGGTAACACGAGACTTTTATGTCCCTAGACACTTTTATGTCCTCTTAACTGATCAAATTCCTAGAATTATTTGAAGATATACAATTTAGCTTTCAAAGTGCTTGATATCCACAAAGATGTCTTTGATCAGCATTTTTCCAACATAATTTGTGCCAAAAAACGGGTACTGTTTTTGGTCCTTTTCTATAAAATTGGCCATGAACCACCCTAAAATGCCTCTTGGTGAGTTATAGGGTGATACATATGTATCATTTGTAGTTATAAATGTTTTCTAATGCTTCTAAAGCATAGAAATTGCATGTATCCAAAGTTATGGCCCGCATTAAAAAACTTTTCCATGCAAAATTTATGGACAAAATTTAACTTTGTGATATATGGAGTACACAAGGCATGGAGAAGTCCCACTATCGAGCAAAAGGAGTCTACTTCAAGAATACTCGGCATGGTGGTGGTAGTTCACACTCCAACTACCTCCAAGAGATGTTTAATTGGTTTTTTAGGCACACCTTTCGGAGAACTCGTACTATTGAGAAAGCAAGAGAATCGATGTTAGCAAAGCAGTTATGCAACGCTTCCCGTACTGCAGCATCCGAGAAGTGGAAACGCTCGCGAGCGTCCCTCGGCCACGAAGCTTGGCGTGCAACTTAATATCAAAAAGGCAGCGTTTGGGCGTCGCGTCAGCCGTCCGCATGATCCTGGTTTAGTTGTTCAATTCAATTGCTTTATTTGAGTTTCACTCAATTGGCCGCATAGTGTGAAAGGGCCCGAATCTCAAAAAAACCTATTTAACGGTTGAAGGGGCTCATTTTGTCATCTTCCCTACGAGGTGCAACCATGGCACGAACAAAACAAACGGCTAGGATTGCATATCTAGAGGGGCCGGATGGCCAACGACTCAAAGGTACAGCAACAGAAGCTGGAACTTCACAAGCTCAAGGTACGTGAAGTCCACACAGAAGAAGCTGGAGCTTCAAATCAGCATGGCCAGTCCTCTACAACAGCAAAAGAGAGACGGAAGCATCGTCTTGTTGTCTATTCATCGGACTCCAACGATTCTGATGGCAACAGGGAGGATGAGAGCGACCAGGGCAAAGAAACAAGCAGCCAAAAGCAGCCATCAAAAGGCTCCGAAGAGACACAAACAGATGAAGATGCCCCATGGGTTGGCGTCCAAATACAAACTTATCAGGCTCACATGTCTATTGGGGGTAAGACACTTCCTAAAGGGAGTGGACCTACACCATCACATCCGGTCGATAGTGAAGAGCACGAATCAGATGGAGAGTGGGTGGAATCCGATTATGAGGTGTTGGAAGTGCCTGTACAGAAAAAAAAGAGAAAGAGCATTGTCTACAAGACGAGGAAGCAAGCTGCCCCGACTCGTGCCAAAAATGCACCTCCACGTCGACCTCAAAAGGTACGAAAGCGCAGCCGTGCTTTTGCGGAGATTCGACACTATCAAAAGAGCACCGAGCTCTTGATTCGGAGGGCCCCTTTTGCAAGGCTATGCAGGGAGGTTTTGCAATTGTACAACACTCAGTTTCGGATGGGCGCCGTGGCCATAGAGGCAGTCCAAGAGGCAGCAGAGCAATATTTAACTGGCATATTCGAGGATTCTAACCTCTGTGCCATCCATGCAAAGCGTGTAACCATTATGCCCAAGGATATGCAGCTTGCTCGCCGTTTGCGCCATGAGGAGTTGCTTGTAATTAGGCATCAACCTTTTTGTATTTACGGAACTCCAAGATTGGAAAGAATTTGAATACAAGCGTCTTTTGGTTCAATATCCCACTCTGTGCATTGTATTGGGAAGAATTTGAATATAAGCGTCTTTTATTGTATACCCCAGTGCACAATGTATTGTTTTAATTCTGCACCATGCAATGTGGCAGTGGTTCAAGTTTTGTCTACCTTCTATTGTATGTATGTAGCCATTAGCTTGTTATTGTGAAAAATTACCTACGTTTAGCACCTTGGCTAAGTGGGGCAGGCACTTCCTGATGTATCCATGCTATGTGACTCACTATTGCATGGCAAAAACATCTACAAAGTGTTCAAAATGGCTTGGAATGCCCCCAAGTTGGCTGCCACAAGGGCGCGCATTTGGGGCATCCAGAGGCCTATGGATGGACATAATGCGCGCCCTTGTGGCAGCCTCTCCTAGTGCTTTGCTGACACTCTCCATTGGTTTCCAGACAATTTTGACAAGCAATAAGTATGTTTTGTTTTCTTCAATGCTTCAATTAGCATAGATGCTGCTGGAATTCATCCCCCCTTAGTCCATGTCAGTCGTAAACTCCAGAAAGGGCTTAGATATTGCCACAAAGTTTACTCTTGTGGTTTGTTAGTACAACTTTAGGTATCTGGGGCAAGATGGGCTTAAGGTTACCTGGGTATCCATGTCTTCCTGTTTTGCAGCTGGGTATTATTGTCTTCTCACTCTGTTTTGTAACTGGATATGCTCCTATTCTCCAAGAAGGATTTAGATATTGCCACAATTTTGTGGTTTGTTAATACATCTTTAGGTATCTGGGGCAAGATGGGCTTTAGGTTACCTGGGTATCCATGTGTTTCTCTTTTGCAAATGGGTATTAATGCTTTGAAACTCTGTTTTGTACTTGGGTATGCTCTTAGATGTGTCCAAATTCATCTGCCACAAGGGCGCGCATTTGCACACTTCATCTGCTGATGGAAAGCCCTAATGCGCGCCCTTGTGGCAGCATTGTTTAGGCACTTCCAAGCCCTTTACTAGGCACATACATAACTTTGGAAGCCTAGAAATAACAAAGTATACATTTTTAAAATTTTAATGCCTGCCAAACCCTTTAGTAGTCATAGCAAAAATTATGGTGCTTCTCATACACAATGGAAGACCAACATATAAGAAATTCAAAACCTTGCAAGAAAGAGAGTCATAGACAACAAAAAGTAGTTTCATTAAAGAAATCAATGCTTTACATGATATCCGGCTTTTGCTTTAGGATCTTTCTAATTACAATTTTCTGGCGCTTGGCCTTTTGGGGTGGCTCCCTGTTAAGTAAAGTGGTTGTGATTTCTTGGGTGTCATTAACCCCTACAGCTTGGTTCATGCCGACATGGGCAATAAGGCGCCTGCGAAAGTTTACACCGAAAGTGGATATTGCAAAATCTTTCTTTACAAGCACTACAAGGTTGGCCGTTTGGGCAAGTGTTGTTAAACACAACGCCTTGGAGAGTGAACGGAGAGCAAAAATGTTGTAGAGACCATTGGGAGATCAGTAGTCGGCATGGACAAACACGACGACACCAGTGGGAAGTGTGCCGAGGTAGTGAGCAAGTGCCGTTTGAGGTCCGAACGGCGTCCTCCTCCCCCCTGACGTACCGTTGCGCCCAGGCGTCAACCTCCAGAACATCCTGCAGAACATAGGTTTTCTGAGATATGGCACAGAATTATGATATAACATTAACAAAATCATTTGTAACAATCAAATGTAAGTGAGCATCTATACCTCTTGTCTACGATCCTCCTCATCGGCATCCGGGTGCAAGTAAAGATCCACGCTTGACTTTCCCTTTGGATCAAGCAAAACAAGTGTTACAGCAGGTGGTGGTGAATCCACTCTTGCGCGTTTAGCCAAACACATGGCTTGCACGGCCACAAACTCCTCCTCAGAGACCTTGGCCTGCTCGGCCGCTACCACCTCGTCTTGTGCGATCTCCACTGTGTCCGCCAAAGTATTCCCCATGGGCAGTAGGAGATCATCGTCATGGGAGGTGGTGGTATCAAGCTCAAACTTTCCATGGGCATCTAGGATGGTGAAACACTCATCCATGCGAAGCTCAAAGGATTTCTCCAAATCGTGCATAAACACAAACTCCTCCCAACTCACCACAATGGAGGAGAAGCGGGTAATCTCTACCTGAGGGATGGCATCCCGAGTGGTGGTTCCTTCTGGCGGTCCCGAGGATGAACCGACTGATGGAGAGGCCTCCAAGAGGCCTTGAATCCCTACAGGGTAGGTCAAGGCAAGCGTCCTCTCCTCTGCGGATGAGTCAATGGCCGCGGGCTTGGGGTCCTTCACATCAGTCAATACCTCGCCGATCTGCAAGTGAGGTAGCACTACGTCAGGGCCTGCTGGGCACTCGTGAAGGAGGAAGATCATTATGGCCTGAATAGAGAAAAAAGTGTTTCCGATCCTTCCCTTACGCATTGCTCGCACATCATCAGCTTTAAGCCGCACATATTGTCCAACGGGTTGTGCTATGGTGGCAAAGCGTGCAAGCCGCTCATGAAATGGCCTGTCCCCTTGGTAGATGTGGTGGAGAAGGCCTTCAGGGACCCATTGCCCTGGTCGGTTTGGTAACTGTACAATGAATCTCCCCTTGCACGTGGAAATGTATGAAGTAATGTGCTCAAGAGATTGAGAGTGGAGGGTGAAGGTGGTTTCCAAATCGGGTTGGGTTGTGAAAAATGCTTGAAGCTCAAGGCGATTTGCATGCCCAACCTCAGTAAGGAATGCATCTGAAGCACTAGTAGCAGCCATGTCTTCTCTTTGCGTGATTGGGTATGCTAGGTCTCTCTGCAATGCTGGGATGAAAATGGTGAAATGAGGAGGTGGTCCTCCTTATATAGACATATTCTATCTCGAAAAAAATAAAAAATATGGATTTAAAAAATAAATTTACACCACCTTAAAACTCAAGTACAAAATCAAGTACAACACCTTAAAACTTTTCAAAATCTTTAATAAAATATCCAATATATAAACGATTAAAGTTACAAGCCAATTCACTTAGACAAGATGATTTCGTATGTAGCCCAATCTTTGTAAACAAGCATAGTGGCCTCCATCCGCCTTCCAATCTATACAACCAAAAATGGACAATCAAAATACAAAAACCCACCAAAAATAAGAAAAGGTAACTAAGGAAGCACAAAGCAGACCTTGCGTTGTTCTAGTTTGAAACTTGCATTACCGACATCCTCGAATCCCATTATGACAAAGTGTTCCCAAAGATTGGCAAGAGTCCAATGCGGATTCATTGCAACCACCTCCACCTCGTTATTGGGCATGCGGACACGAATTTCAAAGGATTGAATCTCTTCGGTTGTCAGCTGCAAGGGTATCCATTTGCCACGTTTGTGCATCCACCTCTCATAGCTAAACCGTGCATACAAGGTGCACCTTGCTTTCAAATACCGAAGGCAAAGCTGTGTGGGGGACACATTGCACTTATAACGGTCACCATCATGCAAACCGTCAACATAGCCCCAATTGACACCTAGAATGGTGTCCATTGCATCTATGTCAACTTCTTTGCAAACAAACATTGTTGGTGTTTCTACAATCGGTAGAGAGTGGAATGCATGCACAAACAAATGAATGGGACAATGCCAACTGAGACCCACCGATCTGGTTGCCTTACCAAACTTTAGGGACCATTGGAAATCTTGCAGCACCTTGCGCTTGAAAGAAAGCAAAGCCCAATGGTCTGGAGTTGGCCATTCTGCACTCTGCAATGAGGGTGTCTCCACGGCTTCTAACCTACCATAGCTTTGGCTTGACTTTGGCACCACATACTTGTGGGAGTACATGAATATTCGCTGCTCGGTAAGTTTTTTCGATGAAACATTAGGAAACATAAGCTCCCCAATGTGAGCATGCACAACCATGAACGTGCCTGAGAGGCACTCAAGCGGCTGCTCCTCAACTAAGCTGGATGGAAAAACATCTTTACAAATGTCCTTAGTTAAACATAATGATCACATAAACGTAAACATGACATATGCATGGGATAGCTAAACCATGAAAACTTACAATGAGGTGCAAATTGAGTAGAAGCTCTCTTGAGGTGGAGCTCAGCTGCACTGTAGACGTGTTGCACGATGGCCACCATTCCGGACTTTGTTTCTTTGAATGTCAATAGCCGGCCCTTCCAATGACGTTCCAATACGCCTCGACACCGTACGCGATGAGGTCCAGCACGTGACGGTTGCATGTAGATCCATGCACCCTTCTTGAACACTTGTGGGATCCATACCCCCTCTGAGTCTTTTGTGTTGTGCAACACAATCTCCTCTATCTCTGGTTTGGGCCGTCTATGCGTGGACATGCTTGGGAAGTTGGGCTTAGGAAGGGATTTGAAAGAGTTGAGTACTGTGGAGAGAGAATGAGGAGCTAAGGGGAGGGTGAGGTGAGCTGCCTATGGTGGCTATGGTGGCTTTGACAGTGGAGATAGAGAAAGAGAGGAGTGAGAGGTATAGAGGTAGAGAGGATAGTGGAGCTGTGGGCTATGGAGTGTGGGACTGTAGAGGGTTGATGGAGGTGTGAGAGAAGGGGGAGCTATGGAGAGAGAGGAAGAGAGTGGTGGAAAGCTTTTGGCTATGGCTGCCTTGACTGTAGAGAGAGAATGGGAGGAGGGAGAAGAGGGAGAGTGTGGGAGAGAAAAGTAATGAGGGAGAGAGAGAAAAGTGGATTTTGGGGGGGAAAATTGACTGTTTTAAGTTAGTTTATGTTTTGGGGCAGTTTTGGAGGCAAATGGGTCAACTTTGGAACTTTTGGGTTTTTAAGCATGCGTGTTTTTTTTTGGGGGGTCCCTCCCTCTTTTATGACACCTCTCTCCTCCTATTTACCCCCCCCCCCCCAGCCTACCTCCCACCTCTCTCTAAGAACCAAGCATTGAAGATGGAGACAATTAGGCTGTACCCCTACCATTCCTCCCCCTCTAGGTGATATCCCAAGAGCCTTCTCATTGGTTCTCCCTTAAGCCTTCACTAATCAAAAAGGCCCAAGGAGAGTCCATATTTTTCCTAATGTTCGCATCGGGTTCACCAAAGATGTCGGGGGGTTTGCGTTCACGAGGTGAGTCGGGAAGCCACAGGGCGTCTCGTTGTGTGAGGTGTGAGAAAGAGAGTTGCAGCAACAAACACAGTTAATGTAGACAAAGCTTAAAATTGTCAGCTTGAACAAGATTTTGAAGCTTGATTACCCAAAGTGGACAATCAGTAGTACCACTTATTTAATTAAATGTTAATTGAGGAGTTTAAGCTCCTTACATCCGTTTAACTTGTCTCAATTTACATGATAATAGAGAAAATAAAATTGCAGCTATCTCGATGATGACAATGTTGAGGTGATGATGATGATATTGAGGTTGATGATGATGACGTTGTTATGCTTTCACCTGTACCTTAATTGGTCTACCAAGCTTGCCTTGATAATATACCTCTCCTTCGTTCTTCCCCTGCTGCTTCAAGGTTGAGAGAGAGAGAGAGAGAGAGAGAGAGAGAGAGAGAGAGAGAGAGAGAGAGCAGGGATATGATTTATTAAGGCTTATGAAAGAGATTACGGCTTGGGTTATGGCTTCAATCCGATCAGGGTAATAATATTGGGCTTAACACTATAGACTTCATAGATTTCAAGCTTTTGGCAGAGAGCTTGGCGTTTAAGTCGGCTATGGAAGGTAGGATTAGAGTGGGCTATGGCGGCTTTGATTAGAGTGGTTATGGAAGCTTTGATTACAGTGGCTATGGAAGCTTGGATCATAATTAGAATGTTCAAAGCTTATGGCTTCCCCCCTTAATACACCAGAGTACAAAAACTTAAATATCTCCTAATCGATGCAGAATTAACCCCTATGCGTGAGACGCAAAAATGCTCAAAACGCTATTTTCTTTGTCTTTTGTGGCCGCTTTTACCAAAAAACTGTTTTACAAAATTTTTATAGACTAAGAATTTTTCCACCTCCATCATGTAGAGCTGTGAAGTCTCTCACACACTTTCCTTTTTACCAATGACCACATGTCTTGCTCTACCCAAGTTGCCTTGCATGTCTTAAGAGCCTTTTCACATGTAAAAACCTTTTCTTCAAGCATGAAATCTCTACGCTTAGGCGGTCGGACCTTTTAAGGCACCACATTTGGCATACATTTAGCTTAAAATTGGCTTGTTAGCAAGCCCTTATTATTGGTGAATAATCATATAGGATTCAAATAAACCTTATATGCATCCCTTTTCTCATTTTCTTCTCATGGAAGCATAGCTACAGGATAACTGAGGAATACATGGTGAAAACCCTAACAGGAGCCATGAACTTCTTCAAGAGCCTCCCTTATCTCTCACGTGGAATGCTCTATAAAATCTGTAGAATGTTGCTTGCATGCATTTAATCTTTTCATGAGGGTAATCAAGCAGGAGCCCCATGGATGTCTTTCTTAGAAGGTAACAAAGGCTTGTGCTATGATTTGAGTAGAAAGCCCTCCTCTACGGCTTCTATGCTAGATGTATGTTCTTGCCATCAAGCAACATGTTGGCATTTGAAGAGGCTTTTTATACAAGATTCTTCACATGGCGGACAAAGATTTTTGGGCCAGTGATTAGCAATGTGACATTAAAGTTTGTTGGCTGTTCTACCATTGAACTTAAAAACAAAGTCATTATTCAATCTCTGCAAGTCCCTGACAAAGAAAGAGGCATCAGATATGAGAAAGCTCTACACGCACTCAAAGACAGTCTCGCCAACCGTCGACCCGAAGATTATTTCAGCCCATGAAACTGTGTCAAGGAGGGACGAGGTAGGGGGGAATGTTAGCAGTAAGCTAACCCATGTAACATTTTTTGGAAGATTTTATTGTAAAAACACTTATTCTTTTGATAAATCGGGTATATTGTAATTCTTATTTTCCAAGTGGCTATTGTAAACGATGAGCCAGAACTATAAGCTTCCAGATTGCATCAATCTATCCTTAGTTAGAGCTCGTAGTTTATTAGTTTTTGACCAAAGAAACTTTGGCTAAGGTATAAAAGCCAATTTTTCACTACAACAAAAAAGGTGACTTTGACGCAGATTTCGACGCAATCCCTCGAAAAGTGCGTCAAAATACCTGTCTCTGTGAAAACGTCGAAATATGCGTCGATATACGTGTCGAAAGGCATTATTTTCGACGTATATTTCGACATCCCTATCGACGCGTATTTCGACGACCATAACAGAAATTGTTTTTCTTGGGCAGAGGATAGGCAGCTTGGTGTGTGCCCAGTGAAAAGATGGACATAGCCACAACCAGACTACCTGTCCTCTACCCAAGAAAGTGAGCAGCACCAAAATCAACCGTGCTCCCGTAGAAATTTCGGCAGAGTTCTCTTCGTTTTAACATCATTTTTTATATTAAAAAACCATATGTATACGCCTCCTACATGATATCCATGTAGGATCTCACATGAGATTTAAGGCAAATGAAAGAAATGAGACGAACTTTGTGCAAAGCCATAACCAAATTAAAACCATAACCGGTCATAGCCATATTGATCAAAATCATAATGATAACCATAACCATAACCATAAAGTTAACCATAACCATAAACAAAACAATAACCATAACCATAAAGAAAACAATAACCATAACCATTATATCTAAACAATAACCATAACCATGTTTGAACAATAACCATAATCATGTCAATACAAAAAAGAGACACAGAAGCGTGTCTGTGTCTCACAAAACATATATAGAAATTCACTGATGACTACGCGTCACAACCTGCACATAGGACAAGTCACAAAATTAGTATTGATATTACTTCACATATACTTATTTAATTAAATCAACTCACACATATTAACGTCTCACCTCAATCGAAAGAAAGTAAAAGAAAGTAAAAGAAAGCGTCATAACACCTTTGTTTAAATTAACTTTAAGCTTAATTTTAAATCAACGTCTTCACACAAATACTTACATGCCTCGACTAGTGAGGCATCATCGATAAGATCTTGCACCGTATCATCGTCTATCTCTAATTTTAGACATAACTCTGTCCCAACTCCTTCTGGCAGATTGTATTCATCCATTGCATCTTCATCTACAAGTGTCATATCTGCCTCATCTGTGTCGTCCCTCGTATATCTGTCAGCAACCTCTGCCATACCTTCGTCCATCTCATCTAATGTCACAATAGTATCTGCGTCGTCTAACCGAATTTCCTCCAGGAGCTCTTGCCCTTCAAATACTTGTTTATTTCTTGGAGCAACATGAACCACAAATCACCATTGTCGCTCTCGAGGGTCCGGTACAAAGACCACTTGCTCGCAATGTTCGGGGAGAGCAAACGTGTTGCTCGCATCTGTCCAAACCTTTGTAGAATCTATCTGCACAAGCTTGTTTCCATCTCTGCGTACCATTGCATTGCGACCAGAAGTAATCACCTTGAACCACTGCACATCCAACAAAAACATCTCAAACCTGTTGAGATGTAGAGAGAGACGAGACAAGAGACACACCATATACGCTCCAAAAGACTGACTCATATTGAGGACAAGATATAAATATATAGGTGAGACCAAGTTGAGTAGAGTGAGACATATATAGCTCCAACACCCCCACTCAAACAAACGTCTCTAGCTTTAGATGAAAAAACCTTTGGGAAGTTCAAGGGAAAAACCCAAGCCCCTATACAATGTGAAAATATGAACCAACGATGATGATGTGAAAGTGAATTGTGCATCTATGTACAAATCTTCCATTGTGCATCTATGTACAAATCTTCAAGTGACTCAGAGATCACAATGTGCAAATGTGGAGTGTGCATAGTGCATGGTACCTAAAAGATTACAATGTCATATGTACAAAGCTATTACAATAGCAAAGAAGCTAATCTAGAAAGAGTGAGGCCTAAGCAACTCCAAGCTCCGAGCGCAAGAGGATGAAACGTGACTCATTGAGGCCTTTGGTCAAAATGTCTGCAATCATCTGGTCACTTGGACAGTGTTCAACCATAATGGTTCCTTTGCGTACTTCATACCTGACATAATGATAATGGACAGCAATGTGGTTTGACTTATTATGTTGAACATAGTCTTTTGCAAAACTAATAGCACTTTGGTTGTCACACCGCAAGGGTGTGCTAGAAAGAGGAGAGTGACGAATATCAACCAGCATTTTTCAAAGCCAAATCAACTCACAAGCTGCAAGTGATGCCGCAACATATTCTGACTTAGTCGTAGAAACTACAACACAACGTTGTTTCTTGCTGGTCCAAGAAACAAGACAACCATTTATAAAGAAGCAATTTCCACTAGTAGATCGCATAGATAAATGTGAGTTTGCCCAGTCTACATCTGTGTAACCCAAAAGAAAAAGAGATTGCATAGAATCCGATGTGAGTTGTTGTCGATAGACTAAACCAAAATCTGTAGTGCCTTTCAAGTATTTCAATACAGTGTTCAACCATAATGGTTCCTTTGCGTACTTCATACCTGACATAATGATAATGGACAGCAATGTGGTTTGACTTATTATGTTGAACATAGTCTTTTGCAAGACTAATAGCACTTTGGTTGTCACACCGCAAGGGTGTGCTAGAAAGAGGAGAGTGACGAATATCAACCAGCATTTTTCGAAGCCAAATCAACTCACAAGCTGCAAGTGATGCCGCAACATATTCTGACTTAGTCGTAGAAACTACAACACAACGTTGTTTCTTGCTGGTCCAAGAAACAAGACAACCATTTATAAAGAAGCAATTTCCACTAGTAGATCGCATAGATAAATGTGAGTTTGCCCAGTCTACATCTGTGTAACCCAAAAGAAAAAGAGATTGCATAGAATCCGATGTGAGTTGTTGTCGATAGACTAAACCAAAATCTGTAGTGCCTTTCAAGTATTTCAATACACGCTTTGCAGCAGACCAATGCTTAAGAGAAGTACATGCAAGATGTTGTCCAAGATAATTAGCAGCAAACAGAATATCAGGACGAGTGTTCATGCCAACAAACTGAAGACATCCAATCAAGTTAGCATAAGGTTGATTTGTGACAAGTTGACCGCCATTGTCAAAAGTGTTCTTCGTAGAGCTCGCAAGACAAGGTGTATTGGCTGAATGTGCAGATTCCATACCAAATTTTTGAATAGTATCTGCAATAAACTTTGAATGTCGAAGGAATAAAATACCTTTTGTACGGTTCCGTTGGACTTGAATGCCAAGACACGAGTGAATCTCTCCAAGATCCACCATATCAAATGTAGAAGACAATAACTTTTTCACTTGCTGAAGAAATCCCAAATCATTGGAAACAAGGATGGTATCATCCACATAATCAGCAAGAATCACAAAACTGCCACCTTGGCATTTTATGTATAAGTTGGGGTCTGAAGAGCAAGAGATGAATCCTTTAGAGGTGAGAAAAAGATAAAATTTTGTATACCAGGCTCGTGAAGCTTGTTTGAGACCATATAGTGCCTTATGGAGTTGAGCAACAAGGTCTTCTTTACCTGGAATAACAAACCCTTCTGGTTGTTCCATATAAATTTCCCCTTCCAAGTCACCATTAAGAAAAGCAGTTCGCACATCCATTTGATGAGCTTCTAAATCAAATTGAACAGCAAATGCCAATAAAACTTGAACACTTGTAATGCGAACAACTGGTGAAAAAGTCTCTTGATAATCAACACCGGCTACTTGGGAGTAACCTTTTTCAACTAAACGCGCCTTGAATTTGTCAAAAGATCCATCTGCTTTTACTTTTGTCTTATACACCCACTTACATTTAATAGCTGTACGACTAGGAGGTAATTCAATTAGTATCCATGTACCTTTAGAGATAAGAGAATCGTACTCTGCTTCCATAGCCTCTTGCCATTGATCCTTTTGTGGTGAAGAGATAGCTTCATCATAAGTGACCGGATCTTCAGAAGTAGAAAAAGCATTTTCAGCAATATCGTCATCATAAACATGACATGAGCCATGTTCAAACTCAATAGGCAGATCAACAAAAATATCAATATCATCATTGGCAACATTCGGAATGGATGGTTGTGAAGAGGAAAGTTTCTCTATAGGAAGAGTTTCATCATATGAAAGAAATGGAAAAGCCTGAAGTAATGATTTAGTATCATCAGAATCATCGATGGACCACGAGCCTTCCATAAGATGTTCGTTAAAAGTAGCATCATGATTCACAATTACTTTCTTGGATGAAGGGTCATAGAATTTGTAGCCTTTGGAAGTGTCAGAATATCCAATAAAAATAACTTTAAGACCAGGAGCATCAAGCTTTGTTCGTGTTTCTTTGGGAACATGAGTATAAGCGATACATCCAAAGGTTCGAAAATGAGATACAGAAGGAATGTCACCTGTCCATGTTGTGATGGGTATCTTACCAGAGGGTGCAATAGTAGGAAGATGATTCTGAATAAATACTGCTGTCAAAGTAGCTTCAGTGAGAAAACACGAGATAAGCCAAAATGAATCAGCATACACTTACATCATTGAGAATAGTGCGATTCTTTCGTTCAGCAACGCCATTCTGTTGAGGCGAATATGGAATAGTGTGTTCATGATGAATTCCACTGTCACCACAGTAACTCATAAACTCTCGAGAAACATATTCGCCTCCATTGTCACTACGAAGCTTCTTAAGGCGACGACCAGTTTGAAGTTTTGCAGCCTTGTGGAATTGTCTGAAAACAGATAAGGCTTCAGATTTTTGTCTAAGTAGAAACACAGTCGTATACCTTGAGAAATCATCAATGAAAGTAATGAAGTAGCGATATTGTGATCTCGAAGAAGGTAGAGGTCCACATATATCAGTATGAACAAGATCCAATATGTCATGAGAATGAGTTGTATTTGAAAGAGGAAAGGGTTTACGATTGTGTTTCCCAAGAGCACAAAATTCACAAATTCCCATATGGGGATGGGCTTTAAGATCCATGCCATGAACAAGATCACTACGTTGAAGATCAAGGAGTTTTGAGAAAAAAGCATGAACAAAACGGTGATGCCATACTTTGCAATCATGATCACTTGGAGCAGTGACAACATTTGCTACAACATCGTTGAGAGAGAGTTCAAACAAATTACCGTTTCGAGGAGTAGTGGCTATAGTCTGTCCATCTTTCTCAATTCGGCATTTGGTATAATCAAATCCAAAAAACAGACCAAGATCAACAAGTCTAGCAACTGAAAGAAGATTACGTTGAAGATTTGGTACATGTAACACTCCTCGCAAGATTCGAGTGGAAGAAGATAAGGTACCAAGATATAAGTCTCCAATACCCTTTACTTTAGTATCATCAGCAAGATAAACAACACGTTGAACTAGTAGTGGATGATAGTTATGGAGCCACTTAGACTGATATGTCATTTTTCTTGTAGCACTAGAATCAAAAATAAAAAGTGATCCATCACGTACATGAAGTATTCTGTCTGGAGCAACTGAACATAGGACGCAACTTGTTTCTGGTACAATGTTGTTTCGATGTTCAGTAGCATATGCTCTATTACGATCTGTGTCGAATCGACGCTTATAGCACATATGAGTGGGATGATCAGATCGTCCACAATATTCACAAGAAGAAGAAGAAGAGTCTCTAGATAAACGTGGTTGTTTCGTGGTAATATTGTGTTCTTCATCATATTGACGTGCCCAGCAATCATCTTCAGTATGGCCATTTCTGTTGCAGTAAGAACATTGCTTATTAGGAAATTTGAGACGAGAGAAAATATTACCGCGACGGCCACCTCTGCGGTTTCCTTGTTGAAATGGACGTCTTCAAGCATAAAAAGCACATTCCATCTATTGTGACTCAGTCTCCTCTTGTGAAACCAACATTACGACGTTCTTGACGTTGAGAGTATTCAATTAAAGACATGCAGGCTTGGTCAAAATCAAGACCATCTTTATTAGAGAGAATAGTAACAATGTTATCATAAGAAGAGTCCTTCACCGTATCAAAGAGCAGTGTGATCAATTGCTTTTGTGGAACAGGATCACCGGCACAGTAGCAAGTTGATTAATAATAAATTGAAAGATTCAATATGTCCCGTCATGGCAGTACCAACTTCATATTGTAACTTGTTAAGCAACCCTCTCAAATAAAGTATTTCTGTAACAGATTGCTTCTGAAAGTTTGGAATAAGGTACTTCCATATGTCGTGGGAAGTACGCAATTCATACATATCAAGAAAAATGGAATCAGTAAGAGCAGAAAGATTATACCGACGAGCTGCTTTATCACGTCGTTGCCAATCCGTATAGGCAACATTCCAATCTTCAAATATAGGTCCTTCAGTGATAAGCACGTTATCATAATCTGTATCAACAGGCTGAGGTGGACAAACATGATTTCCAAGAACAACATTAGAGAGTTCATCGCCTTCAAGAATTAACATCTTTGCTTTCCATCCTGGAAATCCTTGGCCTTGGAAAGGAGGAACAGAATGCTGGCCAGAAGGAAAGCCATTGACGAGAATAGTCATAGCCATATCTTATTGCGAGAAGACGTATAAGATAAGATCGCAGAATCTGCACACCATATATGGTGAAGGCCACAATTGAGAATGAGAGAAATATGAGGACTGCGTTTTGTCAACGATAAACGCAAGAAGGATGCTCAAGGAACGTCCAAAGATGTGAGAGACGTCACCCAAAAAGGCAGGGTAAAGGAGACGTTAATAATAAAAGAGTCCTCAAAATAGAGTGGCGTGAGACGCAAGATTGACGGCCACAATACGAATAGCAAAAAGCTAAATTTTCTCGAAAAAGTTAAAGCCAAAATTAGAAAAATGATCGCGGATGCTTCACGAAGAAGTACGACGAAGAAAGCTTCCTCAAGCTCAATTGCAGTAAAAACAACATAACTTTCTGCTGCGAACTTCGATTGACGCAAACCTAGAACTCAAATTGAAGAACTCGAGGAGACGAAGAAGTTTTGGATGAAAAGTGCCATTGAGCTAAGCTCCATTGCGCTTTTCCCGTTTTGTTTTGTCACCATGAATTGAATCGGCACGTGATCGTTACTGCTCTGATACCATGTTGAGATGTAGAGAGAAAGAGAGAGAGACGAGACAAGAGACACACCATATACGCTCCCAAAGACTGATTCATATTGAGGACAAGATACAAATATATAGGTGAGACCAAGTTGAGTAGAGTGAGCCATATATAGCTCCAACAAAACTGCCTGAAGCCAACTTTCAAGATATCTGACACCAGACCACAGTAATCCAGGTTGCTAGTGCTCTCATTCGTGTCTCTGGCACTTGCCCTGCTCTTTTGCATGAAACTCCCACTGTCAAACGTGTTTCTTCTGCTATCAATTTGTTGTGTTCTGAAATGATTTCATGCGACCACAGTGCCATGTATGTATGATACCTCCAGTCACATCCAGTAGCTAGCTCTTCCTCTTCTAGAGATATGGGTTCTCCGATCTGTCGAGCTGTTCTCACTGTTTTGTCCAACCATGCCATTGTAGGGAATTCAGGTAGAGGAGCGAGATAGTCTGGCAAGGGTAAGCCTCTAGTCGTTCGGCTTTGCCTGAAATCGTGTCACTCCCTATTGCGTCTCTCTTTCTCTTCTTCGTACCTTTCAAGCCACTTTTGCATCAGCTATGAATTTAGTATACAAAACTTCATGATCTTTTCTCGCATGGCATCGTTCATTTCTTTGGCACCCCTTGCCCCTGCAGCTCCTCTCCCACCAATCTTGCATCCTCCTCATCGCTCCATAGTCTATGCATTTCTGGGTCAGAAACGGATAGAAATTCGGTCGTCAAGACAAGAGACTCTTGCACCAGCCATTCTTCTGCCATGCTCCCCTTTGGATGCGCTTTTTGGAGAACAAAACCCTTAAGTGTTTTCATGAACCGCTCTAGAAAGAACATCCAATGGCTGTGGAGTGTACCTACCCACTGCAACCTCATCTACTACATGGACGAGCAAGTGCATTTGGATAGTTAGGCAGCTCGTGGGTAGATACTTTTCAATCATGCAAACTGCCTCAATGGAGTTAGCCCTTGCAACTGCAATGGATTCCTCGCGTATCTCCTTGGAAGAGATCCACCGCACTAGCTTTGAAATCTTGTATATGCAGGACCGCACTTCCTCCGTTAAACACCCCTTGATCGAAATTGACATAATAAATTGCAAGAACTTATGCCAGTCGTGCGATTTCAGTCCTGACAGTTGATCATCACGGGTGAATGCTGTCTTGAGACATTGCATATATCCTGTTGGTGTCCTAAACTCGGAAATCACCCTTTTGACTTGTCGTTCCTCGCTTTTTAGCAATTCCCATGGCGCTCTTGGAAGCTTTGTTTGGCCTGCATTGGTGAAAGGCCACAGCTCTGGCATCTTTCCAACTGATTGCAAATCATCTCGTGAAGCTCGATTGTCTTTCATTCCCATGATTATCTTCCAGAGGATCTCTCCCACATTCTTGAATATATGCATTGGATCCAACAAATGGTTAATTAGTAGATCACCCCAGTATGACAACGTATGGAGAATGGACAAACGTTTCATTCCTGTAACAAGTTGCCCCTCATGTTGCTCCCATCAGCGACCCCACTCTTGTACATGCATAGGATGACATTCTACGCGACCAAGCTGACCTTCGCGCAAGTGATGGACATCTGGAAGATAACGGTGGTGACCTTGATAAATTGTCTTTCGAAGCGAGGCAGAATAGCGCACATCCAAAGACGGCCCACAAATTGGACATGCATTGTATCCCGAAGTTGTAAGCCCTGCATATATTAAATCATGATTCAGGCCAAGACAAAGTGCTTGCGAATAGCGATAATTTTGTAAATCAAGAAACATTACCAAAAGATTCACCGTATCCTGGCCAATCATGCATAGTCCACATAAGAAGTCCATGGATCCTTGCATGTTGTTGTCCTTTTGGTTCAGCCGCATCTGCTATGTCAATCCCATGCCATAACTCCTAGAGCTCGTCAACTAGTGGAGCTAGATAAACATCCATGTTTTTTGCCTTGAACTTACAAGGTACAATCAAGCCTTATATCAAATGATCCTTCTTGATGGCAAGCCACGGCGGGAGGTTGTAATTGGTAAGGCACACAGGCCAAGTGCTCCATGACGAGCTTCTCAAGCCAAATGGATTGACTCCATCCATTGTCATGCCCAAACGCAAATTGCGTGGTTCACTCTTAAAATGTGGCCAGGTATCTTCAATGTGCGTCCAAGCCTTTGAATCAGCCGGCACCCTAAATGTTGCGTCAGTGGATCTATTCGTAGAATGCCACCGCATCAACTTTGCAATGGAACCACAACGAAACATGCTTTTTATCCTCAAAATAATAGAGAAATGCCGCAACACTTTAGCTGGCACTGTCTCGTCAACCGCATCTTGTTTGTAGCGCATTTCTCCGCACTTAGGACACGACAGACAATCTGTGAATTCATTGCGAAAAAGAATGCAATCATTTAGACATGCATGAATCTTGTTGTAGTCCAAGCGAATTGAGGTCAATAGTCGCTTTGCGTCTGGCCTGGAGGGGGGAATCTCATTGCCATCCGAGAGAAGTTGCTCCTGTAAAAACCTGTTTAAGGCACATTAAATTAAAAGCTCCCCAAGCACGTCACCGTTGCAATCGGAAAATCTCTTTTGTAAGTTACGTACCTAAACAAAGCAGTGACGCTTGCATCTGACTACCCGTACACTGACTGCAGATTCAAAAATGTCAGACAAGTACGAAGCACATATATTTTGGTACCTTCATAGATTGGTTGACGTGCCAAATTTCTCAACATGTCTTCAAGAGATATGCGCACGACTTCTGGTGCTGCTTCGTTAGCGTTCTCCTCGCTTGTCTGGAAGAAGGCATCCAGCATCTCCTCCATGCCGTCGTCTTTTGTCTGTAAGCCCTTTTCTGCTTCCATACTTGGCTCTATATTGGTCAGACCTTCACGCATAATCCTTTTTCTCTCTCTCTCAGTGTAGGTTTTATGTCGCGAAAATCAATGCCTGTTCCGTAGGAGTCCTATCGTAGATTCTGTACGATTTCTCTGGCAAACTCTCCGTACTTGTGCACATGCTCATTACATATCCTACACTTGCATAGGATTTGATACTTGCAGAGCGTGCACGAGCATGCAATATTTTCCTCTATGTTAGTTGATGACGTTGCCATCTACAATGATTATGAATGTTGTTTTAATATATATACTCCTCACAATGTAAACTACCTCGCATTCTCTAGCGTTGCCCGATCTCTGTACACCTCGGTCCAGAGGTGTACGGAGATCAGGACTACCGGGTCAAAATCTCATCTTTATTGGTCAAATCCTATATGGGTAGACACATACGTGCTTTCCCAGGTGTACATGACAATGCATGTAGCGGGAAAAACCCCTTTGCCTCTTTTAGTTCCATAGTTTCTTCTAGAGGGAGAGAGAGATAGAGAGAGAGTTTCTTTCCTTTTCTCTAAATTGGTCAGTCAAGCTAAGTCTTTTCACGCCGAATTTCTCTATCTACTACTCTCTCTCTCTCTCTCTCTATCCATCTCCGTAGCTATATCCAATTATTTCTCTCTCTTTCTACCTCTCTCTCTCTCTCTCTCTCTCTCTCTCTATATATATATATATATATATATATATATATCACTCTCTATCTCTCTATTTCTCGCTCTATCTCTAGGTATCCTATCTCTCTTTCTTTCTCTCTTGCTCTTGCTCTCGCTATCTCTCTCTCTCTCTCTCTCTCTCTCTCTCTCTCTCTCTCTCTCTCTCTCTCTCTCTCTCTCTCTCTCTCTCGCTATCTCTCTTTCTCTTTCTCACTCTCTCTCTATTTCTCTCTCTCTCTCTCTCTCTCTCTCTCTCTCTCTCTCTCTCTACTTACCCTATCTCTCTTTCTCTCTCTCTCATTCTTGCTATCTCTCTTTCTCTTTCTCTCTCTCTCAATCTCGCTCTCGCTCTCTATTTTCCTCTCTCTCTCTCTCTCTCTCTCTCTCTCTCTCTCTCTCTCTCTCTCTATTTTCCTCTCTCTCTCTCTCTCTCTCTCTCTCTCTCTCTCTCTCTCTCTCTCTCTCCTTCCCTCTCTCTCTCTCTCTCTCTGTCTCTCTCTCTCTCTCTCTCTCTCTCTCTCTATATATATATATATATCACTCTTTATATCTCTCTCTCACTCTTTAATTTCTACACACATCTCTCTCTCTCTCTCTCTCTCTCTCTCTCTCTCTCTCTCTCTTTAATTTTAATTTCCTACGCATACATTTCTCTCTCTCTGTCTCTCTCTCTCTCTCTCTGTGTTTTTAATTTCTTACACACACACACACACACACACACACACATTTCTCTCTTTGATTTTCTACACACACACACACACACACACACATTTCTCTCTCTCTCTCTCTCTCTCTCTCTCTCTTTGATTTCCTACACACACACACACACACACACACACATTTCTCTTTCTCTCTCTCTCTCTCTCTCTCTCTCTCTCTCTCTCTCTTTCCTACACACACACACACACACACACACACTTCTCTCTCTCTCTCTCTCTCTCTCTCTCTCTCCTACACACACACACGATGTAGAGAGAGAGAGAGAGGGGGGGGGGGAGAGAGAGAGAGAGAGAGAGAGCTCATAATACTTGCGCAACAAGTTTCGGCCAAGAGCAGATTTGAGCGCACTCGTCGCAGGCGAAAATGACCGTCTACGCACGGATTTCCTTTTTGTTTCCCAAATTTTTTCGTCGAAATCCGCGTCGAAAGACGCGTGGGGATACCAATGGAAATACGTGTGGTAATATTTACCTTTCCACGCGTACTTCGACGCGCATTTCGACGCGCCTGTCGACGTGTATATCGATGGGCAGCATGTTCGTCGAAAAACGTGGAAAGGTACGGGCGTCGAAATCTGGGTGTTGTGTTGTAGTGTTTGTAAGTTATTGTTTAGTTTTTGGATAAGAAATACACAGCATGAGCTAACGACACTCACTTCTCTCCTTCTCATGCTTCCTACTCCCTCGTCAACTGTCACATTGCAGTGCCGTTTGTTGCGTTGTAACCGTAGGTAAGAGCTCTACGCGTTGACACAAATATATCATGGTAAATCATAGCTTTTGGCATCGCCAACCCACGTCCTAATTTCATCATAAGTAGGCATTTAAGCTAGGAAATCACAAAATAAGCATAGGAGGGATATTGGGACATCGCTGTTAAGCATTAAGATGCATTTGGAGTCAGAAATGAGGTCAGAAATGACTAGGGCAATCTCATTGCTATTAATAATTGCGTTTTTTTCACTTCATTAAAAGTGAGATTTGAGACCATAAGTATGCTTCTTAGGTATTAGATACTTGTCCTATAAGTTTTGTAACATTCGGATGTGGTTTGATGCTGTAACGATCATGTTTTGTTTGTGGATTAATGACTAGCTTTTGATGACTTAGGCCATTTGAGTGTAGCTTGTGTTAGATGCGAGTTTTCTATTGTTTTCCAAGAGATTGACACCCTCTTGTAGTCTCTATGCACTAGTCAAGTCAACTTCATCCCATGGATTGGCAATTATGTTCGTGGTTCTCGCTATGTCTGCAATAAGATAAGAGTGAGGTTAGGAAACCCATCCACAGAGATGAATCCTTAGTCATTTAGTCAATTTTTCTTAGCGGGTAGAGGATCCCTTTTTACCCTACGACATCATGCCAATATGGATGAGTAATCCATTTGGTGCTTGGGAGACACAACTTCCGCAAGTATGCCTGCTCTTGAGTCCATTTCATTCTCCCCAAGTAGAGTGACAAATTCTACTTGGTATTTGAGAGACGTTGTCATCACAAACATGATTGAAAGCATTCATACTATTTAATTTTGTGCACAATAAAAATAGAACTAACTTTTATAAGACAAAAGAATTTTTTAGTCTAGAAAATATTTACATTTTCTTACTCTAGTGTAGCATTGACAAGGTTCATACTATCCTTAAGCTGGGTTTTCCTTGCATCCATCTAGAATATTCAAAGTGTTATTTTTTGGATTGGTGTCCATTGTTTATCTATTAATGTATTATATACTTGATGGTTCTCATACTTAGCTTTTTGTACTACTTCAGTGGTTTGAAAGTGAATCCAAATGGTTTGTGTCGTGGATTTGTGTGTTACTGATTTGAATATACCGTCGGCTCCATTGAGTAGGCCATGTAGAATGTCAATATTAAGCCTGGCTTTAAGTGAAGTTTTCTGTGAAGAGCTGCTGTGAACTTTGGATCTACTGCTATTTGAATAGTTTTGCTCCAAGTGTTTGCCCTTGTGTCATGTGCCTCAATAAACATTGGTGTCCATATGGCAGTGTTGAAAATATGTTGGTTGTGTAGGTCTTTATCTTTGTTCACATAGTAAAGGTGGGAGACCATGGTTGAATGAGGTAGTATGCCCATGTAATGTGTATTGAGAAATAAAATATCTTCGTGGGTGTGTTTTGAAATGTGTATCATGTTGAGTATGTGGATGAATGTCTTCTTAGTTGGTCTCATGGTGATTGTTAACTCATAGCACTTTATGCGGTCATGCCAGAAAGAGGGCGAGATAGCTTCGAGAAATTGAGGTTTTGTAGAAAAAATCCAAGAGTCACATTCTCAACTAGCTTGGTAAAAATCACCGCATGACATCAACACCATTGAATGGTTGGTTGCAGTTGTTTTTTATTGCACGGAGACGAGAGTCTCCTATAGCGAAGACATTGGTTCCAATCAAGGAGATTTAATAAAAAAACGTTGAGAGGAGAAAGCCGGAGCAAAGCACCTCTATAGCTTGGCATCTTTACCACTTAGAGATCAAAAACATATCCACTCAAACACCTATAAGAACCACTCCAAAGACTTCATCCAGCTATCAACCCAAGCCCTTGGCCATAAGTCTTTACAAATTCCACTTATTCCTAGTGCATCTTCTGTCCTGTAGCCATACATATAAGCACATGGCTATTTTTTGCTAAAACCAGGAGCATTTTGAAACTGAAAACGAATGTATGTACAATGGTACAATGGTTTGCCAACGGGACCAATATTATGGCAAACTGCTTATTGATTGCACCATTTTATCATGTATTCTTGATTATGATTGAATCTTGAGCTGCCCTTGACAAGCACCACACCTGACAGTCAACTCCGGAGAACGCTCCCTATGCACTGGTGCTCCTCTTTACCACCCTTCAATCACTCACGGATAACAACTTTCCAAACCTGTAGGTGCCTCCCTCTGTAAACGGCAGGACTGCATAGCCTGATAAGGCCTCTTGCTCTTCACTTAGGCCTGCGTCACATTGGGGTAGGCGGAAACCTTTTTCTCTTTGACCCACCAATCAGGTGTCGCGCCTACGCCCGTCCTTGTTACACTCGGTTGCTGCCCATGGTTGCACGGCTGAGCTGGCTCTCCACCTCAGCGGCACCTGTTCCATGAAGTGTGCCGGCCTCCTTTGCCCGCCAACCTCAGCTCCAACCTAAAGCTTCAATCTGATTCGTTGCGCGTCAGCTTTTCCAGGTTCTGAGACTCCCCCAATGTGACACCACTCCCAACAGTGGCTGGAAGCCAGCACCCTCTCATGCACGACCATGGTGGTCAGGGGGCATCCACCTCAGCAAGGACGCACGGCCCAGTCTGACAGGGGCCTCAGGCTTCTTGGTTTTGTACACGGCACCCCTCAACACCCTTAAAATTGGCTCTCCCTCCTCTTGTAGCACTCAGTGCTACTCTGTCCTGCTTCGTTCAGTCCCTGTATGGCAGGTAATGGCCTTCATCTCTTGCTTCCCTGGTTTCTACCTTGTACACAGCTGACCCTCGTCACTAAATGACACCTCCCCAGGGAGGTGGGATCAATGGCCCATAGTAGGCGTCGCGAGGCAGGTGCAATCCGGGCCGTCCGATCGACATTTAAACTAGGTGTGAACTAAGCGTGAACTCGGAGATATGTGCACCACACCAAATTTGGTGTGAACTCAGTGTGAACTTGACGTGAACACGGTGTGAACTAGGGAGGGCCTGCACACCACACCAAATTTGGTGTGAACTGAGTGCGAACTCGGTGTGAACTAGGTGTGAACTAGGTGTAAACCTGTCTGCGACGCCGTGATTTATAAGATTATCCCACACACACCTTTCAACGAGCGTGCGTTAGCTTAGTGGTTAGAGTCAATCCCGTGGGGGAGAGGGTAGTGGGTTCAAGTCCCGGATCCGAGAAAGTGGGAATCTTTTGCATTCCGTAGGAAATCCAACGGTCACGATCAACTGATGATCGTGAGCCATTGATCCCACCTCCAAATGGAGGTGTCAATTAGTGACGAGGACAGCTGGCCCTCTCGTGGGGGAGAGGGTAGTGGGTTCAAGTCCCGGATCCGAGAAAGTGGGAATCTTTTGCATTCCGTAGAAAATCCAACGGTCACAATCAGTTGATGATCGTAAGCCATTGATCCCACCTCCAAATGGAGGTGTCAATTAGTGACGAGGACAGCCGGCCCTCTCGGCTTCCAGATGGCGCACCCAGAGGCTCTCCACCCCTATCAGAGAGCGTTGCTCCTTCCTGCCTTTCGGCTTCACACTCCCCAAGGCTAGTGCCCCTGATCTCCCTGAAGCTGGCGCCACTTTCTCCGTTCCTTCAAGCTTGGTTTGAGACCCTCCTCTCCTAATTTGTTGACAATTTTTTTTCCTTTGAAAGTGGGTGGCCTCTCCTTGCAATCAGTCTCCCCTACCCCTCTCTTTCCTTCTCGACACTGCCTTTGGTTGCTCCCCTGTGTGCTTGCCGAGCCTGGCTTCGAGAGCCCTCTCTCTACCTACTTCTCCTGCTCACGCCATGGCGGATCCCTTCAAGCTTCTGCAGCCCGTCCACACCCTTCAACCTGCTGCTCTTGGTTCACACACAAGCTAATTAATGGCCACCAGCTATTCCGGCTCCAAGAGCTTTCCTCTTTTGGTGCTCCCTGTAGTCCTCTCTTGTTTCCTCAATGGCGTGCCTTCTTCCTGTGTAGCCGGCTTCCCTACAGCCCTCTCTGGCGCACCTCCTCTCAACTCCAGCTGTCGCCCCCTCTTCACTTGGTTGTTAGTGCAGTTGCCCGTTTCGATTTAATTGACTCCTCAGTTGAGCATGGCGACCTCACTTGCTTGGAGACCAATACCCTCCTGTAGCTTGGCAACCTGATCAGCTCCAACCCTCTTTCTTGCATGCACTAGCTTGTGATCTTATTACAGAGCCCCCCTTCTAATTGGAAATCGGCCACCTAGCTCTGACCTCGACTACATCTATAGCACGCCCCCCTTCGTACTGTAGCAGCCCGCGGCCTCTGGCTGTTCATGTTGCTTCTTTCCCAGAGTGGCTTCAAGAGCGCCCTTCTAGCCTGGTAGCCCCTTGCCTCTCATGGCCCGCTTCCTTCCTTCCTTTCCATGGCGGCCCATGCTGCCTTTTTTCTTCTCTGGTGCCGCGTTCTTCACGTGCACGCCATCCTCCAATTATTACGACCCCCTTTTAAAATAACTGAATTCACCTTTTTCCTTAATTATTTAGGCAAGGTTTGATTCCCACCCAAGAATTGCTATTATTTATCCAATGCCTGACCAACTCCTTGTTGTAACTACATCGAGCGTGGATCTCACCGTCCTTTGACAAGTTCATCAAGTTCATTTCATTGGCTCCACCACGGGCTATGCGAATGCCCATAAGCACAACAATGTAGGTCCAACTTTGAAAACCTAAATGATCCCAACTCTACAAGATGATCGACGGGTGGACACAAACAATGTAGTTTGATGCTGAGGCGGATTCTCTCCATTCAGGCCTTATATGAAGATTGCACATAATGCTAAATCATGGATACTCCCGAGCTTTGTCGGCATAGACAATGACGCTCACTCAATGCATCAATTCTTTTGCAAACTTAGTCAAATAGCGAGCTGCAGACCATAGCCAAGAGTACACATCAAAAATTGGCATTGCCTAGCACTCTACAAGCAACCATAGTACACTCAAAAGTGAAAAAAGCGAGCACATCATATATACATGGGCTGATAAACTTCAAACCAAAAAACTCCTATCATAGTCCTAGTCTGCTAGAGCATTCATGCTCAGCAACAACACTAGTATATGCTCATTCCACCTGGTTCCCACACAAAAACACTTGGCATTCCATACATCAAAAGCTTAATTAAGCTTCCACCTAGCCCCCAAGGAAAACCTGTAGAGATGCCATACATTAACCTTGCACCAACAAAACCCTGAATTACTTTGCCATAGACCTGCATGTGTATCATAAAATTTCCTTCTTTGTTATCCCCTGCACAAAAACCTATATTCGGACCAACATAGGGCATACGGCACTCGAAATCCTTGGAAACATTTGTAGCATCATTATGAGTAACAAAAGTAGCCCTCAAAAGGCATTGAAAAGCATACATCCCTGCAAAGAGGCATACAAAGCTCTTAACACTAGGTTGGTAACCTAACAGGACATAAAAGTGTCCTTTCAGGGTTTTGAAAAAAACCTCCAAAACCATAGTAGATCCACTCATTTTGTAAAATCCTTTCATGTGGTTATAGTTCAAGGCCTACTATACATGGAAAAAATAAGAAACTTGTAAAATTTATCATCTTTTGGTCACACCAAGCCTCCAAAGTTGATGGACCAGTGCATTTTCATCAAAACAGTCATTTCTTACGTTTTGTTGCATAAAAATAAGATTAGGGATTTTTGTAGGACTTGATATAAATTCCCTAGTTAACTTCAATGGGTTGGTGATCAGAACATATGATTGCTTCTCACTCACTATTTTTTTTTTTGCCAAAATAAATAGGTACAAAAAAGTTGAATTTTTACCATTCTGCAAACCTATCATCAAAGTTTCTATAGCCACGCTCAATACAAATAATATATGCATGTTTTCTTAGTTGTCTATTGTCCTTTATGTTCGTAAGGAGCCATGGAGCATGTCAAAAGAATAATACATCTCTTACCACGGGGAATCTTGGGGACAAAGATGAAGTGCTAAATACAGCAAACATGAAAAAACTGGGTTCAACATTATGCGTTGTAGAATCCCATAGAAACTATTCAATATCTAGCCAAATTTGATCCTTATGACTAGATATGGTTACTACCTACAAAATGCATGTAGTTGTCACAAGAAACTAACAATATTGAAAAAGCTATACTTGATATACTAGAATGTTTCGTTTTCTTCTATAATTGAAAAAATCAACCATCGTTGGGTACTATGCAAAATAGGGTATTAGGTGCCCCAAAACTCAAGAAATATTAGCTTTATGTTACAATATGCGACATAGAAAATAAAAAATGCATTTAGATATCATGAAATCTACCAAAAAAATCATAGAAGAGCTAAAATTAGCTAAAATACAGGATTTGACAATTTTTGTAATTTGATCATAACTTACAACTTTAATATTTATTTCTCCCTAGAAGCATCACGACATGTTAAGGACTAGTAAAGATAATTCTCTAGCATTATAGACCTCACAAACATGAATTCTAGAGTGGTATAGTTGCAAAAAGTTGAAAAAAGGCAAAAACAGGACCCGTTTTTTCACACAGTTTAGGTTGTGAAATGTTGTGCAAGGACAAGGTTAAAGATGGAATTGATATTCCAAAAAAATGTCGAGTTTTTTTCAGCTCATGAGACAACTTTCTAGATAGATAGCACCTCAAAATCCATTTTGAAACTCTTGACATAATTCAAGGAAAATGGTCACTTAAGAGGACATAAAAGTGTCCCATTACCAACCTAGTGTTAAACACATTGAAGGCATTTGCACAAGCATCATCCTTCTTTGATGCACCCATAATTTTCTCAAGAAGCATTTCTTCATCAAGAAGACGGTCAAAAAACTCACAAGTTACACCTTACGGCATACCAATATCAAAGGAAGTAGAGAAGGATACACCATCACAGCTTTAGGCATGAGGCTATAAGAAAACTCATATCATTAACTGCACCATCCAAGAAACCCTCAACCTGTACCACTTCTTCACATACATTTTCCTCATCAAAAAAACTCATACCTCTTCAACTGAAGCATTCTCACTCTTCCTTGTCGTTGCTGGTTGTACATACATCTCATGGGAGACAAGGCCTTGCCCCCCCTCTTGCTGTGAGTTAAGATCCAAAGCATCCTCATACACAACATTATACATATTTTCCAAAATAGTTAAATTATTTGCCTCTTCCTGCATAACCTCCGTGTCATTTCCACCTGATGATATGTCACAAGTGCTTTTTGTCTCACTATCACTCTCTTCAAACCTCGCTTTGACTTCCAAGGCTTTCAAAACTGTGATGAATTGCCTCCTTAACTTTAAGCTTGGCAAGGATAAAAGACCTTAACTCGTCATCAAAGCTCTCACCACCATCACTACATGAAGATGTTTCTTCGTCGCTCTCATAACCCTCATCATCAACTGTGACCATTCCACTATGCATATCAAAATCAAACCCATCATGGGGAAGGCATACCTGAGATGCCGAGGTCTCCAAGCTCTCCCAGTACTGTGGCTGAAGTTCATTCCAAGACTCGATGAGTTGAGAACCATTCTCAATGGTACAAAACAACTTTGGAGGATCATAAAAAGCTAGAAAAAGAGCCCTTCTCATGCTTTGCCAACTCCATTGTTCTTCCTCAGACAACATGGAATAAAAGTAGCATGCATCATAAAGAAGCCCTTGCCATGCATAATCAGCTTGCGACTCGTCATCATAAAGCTCCACTTGAGCAAACTTGTACTCCACAAGGCAAAACCATGCCAAATAGCTTCATGCTGGGCACCTGTGAAGAACCTGCTCGTAGCCATATCCATATTGAATCACCTGTAGCATAAGACCATAATGAGCTGAAGCTCTTGAGTTCGATCCTCAGTGGGTGGCAGGCACCAAAACGATGACAAGAGAAACCTGGAGCAAAGCACCTCTATAGCTTGGCCTCTTTGCTAGTTCGGGATCACAAACCTATCCACTCAAACACCTGCAACTACCACTCCAAAGACTGCATCCAGCTGTCAACCCAAGCCATTGGCCATAAGTCTTTACAAATTCCACTTATGCCTAGTGCATCTTCTGTCCTGCAGCCGTACATATAAGACATGGCTAGTTTTTGCTAAAACCAAGAGCATTTTGAAACTGAAAACGAATGTATGTACAGAAATGTTAAACCCAAGTGCTTGAAGCCAGATGTTTGATGCCGCATCCTTCTTATATGGGGAGCTCTTCTAATGCATTGAGGTCGACTCGACTCTTTAGCTTGGCACAATGGGCTGCCAAACGGGACCAATATTATGGCGAACTTCTTATTGATTGCACCCTTATGATCGAATCTTGAGCTACCCTTGCCGGCCAACGCCACCTATGCACTGGCCCTCCTCTTTACCACCTTTCAACCACTCACGGATAGCAACTTTCCGAACCTGCAGGTGCCGCCCTCTGTAAACGGCAGGTCTACACGCCCTCAGAAGGCCTCCTGCTCTTCACTCAGGCTTCTTGGTTTTGTACACGGCACCCCTCAGCACCCTTAAAATCGGCTCTTCCTCCTCTTGTATCGCTCAGTGCTACTCTGTCCTGCTTCCTTCAGTCCCTGTATGGTAGGCCACGGCCTTCATCTCTTGCCTCCCTAGTTTTGGCCTGCGCACAGCTGGCTCTCGGCTTCCAGATGGCGCACCCAGAGGCTCTCCACCCCTGTCAGACAGCGTTGCTCCCTCCTGAGTCCTGCATTTCGGCTTCACACTCCCCAAGGCTAGCGCCCCTTATCTCTCTGAAGTTGGCGCCACTTTCTCCGTTCTTTCAAGTTTGGTTCGAGAGCCTCCTCTCCTTTGTTGGCATTTTCTTTTCCTTTGGAAGTGGGTGGCCTCTCCTTGAAATCAGTCTCCCCTACCTTCTCGCCACTGCCTTTGGCTGCTCCCCTGTGTGCTCGGCTGTGCTTGCCGAGCACACAGGGGCCTCTCCTTGAAATCAGTCTCCCCTACCTTCTCGCCACTGCCTTTGGCTGCTCCCCTGTGTGCTTGCCGAGCCTGGCTTCGAGAGCCCTCTCTCTACCTTCTTCTCCTACTCACGCCATGGAGGATCCCTGCAGCCCATCCACATCCTTCAACCCGCTGCTCTTGGTTCACACACAAGCTTAATGGCCACCAACTATTCCGGCTCCGAGAGCTTCCCTCTTTTGCTGCTCCCTGCAGTCCTCTCTTGTTTCCTCAATGGCGTGCGTTATTCCCGTGTAGCCGGCTTCCCTGCAGCCCTCTCTGGCGCACCTCCTCTCGACTCCTGTCGCCCTCTCTTCACTTGATTGTTAGCGCAGTTGCCCCTTTCGATTTAACTGACTCCTCAGTTGAGCATGGCGACCTCACTTGCTTGGAGACCAATACCCTCCTGTAACTTGGCAACCTGATCAGCCCCAACCCTCTTTCCTGCAAGCACAAACTTATGATCTTGCTGCAGAGCCCCCTTCTAATTGGAAATCGGCCACCCCGCTCTGAGCTCGACTACTCCTGTAGCATGTCCCCCCTTCGTACTCTGGCAGGCCCGGGCCTCTGGCTGCTCGTCTTGCTTCTTTCCCAGAGTGGCTTCAAGAGCGCCCTTCTAGCATCGTACCCCCTTGTCTCTTATGCCTGGCTTCACCTTCCCCCCTTCCTTCCTTTCCATGGCGGCCCATGGTGCCTTTTTCTTCTCTGGCGCCGCCTTTTTTCACGTGCAGACCATCCTCCAATTATTACGACCCCCTTTTAAAAGAACTCAATTGACCTTTTTCCTTAATGATTTAGCCAAGGTTTGATTCCCACCCAAGCATTGCTATTATTTCACCCGATGCCTGAGCTCCTGTCATAACTGCATTGAGCGTCGATCTCGCCGTCCTTTGACAAGTTCATCAAGTTCATTTCATTGGCTCCACTGTAGGCTATGTCAATGCCCATAAGCACAACAATGTAGGTCCAACTTTGAAAACCTAAATGATGCCCCATTCTTCATCAACTCTACAAGATGATCGACGGACGGACACAAACAATGTAGTGTGATGCCGAGGTGGATTCTCTCCATTGAGGCCTTATATAAAGATTGCACATAATGCTAAATCATGGATACTCTCGAGCTTTGTTGGCACAAACATGAGTGACGCTCAGTACATCAATTCTTTTGCAAACTTTGTCAAATGGCGAGCTATAGACCATAGCCAAGAGTACACATCAAAAATTGGCATTGCCTAGCACTGTAGAAGCAACCATAGCACACTCAAAAGTGAAAAAAGCGAGCACATCATATATACATGGGCTGGTAAACTTCAAACCAAAAAACTCCTATCAACGTCTAACTGCAGGTCTCGATAAAGCAGATGTAGCTCATGTAGCCTCTCAGGTGACAGGGAAGTGTTAGATGATGTGAGTAGCGGCAAGTGGAGGGCCGAGTGGATAGTGGTTTCACCAATGTTGAAAGCAACCTTTTTTGTGCATGCCATTAGCAAAGATTTTGTTGGACAACTAGAATGTGATATGTGGGTATAGAAACGTAGAAGCCCTTGAACAATCAAAAGAAGGGTGAAAGTGTTACCTGTGCTTGCACCTCCAATTAGGAAAATGTGGATTGCTTCTGCAAGAACTATACATTTTTTTAACATAATATCATCAAATATTAGCCTTTGTTGGGCATTAAGTTCCAATATGCTCTTGTAATAAATATCATTTGGTTGGAGAAGTATTTTTATGATCGGTACATTGTGTGTATATAGTTGGTGGTGTTGTATATTTAGGTCTTGTGTGATGTCAACATAAATAGGGGAGAAACTATCAGAT
This sequence comes from Adiantum capillus-veneris, assembly GCF_014529385.1. Classification (NCBI taxonomy): domain Eukaryota; kingdom Viridiplantae; phylum Streptophyta; class Polypodiopsida; order Polypodiales; family Pteridaceae; genus Adiantum; species Adiantum capillus-veneris. The sequence goes on from NC_140941.1 coordinate 43,559,262, forward strand.
AGTGTCATAGATGTCGAACGTGAATTGGTGCCTAATGAGTTGGTATTCATCTTTGAAAATACTGAAAGGACTATGTCCCTCAACAAAAGCTATGAAGAAGACTAAGTTGTTGTTATGATCCACTACTTGCTACAATGACTCAATTCCACAGAGCATGGCATCTGTGGCTAGATCAGCTTCTTTTGGTGGTTGATTTTCTTTGACAAAATCATTAGGCAGAGGGTAATACAGACCATGAAAATGGTTAAGCCACCCATTGTTTAGGCAAGTCACAATCATGTGAAAAATGCGCAACAGAGGGATATTAGTGGGAATATAAGGCACAAGAGAAGATGAACCAGTGGGAATTATAGCCTCCCGATGATACTCAATAGAAGTATTCTCATCGAGTTTGGTACCCTTTGTAACGCTCTCTGTCATAAAATATAATATCTAACTTTACCAAATGGTTTTCTCATATTAAACTGATCATTTAATGTGGAAGAATAAACAGGAACAAGAGTTAGAATAGAGACATGTGCTTCTAGACCTATCTCAACACGGGACCAAAAGGAGATATGGTTGCATCTCAATAGGGGTCCAAAAGGAGATGGTCTATCAAAGAGAAATGTGCAATAAGTGCTTCTAAACTTACCTCATCAGGGGACCAAGAGGAGAGATGGTTACATCTCAATAGGGTTCCAAAAGGAGGTATCTATCCAAGAGCAATGTGAATCTAATGGAGTTTAAAAGACCTTAGGGTTAGCTTCATTCTTGGGGAGTTCACTATGTCTAAAACTACCATATCACGTGCGTTCAAGACATGTTTGTAAAACCCTATATTTGTGAGTTTTGTTAAGAATATAATGTACCCTTTTCTTTTAAAATCTGAATTTTTTTTTTAAATTTGAAAATTTAATGCCCTTCTGTATAGATATTTCTGTAAGTTTCAAGAACTTTAAATACCTTTCTGTTGAACTCACGTGATAGGTTACATTTTTATTAGGTGACCTCCCCGGGGCTTCATTAAAGACCTGCAATGGTTATTGTTAAAAGTCCTTTGACCTTAGGCAAGCTAGGGCTGAGCTTGAGGTGGGAACAAGACCTAAGCTTGAGGTGCTTGTCGTGTTTGATGACTGAGGTGTGTGCTTGATGACTAAGGTGCTTGAGGTGCTTGTCATGCTTGATGACTAAGGTACTGGAGGTGCTTGTCATACTTAATGAGGAAGGTGCTTGAGAATCTTCCCATGCTTGGGGGGTAAGGTGCTTGAGTCAAAAAGAGACCCTACAACCTTAAGGAGGAAGGTGCTTGAGAGGCTTCCCATGCTTGGGGGGTAAGGTGCTTGAGTGAAAAAGAGACCCTACAAACTTAATGAGGAAGGTGCTTGAAAAGCTTCCTATACATGAAAGTCCCAAAGTTAGGGGAATCTTTGACTTAACCTTCCACTCACCCAAAGGGCACCCCTTTTCTCAAAGGGCACATAGGACACATGTCAGACTCTCCCTATGCTTAACCACATGGTGTTCTTGAATGCTACTGGTTGGCTAAAGAGGGGTCCAATGAGCTTCTAGTTCCATCCAACAAATATCTAGATATTTTCAAGCTCTCTCTCTCTCTAAGGTTAAGGAGAATGCATGCTGTATGTGATTGGCTAGGGGGAGAGGAGTCCAATGAGCTTGAAGCATGTTAAAAGGCTAGAAATCGCCCCAAGCAAGCAAGGGGGGTGCTGGGGGGATATACACCACACACACACACTCATTTTGTGGATTCATTCTCACTTGGTGAAAGTTGAGAAACTCCACCTCCTTCTCCAAGCTTGTGAGAACTGAGAGCCTACACCAACACTCTTGGATATGGAATGCAAATCCAACCAAGAGCCATGCTTCAATGCTTAAGCTTTCCATCTTCTCCATCTTCATTACTACTAGCTCGCACGCTTCGCCTATCGACGGGCCTTGCTCGCTGTTACCACCTCACCCTGTATGTGTTTGTGTGTGTGTATCTTTATATATCTCTCCATGACACACACACGATCGACACTCACACGGTCAACACTTTCTGTCTTTGGTCCCTTTAGACTACTCCTGGTACATTTAACCCCTTTTGCGCAGAGAGAGAGAGAGAGAGAGAGAGAGAGAGAGAGAGAGAGAGAGAGAGAGAGAGAGAGAGAGAGAGAGAGAGAGAGAGAGAGAGCTTGTAGCATGAGCCTAATGTTGGGAAAGAAATAGGGATCAAGAAACTTGATGTAAATCGTTTCCAACTCTTCATCTACATATGAACCCCAAACAATGTACTTTTTCTCAATCACTTCCCATGCCCATTGCCATCCCCGTTCAGCAGGTAAGAAATTTTCTTCAAAGGCATCAACAATAAGATTTTTTACACTTGGAAAAATATTCACAATTTCATGGGCCATTTAATTGGCTGCAAGAAAAGAAGACAACATTAGTACTCAAAGATTAAAATTAGAGAGAGAGAGAGAGAGAGAGAGAGAGAGAGAGAGAGAGAGAGAGAGAGAGAGAGAGAGAGAGAATCAACATGGCCACTTAAACACTTAAAAAAAGTATAAGAGCAATACGAACACTTCAATTACTAATTGTCATGCCAAAAAGTGTTAAGAGGTTCATTAGGTCAAAGTCTTTACAACAACCTCAATTTTTTTGTTTACAACGACTCATACTCTACTCAATAATTGGGTGGTTGAGGATCGCTCCAATATACCCCATTGATAAACTTCACAATTAATTTCAAAATTTCAAACTCTTCATCCGAAATGTAAGATTTGTGATTGTGATATATCTTTCGCAACTGAATCACAACCACAAACATTGACATAATAAATATCAACCATATGTAGTTCTTATAGGACTCTCATCAATTTTATTTCGCTCAATATTTGTGATCCTTTGCATAGTAAAATGCTTAACCGTCCACAATTTCCATACCACCCATCAGCATATGAATACACCCAATGACGCCACCACCAACACCATGTACCATATCCTTGACAAATGTACTCTTCCTTAACTTTCAAATATATAATCATCCTTATATGTATTGGGAGAATATCCAATACATCATGACCTATGTTAACCTACATTAGCAATTCGCAAATCTCTCTCTATCTCTCTCTCTCTCTCATTAACCTATGTAGTAGATAAAAATCCACTTTAATAAGCCAACAATAACTAAAAATATATGGTACTTAGCATGCATAGACAATGGATCAAAGTGGTCGATCATCCAGAGAAGTTGAGCCTACGACACACTCTACTTGGAACTCTCAAAATCCAAGGTTCGACACGTCAAACACTACGACCGAGGTGTCGAGGTGATTCATCCAAAGAATAGATTCTAAACATCCATTCATTCACTCCATGGGGACCGTATGGAAAGTTGCAATTGAGAGGCGGTTGCATACCTAACTCTCGTATAGTGATTCACATATCATCTATATCAAACTCTATGTGATAGTAACCTACAACACTTCTAAAATATCGTGCTACATATAATGCCAAGATAGAATGTTTGCAATAATATTGAAGCCTGCAATGAAAATAACAACCACCATTCAAACATAAAAAAGTAACAACACATTTAACGTCATATGGATTCAAGTTCAAGCTATACACATCGATGGATCTGAAAATCCTCGATAGTACGAACAATATCCTCAGCATGTGCAAGACCCCTCCACAATGGAGGATCTAGAAAAAATGTAACACGTGTAAACATACAAAATAAAGGCCACAAAGTTCTCATTCATGGTAAAAGTAAGTAATAAAGATAAGATTTTACATTTACATACCTCTAATATAAGTAGGTACATCATTAAGGGTGTAGGAAACCATGATGTATCGTGCCATTCTTTATCTGCTCTAATAGCACAGATTTGGAAGTTTAAGAGGAACAAAGATGAAATAAAATAAATAAGACTTTGACGATCATGCCGTAGAGAACCATGTCCTTCTTTCTTTTGTTTTAGTGAAGAATTTAAGAGAGAGAGAGAGAGAGAGAGAGAGAGATAGATAGATAGATTTTATTATCGTCCTCGGAGGTCAAATATGACCTATGGGACCAAAGTTACATGTGATGTAGTATGTGTATGGCTGATGAGTGACTCTCGATGCTCCAAAATTGTAGTGATGAGAGTCGCAATGGAGAGCCCACACTTTGGCTGGGAGAGGAAAGTGTGTAGGTCTAAGTTATGGCTGAAAATGTGAGAGAAGCAAGTTCGGATGTGCTCAAAAGCTGAGCACTCTAGTAGTGTGTGGTACTCAGACTCTCGAACTTGCAGTGAGCATAATGTGCACAATCGATTTGACTCTTCTCCATTGCCCCAACGCCCTATCTCGCATCGAAGGAAATGGGAGCTAAGCCGAATTGCTGCGATAGTGCGTATCGCGGACAAGGGAATAGGCTCAAGCATGTAAGTGTGAGTACGGTTTCCTCTCTCAGCGAAGAACATGGTTTTGTAGTTGGGGGCAATATAGGTGGTGTAATGTATGAAGCGTGACCCACCAGATTTCTCCCAAGCCGTAATACATTGGCGTTGTAGAAAAGCTTCATTCACTTGAGAGTCAATTGAAGCATCATGTAGCAAGTGTAATGCATCCCATCTCCCAAACCACTTCTTTATGTCTTGCATCCATCCCGTGCTCAAGATCTTGCTTTTATGCGTCTTTTGAACTTTTTTGCTTGCTTCCCATGCAATTGTAGGAAGTCGATGTGAGGGGTTTTGACGCATCTTTATCATGTACTCCACAACCCTTTCCATGCCCATAACCTCAATTGGAAGAGATCCCGACTCAAGAAGTAAGAGCATATATGGTGTTTGTGTCTTAACTTGGAGAAAGTTTGTAAGAAAACGCTTTTGGACATTCTCAAACTCTTTCCAAGTAGACTTTGAGATGCTCCCGCCCCACACTTCAACTCCATAAAGAAGAACCGGTGTCACCAATGCATCAAAAAGATACTTCTTGAGAACCCAACACTTGATGTTTCCTGCATTACACATGTTCTCAAATGCATAATATGCTCTCTTTCCCGCTTCCAAACGACGCATAGCACATTCATGCCACTTGTGATTGGATGGAACCTCAAGGCCAAGGTACTTAAAGCTCTCAACAACTTCAAGTGTCTCGTTGTTGTACACAATGCATGGCTTCTCCTTATGGTTGGTTTTCACAAGCATAACCTTTGTTTTGGATTCATTTACAATCAGCCCACTATGCAAGCAAAAGTTCTCAAGGACAACCATAAGCTTTTGTGCATCTTCTAAAGTGTGTGCTAGAAGCACTACATCATCCACATACAACAAAAGCATGATTACCGCATTGCAAATAGTGACCTCTTCAATGCCTTCTTCTTGCATAAAGTCAAGTACCATTTGTTCCAATTGATCGATGCATAGACCAAAGAGAGTTGGTGACAATGGACATCCTTGTTTAACCCCAATAGTGCTTACAAAAATTTCTGAAATTTCTCTTCCCATGCGCAATTGACAAATCACCTTCTCATAGATTCGAGAAACCGCAAGCATAAACTCACTTGGCACTTGGAGTTCTTCCATCCTTCTCCACAAATTGTTACGTGGAATCATATCAAAGGCTTTCTTAAAGTCCACAAAACAACAATACAATCGCTTGCCTTTCAACCGACTTTCCTCCATGAGAACACGAAGAGTGACAAGATGATCAATGGTGCTATGGCATCGACGAAAACCCGCTTGTCCCTTTGCACGCTTGTCATTCTCTTCAGCCCAATCACTCAATTTCATTTCCATTATGCACCCAAACAACTTTGCCATAAGAGACCCAATCATTATAGTCCGGTAGTTGCTTACATTCTTTACATCCCCTCCTTTATGCAAAGGCTTAACCCAATTAGTACTCCAATCATAAGGCATACCATGTTGAAGTGCAAGGTTGAACATATCACACATCCACTCATGGGTAAAATCTCCCGTCCATTTGATCATCTCCGGCTTGATACCTTGAAGATCTCCCGCTTTGCGAGTGGCCAACTTTTCAAGCCCACCGCATACATCCTCAATAGTAAAAAAAGACGGCATACATGGGAGTGAACCATAAAATGGCATTTTTTCAGTATTTTCTTGCTCATATAATTGCCTACAATGTGTGTACATATCCACTAGACTCAAGTTACCAAAATTCTCAATCCGCTTGCCTCTCAAGTTTCTCCAAAATCTTCCACATGCATGTGCCTTTTCTTGGACTTGAAATTCTTGTTGCTTTACTTCCCATCTTCTTCTCTTCTTTTGAATCAATGCCTTGTATGTATGCAAATGACTTTGATAGTTGTCTTTGTCCATAGTTGCATCAAGCTTTATCAAGGACTTTCGAGCATCTTGACATTCTTTATCAAACCACCTTTTGCGTGATCTATCTTTGTTGATACCATGGAGATGCTTTATGGCAAAGCATTCTTCCGCACAAGAACAAATAGCTTTTTTGAAAGCTTCCCATTTAGTTTCCAATGGTGCATCACATTGAAGCTTTGTCATCCATAATTTTTGCTCAACCATTTCAATGTACATTGGTGCCCGTTTGAAATCCATACATAGTGATAACTTCTCTTTCCTTTGGCTAAGATTATCATGCTTAGTTGCTTCTCCACATGAAAGGTCAATACATAAGGTGCGATGGTCGGATTCCGGGGTCCATTGACCAAACATAAAACTCTTTATGCGATACATGATGGCTTCAGAGAGTAGCATATAGTCAATCACACTATCCCCATTATGTCTTCTACATGTAAATTCATTGGTTCCACTCCACAAAGATACACCATTGGCAATGAGCATACCCGTGCTATTACACATGTGTAAAAGTAACTTTCCATAGTGATCCGGCTCTTTCTCATCCATTGAAGTACTATCATACAAGTGAACTTCCTCCAACTCCCTTGAAATGTATGGCATATCAAATTGTTGAGTATCATGTTGCAATGTTTTTGTGCGAGCATTCATATCCCCAAATACAATAACATCACCTTCACCTTTGAAATAAGCAATGTCCTCTTCCAAATCAGAAAATGGTTGATCTTTATCCATGCAAGCATAAAAGGGAGAATCATGATGAGGAATGTAGCAACCGGCTACAAAAATGGGTACTCTTTTTGGTGTCATAATTTTCAGCCATACATAACGTTTGTACTTGTCATCTTTCACAATTGATACAAAATCTTCCAATCCTTTCTTAACCATACATGCTAACCCTCCTTGTCCTCTTCGTTGCTTGAGATTCTTTGACCACATCAATGAATGTACATTGTAATCCTCCAAGCCGTCAATCCTTTGTGTATCATGCTCCCAAGTTTCAACAAGAAGTACAACATCGGCTTTGCTTGTTAGTTCATCAATGCCAACCCCCGCATTCCATGGGTATCCATTACAATTCCAAAAGCATATTTTCAATTGTAACTCGGTCTCATAGGTCACGCATCCCTATTTGCTTGAGAGACTTGCCTCCTCCTTGGGCACATTTTCTTCATGAGAGATCTCCTTGTTTTTATTATTCTTTTCCTCATATGCCTTGCGACGCATATTTTGTTGCTTAATAGTGCGATCTTCACATACAAAACATTTTGTATCCCTCAAATAGATCCAACTATTATCAAGGATAATCTTTCGCTTGGTCTCATCCGGCATGGTGCATACAATTGGCCGTTCTCCCGAGCGAGGAGCTCCTTGCTTCCCCACTCTATGTGCTCCATAGACCATAACTCCGGACATGCCAAAGTGGGTTTTGAAGAAATCTTCAATAACAATGGCAAGAGAAGGAGGTGTCTCTGACTTCTCTTCGCGAATTCCACGAATAACAATGTTCTTGGAACGTCGCTCCCGTTCTTTCAACTCCTCCACATCCACATTCTCAACATTCTTTGTTTGAACCATAGCTTGCATGAGTGAGGAATTAGAAACCACATTGCTACCACATACATCAGCCCAAGACTTGTTTGTGCATACATTTTTCATGTCGCATACATCCCGGCTCATAGTGTCAAATTTCTCCTCTTTCAATACATGGTCATGCTCTACTTTGCTCATCCGCTCCTTCAAAGCATTCAAGTCCACAAGAGAGCGTTTACATTCCTTGACTTCCTCTTCAAGTTGCATCAAACGTGTTGTTTGCATCTCAAGTGTCCTCTTGAGATTTTCATTCTCAACCACAAGTACCCTTAGTGTGCCATTCTCCATTGCAAGTGCTCGTAAGTCTTCGCCTTGTTTGTTTACGGTCTCTTGCAATGATACCAAGTACGCCATGATCATGGTTTCCGATGTCGTTGGTTGGGGGGTTGTGTTGCTATCTCCACACTTAGGAGATTTTGGATCACTTTCCACAATGGTTGTGGACCTTGTTGAAGAAGAAGAACCCTTGCGAGTGCCGGAAGACATTGTATGTAAAATAGGAGATGAGAATCAATTTTGTTGAACCTGTTCACTTCGGAAATGCTGCTACAGAAACGCCTTTCATAACTCTGAAAATTTCTGTCTTTACATCAATGCGTAGAGGACTTCGTGCTCTTCGATTGAGGCTATAGATCACCCAAATCGGAGTTCGGATGAAGAAGTTATGATCAAAAGAGTGGACTGCTGTCTACTAGGTCAAAAAACGGCTGCACTGAGAGAGAGAGAGAGAGAGAGAGAGAGAGAGAGAGAGAGAGAGAGAGAGAGAGGAATGAAAGCAATTCAAAAGACTTTGAAATTTCATAACTTCACAAGAGACAATACAAACAATTATTCAAAGTGTAGCCTTCGAGAGACCACATTAGGGATTCTATAAGTCCAAGGACCTATGTTGTATACATTTTGCAAGATACGGGGTGGTGTTTGAACTTGAGTAAATATCCTCAATCGATATGGTGTAGTGCGGTCCACTTTCGTTTACATTTGTAGACGTAGAAAATGTTCATGGAAACTTGAATCTACACTTTCCATCAACCATACATGGCCCATGAACATTACAACGACTCACTACATCAAATAATTCTGGAAACACATTCTTGTCAGGGAGCTCGAACCAACTTGTCATAGTGTAATGTATCTATGGGTTTATATTTAGATGCAAGTATCAACAATATATGAGCATGAGGAAGACCTCTCTTCTGAAACTCAATCATTCAAACATGTCCAATCACCACCCCAAATACGGCTTGCTTGATAAGTAAATGCATCATATCTTGGAACTTTGGATAAAACACTCGTATAGTCAGATCAGGACGATCAACAACACTTTGTCCAGGTAGTTATGCATCATCTATTTCCTTCCATCGTGGATTACATGTGAATGTGATGAAGAGATTCGGTTTACCCCTACTACAAACAATTGCCATTGCATCTTGAAATAGTTGGCACATATATCTTCGACCTCCAAAAAAAGATGAAGGCAAAACAATTCTACGGCCAACATTTTGACCTTCAGCCCTCTCTAAACCACCTCTAGCCTCAACCATGTCAACCAATCCTTGGTACACTTCACCATGAAGTTTTTTTTGGTTATTTCACATCCACAAAATCCGTGACTCCTCTAGAGTACTATAAGCATCCACGACATACTGTTGTAATAGCCTACCCCCTCGAAGAAGACACTCCATGGTATCATCTCTTATTTGTAAGTGAAAGACATAATATTGCTTTTGACTCATTTTTTTCCATCGGTAGTCTATAAATAAAGATGCCACCCATCCTCTCCACTTGGAAATAATAAAACAATAATACAACTCTTGGATTCCAGTTTCTAAGACTTAATTACTTTTAATGCTGAAATGCTCAGAACTCAAAAATTTCATGAAAGACAAAAATAATCACACCTATAAAATTGAATGAAAGATTAAAAGAGCTTAAATTAAACTTTACAATCTGTAGATATGCATAGAGTTGGGATAGTTTTCATTAAGATAAGGCTTTGTGTTTGAGCTTGTACAATGATACATCAGAGGAATGAGATGTCCCTACAAGTAAAACCCTTCTCTTTTCTAGACCTTACAATTTTGCTATCCACACAAAAAGAATACTATTCATAGATTGATCTACTTGCAAAGATTGCTAATGTGCCAGTCATCATTGACACAAGTATTGGGAACAATATTAGTGTGGGAGAATATTTGAAGGTCCACAATCTCTTGAAAAACAATATTGAAGTCGTGCGCCTCCCATCCTCCCATTGTTTCATTCCATCTTCTGTATGGAAATTTCATTGACAAGCCTTGCTTTGCAATATGGTATCTGCATTGCAATTTTCACCAATAATAGAGCATTTGATGTGGAATAAGCGTGACCATAGAGGAATATCTATTGTGAGGGAAGCTTTCAAGATAAACACTCTGCATATAAAAACTTGCCAAGGTCCACATAAATAGATTCAAAGCCGCCTATAAAAGATTCCATTGACTCCCACTCTCCAAAGTTATATGAAAGAAAAACACACCAAACTATGCATATATTGAAGCAACCTAAGAGGTAAAATCATAAATGGTACAATCCAAAACATTTAAATAGAAGCAAAAGGTGTACAGTTTGCAAGAAACCTATATTGAGGCAAAGACATGTCAAGCACCAATAGAGAAGCTATACACACATGTTGAAACTTTGGCAGACGCTTGCCATCTTGATTATTCTTGAAACCCATGATCTTCCCATTGGCAGACGCTTGCCATCTTGATTATTCTTGAAACCCATGATCTTCCCAATCCAATGATGTCTCTTAGAAGCCATATTTTTGCTTGATACCTTGTGTAAACTGCATGAACTTAGCTGCATTTTCACCGACATAAATAATTTGTAGTCATGATAGCAAGTGAAGAACTGCTATTGTCTTGCACATTGGTGCAACTTATTGAGTCAATAAAACTCCCACGTTGAAGAACACCTAAAGAAGCCACGAAAGCAATGAAACACATGCTTTGAAAAAAATAAAGATTAGTTCATATACACAGTTTTTATTAGTGTGGCATAACGAGAAATGCTAAGATGTATACAAAGACAGACAATGGCACTGCTACAAATCTCTACATGCAAGATGGAAACAAAAATCAGCATGGTGAGTGAGCAAAGATATGAGAACATTGGAAGTAGGAATGAAGCTCACTGTTCTTACCAACAATATGGTGAAGAAGCCTAATAATCTTACCCAACAATGCCATTATTCCAAACCTCCAAAATGATGTGGATGAGTGAGAAGAGATCATTTTAGAGATAGATTAGGAACAAGGACCAAGGAAGGTGTTGATGAAGATACTCAAGAAGCAGCTACTACTTCAGATCTATACCTTCATGTAGAGGTTTGAAGGTGAGGTTGAGTGATTAACCTCACCTTCACACCTAGATGAAGAAGAAGGACTAAATAAGGTGTTGATGAAGATACTCCAAAAGCAGTCATGTTGTAGATCTGCATCTTTCCATAGAAGAGTCAAGGTGAGACTAAGTGATCAATGGAGAAGGGAGGTGTTGATAAAGATACCTTAGAAGTATCCAATGTTATAGACCTACAACTTTCTATAGATGTGTGAAGGTAAGACCGAGTGATCAATGGAGAAGGGACGCTTCAAACCTCTGTTGCAAGAGATATTTGGAGAGAAACATGGGCTTGAAGAAGGAGATGTAGGTTTCATGGCTAAAGGGGAGAGAAAGTAGATGTAGTAGCCTTAGAGAGAGTAAAGAGGAGAGAGCGAATGTTAGAACGTTTTTTGAAAGACCCCTTTTTAGGGAGGGAGGGAGGGAGGGGGAGTCAATAGCCTCTAGAGAGAGAAAGTGTGGGGTTTTACCCCAGATTTATGGAAATAGGTTCAAATTTTCTTATTTTCTCATTTTATTAATAAAGAAAAGACCCCTCCACCTCTATGCCTACAAGTTTGACCACTCAGTTTTAGAGCCTACCACACCCACCATTTTAGTCCACATAGTAGTCCCACATTTGATCATTCCTTAATCTCATTTTTAATCCCATGGAAAATAAAGAGTCCCTTCTATATCCCATTCCCTTCCTAATGATTGGTGTCTTTCGCTGCTTTGTCGCGTGATTTTGTTGTAAATTATAGTTTTAAGTTATTTTGACGTTAATTTTAAGTGTTTTTAAAAAAGTGACTTTGGGTATATAAGTGACTTTCTAGGTTTGAAATTCATTTCTCACATTCACAAAACTCTATCTCTAAGCTCTCTTTGCATCTTCTTCACGAAAGAACCCATGGCAATGTCTACTGATGCACCTCTCACACAATTAGAAAAGGTAGGGATTGTGGATCGAGCACATGAACTACTCAATGTGTTTGAGGGGACAATTGACATGTAGGCCACTGCCAACCTTCATACTGAGGCATTCAAAAGCTTTCTTGACTACATGGCGCAACACATGGAAGAATATGCCATAATCTTATAATCTTTAAGGGATTTGACATGGAGTGGTTGCCAATGGATTTCCTCAAGCATCTCTATGCGAACGACAAACTTTTTTTCTTTTGCCTGTTGAGGTTTATTAAAGGCCTCACGGAATGGGATTACAGGACAGAGGATGAAGATGATCTCATAGATTTGGGCATGGGGTGCATAGACACCCAATTCATTTTTTCTGGTCCTATTTGTGCTTGAGGGCATGGATAAGGGAAAATAAAAGAAAAAGCTCAACCAAAGACCACCTATGACCATGGAGGAATCAAATGAAGTTATTGATGACCAGACTCAAATATCTATGGAACTCGTCCTCTTGTAAGATCCCAACTACACTGAGGAGGGAGATGAGGTGTTGGAGGAGGTCCCAGACCTCCAAATTATACCAGCTTGTTTACTATGCCAGCAGAGTGAAGACTCCTCATGAAAGAGATTACGCTGAGGTCGAGTTGGTGATGATAAGTATGGTATATGCTTGCAGAATATTTAGGCATTATTTATTACAAAGGACATTTACTTTCCTTACCAGCTATACTTTTCTTCCACAGATGTATAGTAACTCTAATATATCAAAGAGAGTGATGCGATGGGTTATTGAGCTACAGGAATTTCAGTTTCCTTCCCTGGTGGAAGAGAGTACTCGGGCTACTCTGGCTGACCTACTTACTTACAAAGAGACTCATGTCTTGGTTAAAGAAGCTATGATACAAACGAAGAGGACCAATACTCCTACTATTTCGGATGCTTCCTTACTATTATTTGATGGATCTTATTGAAAAAGCCATGATGCTTCATCGGGGAGGATTGTTAAATTTTATGATGCTCGAAGAAATCCTATAAGGAAACAAGGATTGAAATTTGATGCAAAGAGTAATAATGAAACAGAGTACATGGCACTTGAGGGTGTATTAAACATTTATTTACAGTTGGGAATTAAACGCTTACATATTAAGGGTGATGCCTTGTTAGTTGTGAAACAGGTGTTGGGAGTATGGAAAAACAAGAACCCTAGACTGAAAAGTTTGTGTTTCAAGGACAAACAATTGCTTAAAAGGTTTCAACCATGGAGTTTGCAACACATTGATAGGTCTCAAAATGAGGAGGCTCATGAAGCTACTCAAGAAGTGATTACTTGTGTGCTTGTATTGAAAGTTGATACTCCTTTATATCATGGGAGGGAAGTGATGTCGAAAGAAGTGGATTTCTATTGACTGGTGATTTGCCTATGGATCTACCATCATCAAAGAAGTATGATTTTATGAGAAAGGCCTGAAAGTACAAGATGCTTAACGATGTACTTTATATAAAAGGACGTGATTTAGTGTTGCGTTGTGTACCCTAGAAAGAGGAGATTTATGAAATTATGGAAAAAAATTCATGAAGGGTCTTGTAGAGGCCATTTTTCCATGAAGATTACACTGCATAAAATCCTACAAGAAGGCTATGTTTGGCCAAGTATTCATCGAGATGTGATTCACTAGTGTAAATCCCGTCTATCTTGTCAAAGAATGGGGAAGAGAGTCTTGAAACATGAATTGAGGAAAACAATTTTGGCATTTGATGTGTTTGAAAAATGGGGCCTTGATGTTGTTTGTCCGTTACCCATGACTGGTAAGAGAAATGCTTATATCTTGATGGCTGTGGATTATCTATCACGTTGGGTAGAAGCCAAAGCTGTTAAGCAAATTACTAGTAAGGAAAAGGATTTTTTTTTAATGAGTATATATGCTCCAAGTTTGGTGTCCCATTGGAGCTATTATCCGACAAAGGACCAGGATTTAGAGGTGAAATATTTGATTTTCTATGCAAGAAACTCAATATAGAGCACAGGTTAAACACTCATTATCCTCAATGCAATGGTTTCAATGAGAGATTCAATGGGGAGTTGGTCAAAATTCTCACAAAGATGACTCAAACTCATGGGAAAACTTGGGATGCTGAGTTACCTTGTGTTTTGTGGGCATATAGGACTATTGTGAAGACAAGTACAGGTTTTTTCTCGTATCACATGGTTTATAGTAAGGAGGCGGTGTTGCCTATTGAAGTTGAGGTTCCCGCACTTAAGCTCTTGTGATTTGAGCATGAAGAGAGGGTTGTTTGGTAGAAGAGGTTGTTGAGTCTACAATGCTTGCAATTGGACAGAACCTTAGCTTTAGATTATTATGAGGAGGTATATAAGAAGGCTCAAATGAAGGTTGATGAATGCGTGAAGGACAAAGGAGTTGAAAAGGGACGTGATCTCTTTTTGCGTTACAATAGCAAATTGGACAATACTTTTCAAAAGAAGTTTCAAACTAATGGGAAGGTCCATTTGCTGTTGTGAACAAGTTTGCTAATGGAATTTATCAGCTAACTGATTTAAATGGAGTGAAGCACAAATATCGGGTCAATGGTTATAGATTGAAGAAGTATTTGGCATGTATGATGACAATAGTTACTGATGACATGCTATCAATGGAAGAGAAGAATGGGAATATTTCTACAGATGTGTGTGAGGTCTCAAGGGATGAGCTACAACAGTTGTTCATGCTAGAGACCTCTGTTTGTCATGAATGATCAAGCAGGCAAGGGGGTGTTGGCAAGTTATGTCAAGAATTTTTTGGATGGGCATAAAGCCAATAAGTGATGCTAAATAACTTGCTGACTAGCTCCAAGTATATATGTGTACTTAGTGCTTTGAGTTTTGAAAGTGCCCTTGTAAAAATTCATGTACAAAGGCTTGGTTTTTGCTTGTTGGAAATCTGGGTCGGTTGAATTTTCAAATGATGGTTTTTAATGAGCATTTTGAGTCGTGCTTGATGGGTGAAAGCGTGGTTTGGTGGTACCAAAAAAGGACCTATTTTACTTCTACCAATGAAAACGTGGGGACTGGTAAAATTTTTGTATTTTGGGTTAAAACTTTTCGGACCTTGTGTTTCTAGATTCTCCTTTTGAAGATCTATCCACTGATATATAGTACGATAGGTAGTTTTTCATGCGACATGTAGAAATTGTAGCTCGAAGATTCTTCAAAGGTGTTGTCAAGGACAGTCCTTTTTGTACCACCAAATCGTGCTTTTAGCCTGATAGCTTGTGAATCGGATTCATACATCATGAGTTACATGCACTCGAAGTGGGCGGTCTCCTACTTAGAATGTGGGTGTAGATGCATGTGACAAAAGGCAAGTGGGTCAACTTGATGGATCTAATTAGAAATGATGTAATCGGAAATTTCTAGAGACAACCAAAACTCGAGCTCCGAGCCGTGCTTTACGGCATCGCATTTGGTGGTCGGAGTCATCCGCTATGCTTCCGCCAAGCTAGCTAGGTGTGGGGAGCAAAATAGAAAATTTTGTGCATGTGTGGGGAGTTGGGAGGATCGTGCCATGTCGCAATGGAATAGTCCCACCTGGGGTGGAGTGAGTGCAAAGTGGAGGGTATAAGGGGTGGAGTAGGTTCCCCATTGTGTTAAATCAAAGGGAAAGTGGATCTCCCACTCCTTGGCTATGGAGGCTAGCGCTCGTGGGGATTTGGGAGGGAGAGGGGATCCCTGTTTTGGGTTCCCATTGGCTGGACATGTGCTTGGACAAATTTTGGACCCCTTGGACACCCCATTTTACCCATCCCCCCAAGTCAAAGTGACCGACATAGAGCCCTCTCTTTCCTCCCTAATCGAAACGAGCAGAAGTTGGTGCAAACTATAGCAAGTACACTTGTGGAAAGAAAATCATGTGTCTCTTTATACAAAAGCGTACCGGAAAGCGCTTTTCATCCACACAAACCACTGATCATCATTGGTAGAGATGATCGATCTAGCATCGATCTTACAAAGAAAAATCTTGAAGAGAAGGATGAGGAAAGTGAGGTTCAACATGAAATTTGAGCCCAATGGAATGCCGATGAGACTTGTGAATGATAAGGACGCTCAAAATGAGCTCATGAAAAAGTTTCATGAGAGTCTTGATGCTGAACATAGAGGTGTATGTGCCACCTTTACTAAAATGAAAGAGAGATATTGGTGGAAAGGTATGTATAAAGATGTATCTCATTTTGTGGAGTCCCGTGAAACCTGTCAAATGTTTTCAAATGTACGCCATCGTGATGGGTTGCACCCTACTTACCCATTGGCCATGCATTACAAGTGGGTAGTAGATCTGCTTACAAATTTACAATGCCATTAAGCTTATGGAAAATGAGATACATAGTGGTTGGACGAGAAGACTTAATCAATCAAGTTGAAGGTCGTGCTCTAAGAACAAAAAGCACAGAAGGGGTATGTAAGTTCCTCTTGGATGATGTAATTAGCCACTATGGTTGTGTTGGAAAAATAGTAGGGAACAGGGGTGAGTTGGATGCTGACAAAGCAAGGGAGTTTTTCCTAGGTTGGGCATTGAACTTGCTCTCACTACTGCATATAATCCTGAGGGAAATGGTAAATCAGAGCGTGGGCATCCTCCTATTACTAAAGCTTTGGCTAAGGCATGCAAAGGTAAACTGGGAGAGTGGTGTAGGTTATTTCCTTATGCTTTATGGGATGATTGTACAACTCATAGCTCAGTTACTGGTTATATGCCTTTTGAGTTGATGTATGGTGAGAAACCTATAATGCCAATTGAGGATGTAATTCTAACATGGAATGTATTACCTTGGGAAGATGGAATGAGTAGGGAATACCTTCTTGCTTTGCGCATACAACAATTAGAAAGAAGGCCTCAAGATATTGAGAATGCAGGAGCATGATTGAAAGATGCAAGGTTAAAGAATAAAGACAAATTTGATGAGAGACATAGGCTCAGACCTAAAGCTATTGAGGAAGGTGATTGGGTGTTGGTGTATGACAATAGTCTTGACAACCAACATTCAACAATAAGAAAGATTTCAAAGAGATGGTTTGGTCCTTATGTGGTTCAACATGTACATGGGAATGCGACTTACACCTTGCATGAATTAGATGGGACAAAAATGAAGATTCCCATCGTAGGGAAAAGAATCAAGTTATTCAAAAGAAGAGGTGATATAGATCCCTTTGATTCACAAGAAAGTCAAAATGAAGGCTTTGTTGAAAATGGTATGGATGTGGATGAAGAACAAGAGGATGATGCTTTACATTTCGTTGAAAGCAACAATGAAATCGACATGTAAATGAAGACTGAACCTACAAAAGATATGTGTGGCACATGCCGAAGGATGTAAAGGTTTAGAGGGGGTGGATGTCATGCCGTGGCATGGTCATAATGTGAAACAAAAATATCTACCTCACTCTCAATGCTTTTGTTACGTGGGACCAAATGCTATGATGTACATAGTGTGATATATGAAAAAACGGTTACCATAGTTGTAGACATATACATACTTTGTCGGGCGGGGGAGGTCGGGGTCGTGGAACCTTTGCATGTTCTAGCACATTAAATAATTCCTAATTTTCTTCAGGGATGTACGGATGTCAAGTGTTTTGAAGTGGCACACTCGTTTTGCTTAGAAAGTTCAATGCGGGCAATCTCGGCCAAAAATAATAGGTTTCATGCGTGGGCATAAAAGATGTGTCCAAAGTTCTTACCAGGTGGAAATATGAGGTCAACATGAAATTTGATCCCAATGGGATTTTTCCACAAATTTAGAGATTTTTCCCAACTCGTTTGGGCTTTTTACGGACAAAAGTGGCATTTTTTGGCTAAAAAGAGCTTAAAAATGGTCAAAACTAGTCAAAACTAGCTCAAAACAGCTCCAAATTCCACATCAATGACGGTGCCATCTTTGACTAAGTTTTGTGGAAAATTTTAGAGCCAAGAATGAGCTCATTTGGGCATATGAGTATGGAATACCTTCTTGCTTTGCGCATACAACAATTAGAAAGAAGGCGTCAAGATATTGAGAATGCAGGAGCATGATTGAAAGATGCAAGGTTAAAGAATAAAGACAAATTTGATGAGAGACATAGGCTCAGACCTAAAGCTATTGAGGAAGGTGATTGGGTGTTGGTGTATGACAATAGTCTTGACAACCAACATTCAACAATAAGAAAGATTTCAAAGAGATGGTTTGGTCCTTATGTGGTTCAACATGTACATGGGAATGCGACTTACACCTCGCATGAATTAGATGGGACAAAAATGAAGATTCCCATCGTAGGGAAAAGAATCAAGTTATTCAAAAGAAGAGGTGATATAGATCCCTTTGATTCACAAGAAAGTCAAAATGAAGGCTTTGTTGAAAATGGTATGGATGTGGATGAAGAACAAGAGGATGATGCTTTACATTTCGTTGAAAGCAACAATGAAATCGACATGTAAATGAAGACTGAACCTACAAAAGATATGTGTGGCACATGCCGAAGGATGTAAAGGTTTAGAGGGGGTGGATGTCATGCCGTGGCATGGTCATAATGTGAAACAAAAATATCTACCTCACTCTCAATGCTTTTGTTACGTGGGACCAAATGCTATGATGTACATAGTGTGATATATGAAAAAACGGTTACCATAGTTGTAGACATATACATACTTTGTCGGGCGGGGGAGGTCGGGGTCGTGGAACCTTTGCATGTTCTAGCACATTAAATAATTCCTAATTTTCTTCAGGGATGTACGGATGTCAAGTGTTTTGAAGTGGCACACTCGTTTTGCTTAGAAAGTTCAATGCGGGCAATCTCGGCCAAAAATAATAGGTTTCATGCGTGGGCATAAAAGATGTGTCCAAAGTTCTTACCAGGTGGAAATATGAGGTCAACATGAAATTTGATCCCAATGGGATTTTTCCACAAATTTAGAGATTTTTCCCAACTCGTTTGGGCTTTTTACGGACAAAAGTGGCATTTTTTGGCTAAAAAGAGCTTAAAAATGGTCAAAACTAGTCAAAACTAGCTCAAAACAGCTCCAAATTCCACATCAATGACGGTGCCATCTTTGACTAAGTTTTGTGGAAAATTTTAGAGCCAAGAATGAGCTCATTTGGGCATATGAGCAAGGAGATACATCCATTCCTTTACAGGGTGCTAGTGCAGTCCCGTGCTGCTTTCACTTCATGGTTGAGGTTGTGAGGCCTCCAATTAGGGTTTCCCATCCTAAAATAACTACTTTGGCTTATCCAATGAAGTACTGAAGCTTCCATGAAATGGTCACGACAAAGAATCAAAGCGTATATTTAGTGTTTTTAACTGGTCGAATGAGCACTGCATCTGTGCAATCAGGAGCGAGGCTACACCTAATCTTCACACACACAAGAATTTTAAGTTGATCTTGTGGAGATTTCATGGATGGAGTTTTTTCTTTTTTAGTGTGTTTTTAGCTTCAAATTATCTACGCCTTGCTTGATTTTGCTACGAATCCTCACAGTCAGAGGCCTGGTGCTTTCCTAGGCGTACTGCGCACTTCTTGACAATGCAACATGCCCATGTGTAGGGATAGCTCACTTTGGCACTACTTGAGCCACTTGGGCCATTGATTCTTAGAGTTTCTCACACAGAGTTCTCCAAGAATGGTTCTGCGGAGCTGCTAAAGTGCAAAGCATTAAGTGCCATACTCGCTAAAGATTCCCTCACCCTAAATACTAACAAATGTATATTGGTGGACCGGGGGGAGCATTGTATGCCTTCAGAGACAAGCACCCAGGCTCTATCCTCTTCCATTGCGCCTTAAACCTAGGTCAAGAGTTGAAAAACCCATAGGAAATTATAAAATCCCTTGGCATCAAGTCAAGCATTCGCCCCATACCCACGGATGTAATTCGTAGTAAAACTAGTCGACCATGATGTAATATCCAAATCAATCTAGAATGATTGTTTTTGTCAGCAATTTCTGTCAATATTGGGTACTTATATTTTTTTCTGATTCATATTATCCAATAAATTTTATTTCTATAACACATGCACATAACCTCAAACATGTAGCCACCCTTCGGCCGGGGGGCACATCGCAGTGATTCTTTTGTAAAATGGGGCCACGGGGAGTATGGTGTCAACCGAACGACATATGGCCACGACGATGCCCTGCCGGGTCGGACGGGGCAAAAGAATCTCTTGTGCGCCATGGTGCGTAGGGAGCAGATCCAACATTTTTGGATCTGCTCCCTACGTGTCATGGCGCATAGGGGTCTTTTTTGCCCCGTTCGACCCCACCGGGAGCCGACATTGTCATATGTAGTCCGGTTGACCCTGTACACAACCCCCCCTCGCCCCGTTTTGCAAAAGAATCACCGAGATGTGCCCCCCCGGTCGACGGGTGGCTGCATGTTTGAGTTCTATGCATGTCGACACTGCCGGACGAGCTGTGTGCCGGGGTGGTCAGTTTAAATTTAACATTCCCAAAAATTCAAATATCTGTAAAAAACAATGTACAAAATCAAGTTGAACAATTACAGGAAATGGTAGAAATTTGACAGTTGATATTATATTAAAAGATTACCAATCTCATCAAGAGACAGTACATGGGATAAGCTATTTTTGATGAAGGCATCATTCATTTCCTAAATTGATTGCTAAAGCTAAATCTGTATTTTTGAATGTTACATGCTTAGCATGCACCATACAGGAAAAATGCCATCCTGAAATAGCTGCACCAAAATGTCTTTGACGGCATCCTGTAGGGCTAGTAAAGCTGCACGTTGCATACGTGTAACAGAGTCGCTATATTGGTCCATTATCTCTCTCACCACTGTTGGAATTAGGGTTGCAAGAAAACACACACAACTGGGAGAAGATGAAGGAAACTCAAGGCACACAATTGAGAGTATACTACTTAGTGTGCAATGGAAAGATAGATAGCCCTAGAGTGATGGACGTATATACAATGCACGGGGGAAGAAACCTCCTAAAGAGGGAAAAACTTACCCCGGCAGTCCTAGTGTGTTCACACACATCACTACCACATGTATATGGTAACAAATCCCCCTGGAGTGATGAGGTGAACGAGAGCTGGCACATGAGTAAAGGGAAGTGCCATGCCCTGAGGACATGATCAGTCCACAAAGGGGAGTAAGCCCAAACGTTTACGGAAAGCTTCGAACTTCTCACGAGACAATGCCCTTGTGAAAGATCTGCAAGGTTGTCCCATGTTGTCACATAAGCCAAGTTGATCTCTCATGCTGAGAGCCTCTCCTTGACATAGTGGTAATGCACCTCAATGTGCTTTGTGGGATCATGAGAAACTGGGTTCCTTGAAACTGCCAATGTGCTCTGACTGTCAGTGTAGATAGTGTTGGCAGTGTCCTATCCAACACCCAAATCAGCCATAAGGCGTCTGAGCCTCACAACTCGAAGTGGCCATAGTAGGTTGCTTCTTGCTCAACCATGATATGCATGAACTTCCAAGTATGAAACAAAAACCACTTGTGGACACTCGTGTGTCAAAACAACTAGCCCAATTTGAGTCCAAAAAAGCATGTAAGTCTGGTGGCAATGATCCCCCCTTGGGATAAAACAAGCTCAGATGTAAAGTGCCTCTAAGTTAGCGGAAAGTCCTCTTAATAGCCTACCAATGCTTAGACCCTGGGATATGCATAAATCTGTTGACTTGTGAGACTACAAACTGAATACCCGGCCTCGTGTTGCATACACAAATGAGGCATCCAACAATAGTTTGGTAAAGAGTGACATCTGCAGGATCATCAACACCATGAAGAATCAATCTTAAACCTGTTTTCATGGGAGTGGCAATAGGTTTGCAATTCTCAAGTCCAAAATTACATAGCAATGTCTCTATGTAACTTTTCTAACACAAGGCAATACCACCATCACATTTCTTATACTGTATGCCCAAGTAATGATGCAATAGACCCAAATCTTTGGCCTTTAAAGTAGCATTCAAATTAGTCTTAAGTTCAACAATATGTCTCTCATTTGGTCCAATGATCAACAAATTATCTACATAAAGAACCACAATGAGAAGTACATCATCCTCACGCTTTACATACAATGTGCTTTCTATTGGACTATTACAAAAGCCTCGTTTGACCAAATGAGTGTCCGCTGTCTCATACAAAGCACGATGATATTTCTCCAACCCATAAAAAGCCTTCTTACATCTACAGATTTTTTCCTCTTGTCTTTTGTTGACAAAACCGCGAGGCTGTGTTACATACACCTTCTCAAATATGTCACCACTCAAGAAAGCAGTAACAATGTTTGATTCATGTACATCCCAACCAAAATGATCTGCCAATGCAGATAGAAAATGCACAGTAGTCATAGGACAAGTGGGGGCATAAATTTCTTCATAATCTATGCCTTTTTGTTGCGCATAGCCTTTTGCAACAAGTCGAGCCTTATGGCGATCAACCTCACCATCCGGCTTGCGTTTCAACTTGTAAACCCACTTTGTACCAATGGCCTTTTTGCCAGAAGGCAAATCACATAAAGTCCATGTGTCATTATCTATAAGTGCATCATATTCTGATTGCATGGCAGCCATCTAATTTTTTGAATTCTGTGCTTCATCAAAAGAGAGAGGCTCTTCAACATCATGTAAGCTAGACACATCCAAAGCATAACAATCTAATGCATAAGATGCATGGCAAGAGCCTGAACGAGTACAACTAGACAAAGGTGCACCCAATTTACTGTCATGCAATGTATGGTGCACCGGCCATTTTGGCATACCTCTAGCTTGCTCATTTTCAGCCCTTTCCTCATCAAATACATCATGTACATCTGCATTAGTAATAGGCTGATCTATAACATTTTTAAAAACCCCCATAGGCTATACATTTGCCTCATTGGAATTTACATTACTTCCACCAGTGAAAAGAGGAAATAAAGTGTCATAAATGTCTTGTAAGCTTACATGACTATCGGTAGTACATGACAACAAGGGCTGAAGAGAATCTTCCATAAACACTACATCCCGTGAAACCAGAATACACTTTGTTTGCGGATGATACAACCTATAACCTCTACTTTCAGCACTATAACCAACAAAAATACATTTGACAGCCTTATATCCATTTTTTTTGCGCATGTTTGTGGCACCAAAGAATATGCTAAACATCCAAAAACATGCATGTGCTCAATAGAAGGATTTCTATCATACAATGCTTCATATGGAGTAATAGACTACAAAGCTTTCCTAGGACACATGTTAAGTATATAAGTGGCACACATGATGGCCTCAAGCCAAAAAGAATGCGACAAAGATTGACTTTTGACCATACTTCGTGCCATTTCCGTAAGTGACCTGTTTTTCCTCTCAGCTACACCATTTTGCTGAGGCGTATAAGGCACTGTACATTGGTGTTTTATCCCACGACTAGCCAAAAATTTATTAAATTCATGAGACATATACTCCCCCTCTCGATCCGAACGGAGGGTGCCCATAGTACATTTCGAGACATTTTCAGCCATAGCCAAAAATTGTTTGAAGCACATTAAAACTTTGCACTTCACTTTAAGCAGAAATACCCATGCATGCTTGAAGTAATCATCAATGAAAGTCACGAAGTACAGGTAATTGCCCAAGGACGAAGTTTGCATGGGCCCACAAACATCTGCACAAGCTGGAACCTGCATGTGGCTCTAACTGAACCATCCTTTGGAAACTTATAACGCTGCATTTTACCCAAAATACACCCTCACAAACATGCTTGACAGGTGCTTCAAGAGGCGGGAAAGAAGCAGCCATATAAATTTTTACAAATGGAGCAAACTGGCAAAGTAGAGATGCCCAAAACGTGCATGCCATAGTTTTGCATCTGAAACAGCCCTTGAATTTGCAATTGCATTTGCAAAATTTTGTCCACACTTGTCATACAAAGTGATCTTATACAACCCACGACATAGAAGGCTAGATGCAACAGTTTCATACCCAAAACTGAGATCATAAACTGTACATTTGTCATCCATAAATTTGACTACAAGTCCAAGTTTAGTAAGTGCAGATACAGACAAAAGATTCTTCTTGATCCCACGTACATAAAGTGCATCAACAAGTGTGAAAGACCTGCCATTTGCAGCAGTAAGCACAATCTTTCCAACCTCCTAAACATGATAAGAGGCACTATTGGCACAAGTGACTGAATTCCCAAGAGGAAAAGACTCAAGGGAGGTGAACAATTCATGATGGATGGTAATGTCTTTGTAGCACTACTGTCGAAATACCGCACATGTGAATCTGTAGCGAATGACATGCATGCATCATGGACAAGAGGATTGTAAGTGCGCTCTGCACTAAAAGCCCATTCTGTATCAACATCAACATCGCAGTCTCCTTTCAAAGAAGACTCAACAATGGCTGCATTTGTAGTGGAGCCACCCTCTTTATTCTTAGTCTCTTTGCCCTTCAACTTAGGACACTGCTTGATCAAGTAGTCATTAGATTTACAATAATGGCAGTGCATCTTCTTTTTTCCATTATCACTCGAATTTCCAAACGAGTTGCTGCCAGCAGAAGTATTAGGAACAAAAATTTTGCCACTCGTAGCAGAACAATAAAAAGTGGCTGCATTGCTGTTACCACCCTTTCTTTAAGAAGCAATAAAAGCATGTTCAACTGCACGTTTCCTAGTCCTATTTTTTATGGAAAGTGACTCTTGCAAAAACAGCAATGTGCATAATGTATCAAACTTGACAACTTCAGGATTTCCTTGTGTCATAAGTCTCAAGTACTAGCAAAAGTCTGGTAAGAATCTGATAAGGCATCAAGAATAGTCTGCACAAGGGAACTATCTGAAATGACTTCACGAGCAGAAATAGGTTGCTCATTGATATCCTTGACACCAGCAAGGAAAGTGTCCATATCATCTTCCTTATGCATAATGTTCGATTTTAGCTCTTTATGCAGTAAAGCAATTTTTATCTCATTGCGGCTTGCATAAAGACCAGCCAGAATATCCCAAGCTTGTTGTGCAAATTTCGTTGAACGAATGTGAGGAGTAATGGTTCACTTTACAGATAACACAATTAAGGCATGAGCTTGCACATCCTTTACATCCAAACGAGCTTGTTTATCGTAGGCAAAACAACTCTAATAACAGCAATCCTTGCAGCAAGACGTGCAACATCCTCAATATCACCTACATCCTCAGAACCAAGACGTACATCAATGGCTTGCACAATATTCCAAATGCCCTTTGACACAAGAACATGTTGCATCATGTAAGCCAACATAGGGTAATTGTCCCCATCCAACCTGTCCTAAGCAACAAACATCTTGAACACATCTGTGTTGTTGTCAGCCATGGAAAATGTATGCACCTGATGTGAAAACTGCTCGAAATGAGGAGAAATTGAGTGAGACTAGCACGTGCTATATAGCACAACCCACAATAGACTGTATAGGACCTGTTATGTAAAAAACAACACTGATAGAAATTTTGCACTAAATGACAAAATTGCCTGTGCACACCTTCCTGTACAGGAAACGGAGGCTGAAATGAGCCTGAATCAAAAAAATGAGGAGACTTCAAATGGTCGTCAAAACCAAAAAAAAATTCGACCTACAAACGCTCGCCAAAGCTCACAGAAACTGGATTGAGTGAAAAGGAGTATGTTGTAGTTACTGGCGACTAAGCTCGGGAGGACGTAATCTGCTCTGATACCAATTGTTGGAATTAGGGTTTCATGAAAACACACACAACTCAAGGCACACAACTGAGATTATATTACTTGGTGTGCAATGGAAAGATAGATATCCCTAGAGTGACGAGTGTATATACAATGCATGGGGAAAAAACCTCCTAAAGAGGAAAAAAACGCCCCGACGATCCTAGTGTGTTCACACACATCACTACCACATGTATATGGTAACAACCACCCGAGATAAGGCTTCTTTGGGTATGATTGGATCAATGCTCTTTTGATATTTTCTAATCTGCCTCAAAGCAACTGTGTCTGGCTTCCATCTCCGCTTTTACGGTGTTGTTGGTGGTGGTTGAGAACCCGCCTGCCTGGCCCATTGAGGAGAATCATCTTGATACTTTTTCCTCCTGTCCTCTTAGGCCTGTTGTTCTTCACACATCATCTTTTCCTTTTCTCTTTTTGCACATTTCTTGGCTCTTTGAGGTATTTTTGAAGGCCTTGAGCTCCCAGCCTTTGTTTGTTGGGTGGCTTGAGCTCTATCCTCTGCTTCATTTCATTCTTCCTCTTCTCGTGCTTGTAAGTTATCTAAATGCACTCTCTCGGCTTTGGATCTCTGTCATTCCTCTTGCTCTCTGTGTCTTCTTTGCTCTTCTTGCACTCTTTGTGCTTCCTTTGCAGCTGCCTCCTTCTTTTCCATCTCCCTCCTTCTTTTCCTCCTCTTTGCATCTCGTGCTTTAGAAACCAGGTCGCATGGTATTACCTTGATTACTCTTTGTTTGACTCGTGATGGAAACTTTTGCGGCGTGGTTTCCGCGGTGGCCTGTGCAACACCAATTGCTATGACAGCAAGTGAGGGTTCCAGATTTTGAAACAAACCTCAATATTCTTCTTATGTTGCTCTTGTTTCTTACATGGATCTGTGTAGAGATGAAATTGATAGGGGATCTGCAACTCGGTGTATGGTTGGCATGGTTTAATTCTTCGAGATCTCCAAAAATATGTCGCACGATGGTTAAATCAACTAGAGTTAATGGTTGGGGAGGCTCTTGGGTGTCTGGAGTGGGTTGGGTGATCGGTTATCCACTTGTGGTTGGGGATGTGGATTTGAAGCTGTACATTTTGAATGGGGTTCTGGCTCTGCAGATTTTCTATAGTGTGAGTGGTTGTGGTGGTATTGATGTGCATAGTATAAGTCTGCTCGTGTGAATCATTCATGTGGTGCAAGATATGAGTGCATGCACGTTTGTGCTCGAGAGGATCTTCTAAAATGTGCAAAACAAGAAATGAATTTCAAGTTGTGAGTTTTGACTTATGTAGTACTTATTTCTTAAAAATTGAAAACCTCAATAATACTTATAAAAGTAGAAATAAACCCCTAAAATTGGTGAAGTTTGACCCATGGAACCACTGATTGGGGTGTCAACAAATCATGTGGCATTACAATGCATGTTTACAATAGAAGTGGTTAGTGTCAAATATTTATTGGTTTTCTACCAACGCCTTCCATTTCATCGCCTTGTCTCCAACCATCATCGGAATCAATCTTTTTCAATATAAGCATGATATGATTGTGATCGCCTCTCCCTAACCACTTTCTCTATTCTTCTTTTCAAACTTCTTTGCACCCTAGTCTTCTTCCTTTCTCTCCGCCCTAAAATTGTGTAGAACCAATGGAACATTTTTTGTAGGACATTGCTCTTTTTCCTCCCACATTGATGCCATGTATTTTAAAAATACACTGCTTTTGCTTGATAGTGTGAGCACTCCATTCCTTGGCTACTCAAGATGCCCAATGAACCGAATGTGTCGAGAAAAAGTGAGCTTTGAGTGAAAAGAATGTGTTGAAAAAATAATAGAACTTTACTTCAAACATATTGATATTTTTTTACTACAAAGACAAAGTGTGCAACCCACCACGTAATGTGTTATGTGTGTCTCCCCCTAGGCATCCACCATGTGCGCTTTGAAATTATTGATTACAAACTTTAAGGTGGATATCTCAGCATAGGTTAGCTTTGCCTTTTCAAAGAAACAAAAAATATCATCTACAAACTGCCACACACATGAGTACGCTTAATTCCTAGGGCTGCTTCGTTACCTCTGTAGGTGGTAATGTCACACACCTTTTTCCACAATTGGAACTCATTGGGACTTTGGGAGTCAGAATAGTCTTAAGTCATATGCCTAGCTTTATTGTCACCCATACATATTTTACTAGGACGATCCTGTGTACTTCCAGATGCCTTCCTATCCTTTGATAACTCTATTGCACCCCCATGTAGTCCAACACTTGATAGAATAGATTCGAGTTCTCTGATACACTCTTCTCTCCTTTCTGCAGGCTCAATATTCCAAGCATATTTAATTTGGATCCTCCATGACTCAATTATGGGGTATACTCTGGTTACAACTGAGGATACCTTGAAACCATTGTTGTAGTGCTTTACCCGCTCTTTGTGTAGTGGACACACCTTTCGCAAGGTTGACTGTAGCTTTTCCACCCTTACCCTTATCGCCCTTTGACTTGCTGACCTTTGAACCCTTGCCCTCAGTTCCTAATGAGACTTTACAGTGGTAGCAATAAATTCATGGAAAGAGGGTCATTGCACCTTGCTTGCAGCACCTAACATACACTTGAGAGTTTTCAAGTCTATTGACAAATGCCACTCCACTTGGAAAGTACCCAGACCTGAAATGTGCAATCATTGTCCTTCTTATTGTTTTTGCATGACATCAACAATTGGGGTGTGATTAAAATACCATTTGAGGGACTCATGTGTCTCTTGTGGGAGGTGAAAATCTGCTAGCTACCAAATATTCTACTTGGATAGAACACCTAAACAGGTGTTTGCCTTCTTGTTGGCATCTAGCTCAACATCGACGCCCACCAAGGCTCTGTTCATAAGCGTAACGCTTACCTTTTGAGCCGTTGACCTTTGAAAATCTGGCACTCATCAAGCTTCATCACAAATATAACTTTTCCATCACACTCTTCCTATGTCAACCCATAAATCTGATCATCGACTCTTGAAGCTTCAACAAGTCAACATAGACATTATTTAACTCGTTGTAATGGAAGTATTTGCCCTCTTCTAATGGCAGGGCATCTTCCACATATTGAAATCCACCCAACAAGCTTGCAACATCATTTTCGGTGCACCTTTTTGAAACGCTGACACTATAAGGTGTTGGCAAGAACTAAAACAAACCTTTTGCTTTGTGACCTAGTGTGACAAGTCTATACAAAGCTTCATAGGCCTTGAAACTTATTCGTGTTTTGTAGACACCTCCATCATCTCTTCAGGAAACAAAATGCTCTTTAGCTCACTGAAATACTTCTTGCGTAAAACATTAGCAATGTGAGCATTGGATGGATCATCCAATAGCTCCACCAACTCCTTTGATTTGATGGTATGTTTCAACAGAGTATGTCCAATCATTTGAGCATCGGAATAAATTCCCATCATCATCTGAACCAAGTTCCTGTATATTGAAATAATATTACAGCAGCCTCCAAAAAATGTAAGAAATTAGAAGTCTACATTTGTATTCCTACCGAGTTTGATGGATACGTTTATTTTGAGCTCCACCGCTTGAAGATAGCATATACATCACATGTCTTTTGCGTTTGCGAATGTGGTAGCCCAATAGAATGTCTGTGAGATGATCAATTCAATGATGCATATTACCCAAAATGTGTTGTAGTTGAACATAATTGTCTAAAAGTCACTCTTGCTCCATTTTTTGATGCTCTTCTTTTTCAATAGGCTTTGACATCTCTTCATTTAGCTGCTTTATCTTCTTGTTGGATTCCTCTTTGACTTGTTGAAATTCTTTCACGTACTTCTCTTGCAATGATGAATAGGCAGCACAGAGATGTTTTCTCTTTCATTGACAAAAGTTGAATATAATCTCAAACAGTAGCCAAAAATCCGTCTCTCCCATCTCCAATAAAACGCAATAGCTCAGTGACATTACGAAAGGGCGGTGATGCATTGGTCATTGGATCACCAGGGTAAATATGGCCATCAATCCATAAGTTGATTGCTTTGCACCCAAGGTTCCGTAGCTGATCTCTAGCATTGGGATTAGATGTGCCAAGTGGCACAGTAGCGTACTCCTGCTCGAAATCAACGTTTAATCAATATTGTATTTACTTGTCAGTAAGTCTTGCAATGGTAGGGGTTTGAATGACATTTGTGTTAGTTAATCAAGAAAATTAGAGATAATGAGTAATGGTGACTGCTACAAGCAGGTGAAGGTGGCTATGGATAAAAGAACTGGGAGTTGTCATAGATAGGAGAAAAGGATTATGTTGTGGAGGGAAGAAAGAGAGGGAGTGCAACTCAATATCCTTTGAATTCAAATTTTTGATCAAGAGTGTAGAGAGAGAAATGCTACTGCACACAGAGGTAATGAAGTGTTCCATTGCTCTCAGCTGAGGGAAGAGAGAGAGAGAGAGAGAGAGAGAGAGAGAGAGAGAGAGAGAGAGAGAGAGAGAGACAATAAAGGAAGAGAGAGTGGGAGAGAGGGTAGATCTGCAACCTTGGAGGATCTGCACTCTGTCAAAAAGAGATAGCATAGAATGTTCCTTAATGATTTGGAGGGGAAGTGACAAGATACAAAAAAGGGGAAAAGAAAGAGAGAGAGTTGGCTCATGTTTTAGAGAGAGAATATAGTGAGAGAATGTGGATTTTTTATTTTTGGTAGGGGGGCTGAAAAGTGCCTCCTTTAATGAGTTCTAAGTGAGAGAGAGGGTTCTATCTGTTGAAGAGAGAAGAGGGGTGGGAAAACTACATTTTAAAATTCATTTACCCACCTCTCTTTTGGGTTACTAAATAGACTATTTTCAAATACAAAATATGGAAATGGCTTTTTTTTTTCCCTCTCTTTTAGGCTTGGTCAAACTTGGCTTAAGCTTTAAGCATTCCCTTAAAATTCCAAATAAAGAGGCCCTCCTATACCCCATTCACTTCCTAATGAACGGCCAAACGTGGATTAAGATTTAAGCATTCCCTTAGACTACCAAATAAAGAGGCCCTCCTATACCCCAATTACTTCCTAATGAACTGCCAAAAGAGTCATGTCCTATCATGGGTAATGATAGCCTAGCCAAGTTTAATGGGAGTAGCTTTACCACTTGGCAATCCAAACGAAAGAGATACTTGATGAAGAATATTTTTTGGATGGTTTTTAGACCATTAGGAGAGAATGAGAGAGTGGAGACTAGGACTACCTAAGACAAGTATTAAGAGAGGAATGAGGAACCCTTTGGCATACTCATTACCTCTCTTGATGATAACTACATCAACTAAGAAGTTGAATACACCTTAGGATTGCAAGCATGGATCACATTGGAGAGACACTCTAATGCCAAAGCTAAGAAATCCGTTGCATTGAAGATGCATTTACATTGCGTCAACATGAAATCAAATGAGGACATTTCATGTCTAGAAAATTTGTTGAAGAGCATATGTACCCAACTCACCTACATCAAGAGTAAAGTTGACGATGAAGATCAAGCGTAAGTCCTACTTAAAGCTATATGCGACCACATGTATGTGAAAATTTTCAAAGATCTCATGGAGAAGGACCCTATATCAATCTTGGACAACACCATCAATTGACTCCATGACCATGAGAAGAAGATGAATCTAATGAAGGATACAAGCGGACCTTATATGGCTACATCAAGAAACATCATGTATAAGAAGTGTGTGAGATCCAATCATGCTACCAAATATTGCTACCTATGGTCGACCCTTGGAGCATATTTCACAAGACAAGAACAAAGGCAAAGGAAGAGTCCAAATCACCAAGCAAGAGGATTATCATGATGATCACGATATACCGTTTACATCCTTGGGTTCATATCATATTGTTAAAAGTGATTATGTGGTCACCTTGTGAATGTAGAGAGATGAATAAATTTGATCCTCCTAGATGAATCAATGAATCACAAGCTATAAATGAACCGCTTACTCTAGAGCCATTTACTATGACTAGGTTTCATGGGGAGATGGTTGGGGTAATCCTAGCCATGGGTACACCCACTACTCTCACCTTGTATGACACATGAGATTCTATGACCAGACACATGAACCATGACCAACATGACCAAGAATAAACGAGTCAAAATATGCTCTCTACCAAATGTAGAAATGCATACACTAATGCACCCAAAAGTTCCTAGATGCTTCATCCTACTTTACACTTAATCCATTATGTCACACTCATCTCCTTTCCCAAGGTCTATATAAGAGAAACCTCATGTACTCATTTTGAGTTCTCCTAATGGAATGTTAGCCCAATTTCTCTTCCCGAAACCTCATGTGATTAACATTGGTGATTAAGGTTGCAATAAGCATAATCTACTCTGTATTATGGGGCATGAATGGCACACTTGAGATGCCTCTGTAGCCAACTATGGTGCAAAATTTACATTATTAATGATTCTATATAGAAAAAGAATAAGTATCTCTCTCTGACATGGTGAACTAGACTACTCCACCCACATATGTGTCTCTTCTTCTGCATCTCATTCCGCATTGCATATGCATGCTTCCCACTCTCGCAACACTTAGAGAAATCTGAGAGACAGTGTTTGCAAAGAGTACTAGGATGAGAGCACTAACACACAAAAGAGACACATGAGTTGGCTATCAAGATAGCTATTCAAAGCCAATCAAGCATGCTGATTGACATGAACATGCAATAGAGAGGAAAATTGTGTGCATAAAAAATGCTAGCAAGGTTTCCTTGCAGCTCAGTTATGTGCTTAAGGCATAGGTTATTGCTCGCCATCTGCTATGATTCCATGGTGGCGGATCCAATCCTGCTAGAAAAATTGAAGATAGTGCATACTGGGGAGGTTTTAGGAGCAACTTTAAAAGTATATCAAATTATTAGCTAGAGCTTATGACATGTGTCCAACTTGCAAGACCATGAAGGAGTTAGAGGCTGATGAAGCTCAAGAGGATGAGGATGAGAAGCATGAGAATATTCCCATTACTAGGAATTACAAGCCCATAGTTCCTAGTGCCAGCATTGCAAGAGATCGTATTTTTGTCGGAAGAACCCACCTAGTAACTATAACCCTTATTGTAAGCCTTGCAATCTTTCCTATAAGTTATTAGAAAGAGAACATGTGTTACATATCTTAGTAATAAGAATGCCTTCAAAGTGCATGATGCTCTTTGGGAGCATGCCCATGATTATATGAAGATGATGCGGTGTAACATTGAGGAGGAGAAACAACAGCTAAAAGACCAAGTAGTTGAGGTTGTAGAAGGAGTATATTGTAAGCCTTAGTAAACCTTAGGATAATTGGATATGTAAGAAGGCAGCATGATATAAGAAAATTATATAAGGAGTACTCCTCTTGAATCGTACGTAATTGATGTAACTTGTCATAATAATCAATATATAATTCTCCTAAATGATTTTCTCATATTAAACTGATCATATAATGTGGGGAAGTGCCAGGGGAGAAAAGCTAGAATATTGGTTAAGCTAGAGGACCGGCCACAGTAGGGATCCAAAGGAAGGAAAATAGGGATCCAAAGGGGGGGGGCCATCTGCAAAAGATCCTAAGGATCAGCCCATTAAGACTTCCAAAATGCTAAGGTTCCAAAATTCAAAGGTTGTGTCCAAAGGTCAGCCATGGGGGGAATTGGATGCTTTGTGTGTGACCCAAAAAGTCTTTACAAATCCCTACATAGGAGGGGGCGAGCCTTGGGAGTAGGGGATGAGAGATAAAGTCACACACACACACATAACCTCCCTTTACACAAAGGGAATGAGGGACACATGTCAGCTCCCTAGCCCAGATGCCCACAAGGTGTACCCAATTCCCATTGGATGGCCTTGGAGGTGGACCAATGAGAATTAGGCTATAGTAAATCTAGTTTAATTAATTTAAAAACACTTAATAAAAGAACCAATGAGAACTAAGTCCTCTAAAAGACTATTGGAGAGTCTCCCAAGTGGTCCAATGAGCATTCAACAGCCCAATGGCTTGCCTAATTCCTATTGGCCAGGAGGCAAAGGGGTCCAATGAGAGTTTAGTTGAATTATTAAATTACCTTAAGATCTCACAAATGGGAAAGGGGGACACATGTCAGAAGGATATCACTTATGCTGCTTAATTGTCATTGGCTAGCTCTAGGGAGGTCCAATGGGAGCACAGCAAGAGAAAATAGCAAGGGGCTCGCCCAAGAGAGCGAGGGGGCTGATTTTTGCAAGGCATTATCACACACACACTCACACAATCTCATGTGTGAAGTAAAGAAGACTCTCTCTCCTTCTCAAGATTTAATGGAAATCTTACCACCTAATCCAAGCTTGTGAGAAGGGAGGCCTACACCAACAACTCTTGGCTTTGTGATGCAAATCCAACCAAGAGCCAAGCTTCAATGCATGCTCATCTCCTCTACCATGGTAATTACTAAGATAAGCTATGCTAATATGAGTGATTATGTGAGGATATGTACATCTTTCTCGTAAGATACTCCTTCTTCCTCTCAATCTACTCTCATACCCTGCTAGCTCTCACCATCTTCCAAGGTGTGTGAGGCCTTGGTTCTGAGACGGGGATAATTGATGTTGTGTTTGCTAAGTGTTTTGCTTAGTGCATGAAGCTTTCATCTTCATTGCACTAGCTAGTCTTGAAGGAACACAAAGAATTGTATTGTACAATGTCTCTCTTGATGGGAGAAACCATAATACAAAGCCTTTTGGAGGGGGGACCGGCTCCATGAAAATCCCGTCCTCAACTGTTGTCAATAGCTTAATTTCTCTCTCTTTTGAAAGTATTGTTCAAGCTATCTAACTAGGTGTTATGTGCTTTGTTGCTCTCTCCACCCAAGCACTCTTGTAATTCTCATTAGGAATCTATTCTAATGAAATGCCCACTATGTTCATGCTAATTTCCGCTACACACAAGTTTTTAGGCCATTAAATGTTACATTGGTATCAGAGCACAAGGTTTCTCTTTTCTTGCTCAAGAAGGGAGGTCCTCAAGCCAGCTATAAAGGGTTGGTATTAATAATTGCATGTGAGAAAGTAGAATAGGGATTTTTCAACCTTGCAGTGCGCCTGCCTTTGTGCAGTTAACGGGGCATCACCGTCGAGATCTATGGTCTTAATAGTGGAGTCCTACGGGGCTTGCCTGCGGCTTAACCACTATTGAGCTATTAGAAGCTTGACAAGAGCCGGTGCTTTTTTGGTGTTGAAAGACCCTCTCTTCTATTCCTTGCAATTAATGGTATTCGAGCCATGGGTATAGTAGCTTGAGTGCTTTTTCTAAAGTGGTAAAGAGGAGTAGCAATTAGGGCTTGAAGTGCCAAAGTACACCTAAAAGTTATTAGAATGGCTGACAATAGTAAAGAGAGTGAAATTAATGTTGATAACTTTGATTTTGCTAATGAGCAAGCTACTAATGATGCTCCGATGCTTGTTAATTATCTTGTTTCTAGGCTTCAACAAGCCATGGGCAATCCATCTCTTCAAAGTGATGTGCAACGGAAGCTCCGTGCTCACGGGATTCTCCAAGCTCATCACCATGACAAGAGAACACCTAGGAAGCCTCCTTGTGAGACTGCCAAAAGAGGTCTCTCTCCGATTCGGGAGGAAGCAGAGAATCCATACGAAGGGCTCAAGAATTTACTTCTTGATGATGCATCTCCTTCCCAAAGGAGAACTCAAGAGCCTCCACCAAAGGAACGAGAAAGAAGTGAGTCTCCCGCCACCTCGGCGGAGATGGCTCCACGAAGACGGCGGGCTAAACGCTCTCCATCACCACCAAAGAGGAGAAGACCATCACACTCTTCTCCACACCACAATTCAAAGAGGGATGATAAAAAGCAAGAGAAGAAAAAGGCGATAAAGAGGACACCCTCTTCGCCATCTTCTTCATCCTCTTCCTCTTATGAAAGTGATGGTGAAGACGACGAAGATCAAGACAAGGAAAAGGCGAGAAAGAGGTCACCCTCTTCTCCACCTTCTTCAAATTCTTCACCTTCTGAAGAAAGTGATGGTGCAACCTTTGAACCATGAAAAAGAAGAGGCCATAGGAAATCCTATGCCGCATGGAAGAGGTCATCCAAGCTGAAGAAGTTCAAAGAGGGAGGGAAGAGCATCTCTTTCCTTACCTATGATGGCACCTTTGGTGCTACGGACAAAGTCTTGGCCTTTATCCAATAGTTTGATGCGGCGTTTGGAGATGAGGGCTTCACAGAGTCCTCTAAGCTACGCCATGTAGCTATAGATTTTCAAAAGTCCGCCAGGCAATGGTGGTCTAGCCTACGAGCCAACGGTGAAGCTCCACGAACATGGAAAGCTTTAAGAGCTTCCATTATGAAGCAGTTTTTGGCCACCGATGCCAAAGACAAAGTACTCACCGAATGGAGAAGCTTAAAGCTCTCTCCCTATGAATCCATCCACAAATATGTCGACAAGTTTTGGGACCTGCAACTCAAAGACACTGTCTTCAAAAAGTTGGATTTTGGAGAGCAAAAGTAACAATTTTGTGCGGGCTTAACCGAAGAAATGGCGGAGTATGTCACTCCCAAAGGCCACGTACCATATCGGCGGTAATACACCATACTATGGTGGCCTCTCGAATCAATTTCCAAATGGGGGCTAAAAGAAATAATAAGCCCACGGAAAAAAAGGGTTCCAACGAGCCTAAGGGGAAGGACAATGTCCAAAAGTCTCCTAAGGGCAACTCCAACAAAGCTAAAGAGAAGGGAGTTTACAAAGGTAAAAAAAAACTCTCTCCTGAAGAGCTTGAGTGTTATCGCAAGGATAACC
Organism: Adiantum capillus-veneris; assembly: GCF_014529385.1. Taxonomy (NCBI): domain Eukaryota; kingdom Viridiplantae; phylum Streptophyta; class Polypodiopsida; order Polypodiales; family Pteridaceae; genus Adiantum; species Adiantum capillus-veneris. The sequence goes on from NC_140941.1 coordinate 43,595,943, forward strand.
GGTGTTTCAAGTGCGGCGAACAAGGGCATGCGTACCGCGCTTGTCCCAAAAGAACAACCGCCAAGATCCTCCTAGAGCTTCCTTGGTTGAAATCCAAGAGGAGGAGACTCACCAAACTCACCACAAAGGATCTCCTCTATGCCATGCTTGGGGAAAGGTAAGAGAACATGATGCTTTTATTCTCTTTGACATTGGTTCTACTCACAATTTTATATCTATAGAGTTGGCCACCAAGCTAGGCATACAAGCCTACGAGATGGGAGACGTCCTACCCGCAGACAGTGCTTTCAAGGACCAAGAAGCTTCAGTCACTCCCTTAATCGGGAAATTGAGGCTTCATGGCCAAGGCTATGTGGACAAAGAGGACTTCTTTATCTCTCCTCTCAAGCATGAGGATGTAATCCTAGGGGCACCATGGTTTGACCGCCTGGCTGCCAATGTTAAATTTCCTGAAAGGAGAATCTCCTTTAAGTTCAGGGAAAAAGACATGTATATAGATGCTAAGGAAATGGGTAACACTATCCCCATTGTACATACACTAGCTTTCAACAAGTCAATAAAGAACTCTATTTCCGTGTACATGATTTTTGTTAAAGATTTTCAAAATGAACCTAATGCTTTAGCAAAAGAAAATAAAAGCAACCAAAAGGAATTAGAGTTATCCAATTTTATCAAGGGGTTTCAAGATGTTTTTATTGACGACATTACTTGTGAGCTACCTCCTAAACAAGGTAATGATGACCATGCAATTGAACTTCTTCCAGGAAGTTCACTGCCTAACAAACCTCCTTATAGAGTTTCTCAAGCTCAACAAGAGGAGATTATGCGGTAAGTGCATGAGTTAGTTGAGAAGGGCATGGTTAGGCCTAGCTCATCTCCATTTTGCTCACCTGTGCTATTAGTGCAAAATAAAGATGGCACATATCGTATGTGTGTCGACTATAGAGCACTAAATAGGATCACTATCAAGAATAGGTTTCCCGTTCCACGGGTAGAAGACCTATTTGATAAGCTACAAGGATCGACCTACTTCAGTAGGATTGACCTAAAAAGTGGATATCATCAAATAAGGATAGTTGATCAAGACATTGTAAAGACCGCATTTCGCACTACATTTGGTCTCTACGAATACATTGTCATGCCTTTTGGATTGACCAATGCACTAGCCACATTCAACCGCTTGATAAAGAAGCTGTTCAGGCCTCATCGAACCTTCACTCAGGTGTTCTTTGATGATATTATCATCTACTCTAATTCATTAGACGAGCACAAGCAACACCTCCAAGTAATATTTCAAGTTTTAAGAGCGAATAAACTTTATGTTAATCGAAAGAAAAGTGAATTTTTCTTGCAAGAGATTCAGTATTTAGGTCACATTATCTCTCAAGATGGCATCCAAATGGATCCATCAAAGTTAGAGGTAATAAAAGGATGGCCTAAACCAAGGAATCTTCATGAAGTAAGAAGCTTTATAGGTATGTGTGCATACTATAGACGCTTCATAGAAAAGTTCTCACAAATTGTGGGACCATTACATGACCTACCAAAGAAAAGCGTTAGGTATACATGGTCTACTAAGGAGAACAATTCTTTCAAAAAGCTTATCTCTCAACCTGTGCTTACACTCCGGATCTCTCAAAACCATTTGAGGTCCTATGTGATGCTTATGGTGATTGCCTTGGAGCTGTTTTCCTCCAAGAAGGGCACGCCATAGGCTATGAGAGTTTGAAGTCTCGACCCTGTTGAGCAAGCTCTAGGCATATATGAAAAGGAACTCCTTGCAGTTCTACATGCCTTAGACTCATGGAAGCACTATTTATTGGGGACTCCTTTCATTTTGCGAACGGATCACCAAAGTCTTAAGTACTTCATGACGGAGACCAAGCTTCCGACAAACAAATGAGGTGGAAAAATTTCCTTTTGCGATTTCATTTTCATATTGCTCACATTGCTGGCAAGCATAATCAAGTAGCTGATGCACTCTCAAGACGACCGAGAGTGAATGCGGTTTCCATAGAAACTCACAATGATCTATCTTCAATGATAGATGAGTACGCTATTGATCCCGATTTTAGAGATGTGATTTCATCCCTTGCATTAGGCAGAAACAAGAACCATTTACTTTACAAGATGGTTATCTTCTCTATGGCAATAGACTATGCGTTACTAACTCACTACGTGAGAAAGTAATGTATGAATCTCATGCTCCACCTTATGCGGGGCATAGAGGGATTGAGTCTACCTTAAAGGGAATTGAAACATATTTCTATTGGCCTACCATGAAAGTGAACATACAAGAGTATGTTTCTAAATGTGTGGTATGCCAAAAGACAAAATTTGATAGAGGGAAGCAACTTGGATTGCTTCAACCTTTGCCAATCCCTAATTCACCATGGGAGAGCATATCCATGGATTTTATCTTTGGATTGCCTAAGTCTATCCATGGGATACGGGAATATGGACGATAGTAGACAGGTTTAGTAAACAAGCTCATTTTATACCTGTCAAAAAGACTATCAAAGCCCATCAAATGGCAACCCTCTTCATTTCACAAATTTTCAAGTACCATGGCTTGCCAATGTCCATAGTGTCGAATAGAGATCCTAGAATGACCAGTAATTTCTGGAAGGGTCTCTTTGAGAATTTAGGGACAAGATTAAACTTCTCTTCGGCCTATCATCCACAAACGGATGGCCAAAGTGAAATAGCTAACCTAACAATTCTTGATCTACTAAAAGCCTATGTAACGGAAGTAGATCAAAGATCCCAATGGGAGAAGTACTTACCCTTAGTGGAGTATGCTTAGAATAAAATTGTACATACTTCCAGGGGAAAAACTTCTTTCGAGGTAATTGAGGGAAGATTAAAAAGTCCCTTGCTACTTAAGGTACATGGGAAGATCTTCGCTGCAGATGAGTATAGCCGAGACCTACAACAATCTTTTCAAAAGATTAAGGATGCTATCTCTATCTCACAGCAAAGGCAGAAGGCTGCTGTGCTGACAAGCACAGAAGAGCCCAAGCCTTTAAAGAAAATGATTGGGTCTTATTAAAGTTTCCCAAGGCTCGATTAAGGCACACGACGGGCAAGAATCCTACGGGACACCAAAAGTACTATGCTAAACTAGCAAAAAGGTACTATGGTCCCTTCCAGATTCTTAGGCCAATCAATGAGATGGCATATCAACTCAAGTTGCCCAATCATTGGCTCATACACAATGCTTTCCATGTGACCCAATTAAAGCCTTACAAAGGAGAGCCACCTCAAGAACCAACTACTGAAGACCCACCGGAGATCGAGGACCAAGAGGAGGTGTTGTAGCCCGAGTCCATTCTCCGGCATGAAGACAAGGTACTAAGAGGCGGTAAGACTATCCGACGATATCTTATTAAGTTTGAGAATTATCCTTTTGAAGATGCTAGATGGATGCAAGGCATACAATTAAAGGATAACCTAAACCTTGTCAATGCTTACAATGCTTCCCAAGAGTAAGAAAATGTACAAAATGTTAAAAATGAACAAAGTTTTTTGTCTTATAAGACTCTCTTTTTCTTTATTGTGCACAAAAATGAAGTAGTATGCATGCTTAGATCAAGTTTGCAGAGACGACGTCTCCCAAACACCAAGTAGAGCTTGTCACTCTACTATGGAAGATTGATAGGACTAATGTGCAAACATGCTTGCGGCAGCCTCAAGCTCTCAAGCGCCAAATGGACTAGTCATCCATTGTGGAATGATGTCGTAGGGTAGCATAGGGATCCTCTACCCGCTAAGAAAAGGACTCATGAATATGATTTATCTTCTCTACACCATAGTCAAGGACGACTATGATTTCAAGAGAGAGGTAATGTCATAATAATCAATATCTAATTCTCCTTAATGATTTTCTCATATTAAACTGATCATTTAATGTGGGGAAGTGCCAGGGGAGAAAAAGCTAGAATGTTGGTTAAGCTAGCAGACCGGCCACAATAGGGATCCAAAGGAGGGAAAATAGGGGTCCAAAGGGGGGGCCATCTGTAAAAGAGCCATGTGAAACAATGGGCTAAAAAGACCCTAAGGTTCAGCCCATTAAGACTTCCAAAATGCTAAGGTTCCAAAATTCAAAGGTTGTGTCCAAAGGTCAGCCATGGGGGGAATTGGATGCTTTGTGTGTGACCCAAAAAGTCTTTACAAATCCCTACATAGGAGTGGGCGAGCCTTGGGAGTAGGGAATGAGAGAGAAAGTCACACACATACACACAAGCTCCCTTTACACAAAGGGAATGAGGACACATGTCAGCTCCCTAGCCCAGATGCCCACAAGGTGTACCCAATTCCTATTGGATGGCCTTGGAGGTAGACCAATGAGAATTAGGCTAGTGTAAATCTAGTTTAATTAATTTAAAAACACTTAATAAAAGAACCAATGAGAATTAAGTCCTCTAGAAGACTATTGGACAGTCTCCCAAGTGGTCCAATGAGCATTCAACAGCCCAATGGCTTGCCTAATTCCTATTGGCCAGGAGGCAAAGGGGTCCAATGAGAGTTTAGTTGAATTATTAAATTACCTTAAGATCTCACAAAAGGGGAAAGGGGGACACATGTCAGAAGGCTATCACTTATGTTGCTTAATTGTCATTGGCTAGCTCTAGGGAGGTCCAATGGGAGCATAGCAAAAGCAAATAGCAAGGGGGCTCGCCCAAGAGAGAGAGGGGGCTGATTTTTGCAAGGCATTATCACACACACACACTCACACAATCTCATGTGTGAAGTAAAGAAGACTCTCTCTCCTTCTCAAGATTTAATGGAAAGCTTACCATTTACTCCAAGCTTGTGAGAAGGGAGGCCTACACCAACAACTCTTGGCTTTGTGATGCAAATCCAACCAAGAGCCAAGCTTCAGTGCATGCTCATCTCCTCTACCATGGTAATTACTAAGCTAAGCTATGCTAATATGAGTGATTATGTGAGGAGATGTACATCTTTCTTGTAAGATACTCCTTCTTCCTCTCAATCTACTCTCATACCCTGCTAGCTCTCACCATCTTCGAAGGTGTGTGAGGTTTTGGGTCTGAGACCGGGGATAATTGATGTTGTGTTTGCTAAGTGTTTTTCTTAGTGCATGAAGCTTTCATCTTCATTGCACTAGCTAGTCTTGAAGGAACACAAATAATTGTATTGTACAATGTCTCTCTTGATGGGAGAAACCATAATACAAAGCCTTTTGGAGGGGGAACCGGCTCCATGAAAATCCGGTCCTCAACTGTTGTCAATAGCTTAATTTATCTCTCTTTTGAAAGTATTGTTCATTCTATCTAACTAGGTGTTATTATTTTTGTTGCTCTCTCCACCCAAGCACTCTTGTAATTCTCATTAGGAATCTATTCTAATGAAATACCCACTATGTTCATGCTAATTTCCGCTACACACAAGTTTTTAGGCTATTAAATGTTACATAATTGAATTCCTAAAACTTTAATACGAATGTCGATTGGCACCATCTCTGTGTACTCTGAGTGTTCAGAGTATTCTATGGGTTCATGAGAGTGTTCTTCTCATTCAAGTATGAGGAAGAAAGTGTATTGTTGTCTCTGTTGATTTAGAAAATAAGAAAATAGGATGATTTTATCTTCTGACACTGTGTTGGGTAATAATCAAATTCCATGTGCATGTGTCTAGCATTTGTGCGAAGATACACATTGGCGATCCTGTGGGTTCCAATCTAGAAGTTGGAATTGTAGAATTGGGCAATGTGTGTGATGAATTGGTGTATGCATGTCCAAAAGCGATGAATGAGGAAGAGTTTCTAGGCTGTATTTTGTTGGAATAAGGGTTGCACGAAAACACACACAACTTGGAGAGTACGAAAGAAGCTCAATGCACACAACTGAGAGTATATTACATAGTGTGCAATGGAAAGATAGATAGCCCTAGAGTGATTGGCGTATATACAATGCACGGGGAAAAAAACCTCCTAAAGAGGGAAAAAATGCCCTGGTGGTCCTAGTATGTTCACACACATCCCTACCACATCTATACGGTAACAAATCCCCCCTGGAGTGATGTGGTGAGTGAGAGCTGGCACATAAGTCAAGGGAAGTGCCATGCCCTGAGGACATGATCAGTCCACAAAGGGGAGTAAGCCCAAAGCTTTGCGAAAATCTTTGAGCGTCTCAAAAGACAATGCCTTTTTGAAAAGATCTCCAAGGTTGTTCTGTGTTGGCCCATAAGCCAAGATGATATCTGCTGCTGAGAGCCTCTCCCTGACATAGTGGTAATGCACCTCAATGTGAATTGTGTGAGCATGAAAAACTAGGTTCCTCGCAATCGCAATGCGCTTGACTGTCAGTGTAGATAGTGTTGGTAGTGTTTTGTCCAACACCCAAATCAGCCATAAGGAATCTGAGCCATACACACTGAACCATAGCTATGAACACTTCCTTGTACTCAACCTCACAACTATAAGTGGCCACACTAGGTTGCTTCTTTCTCAACCATGATATACATGAATTTCCACACTAGGTTGCTTCTTTCTCAACCATGATATACATCAACTGCCAAGCATGAAACAAAAACCACTTGTGGACACTCCCGTTGTTAGGAGTTTTTTGAAACAAGTGATTGCGCATATGTACATACACATGCATGGTGCATCGAATAAAGGATTGCCCATTTTCTAGAGCCAGGTGGTTACATGGGGCCCACATGTGTACATGTAGGACAACATGTACATAGTGCCTCGATTTTCACTATCACTAGTACCAATGTGTTTTTTCTATAAAAATGAAGATCTGGTAGCACGCAAAACTTCTCGAGCAAGCTATCCATGGGCCAACGCCATGAGGTAAGCAGGTGCGTCAGATGGCATCTAGTGGCGTCAGGAGGTCGAATGGGGTCGATATTTGCACGTGGATAAGTACGGACACAACGTGGGTGTTTTCTTGTGATAATTATGCAGAAAGGTCATCATGAGAATTGTATTTGGGGGACACTTCACGTGGTTACGGGATACATTATTGGAAAAAGTTGAGTGCCAGGTGTGCGGATGGATGCAGAAGGGTGACAACTATGCACTGCGTGGGCAGTTTTTGGCATGTTTGGGGTCCTTTTGAGGTCAACTAAAATTGCAAAGGTGCACAAGTAATAAAGCTAAGTGTGGTAACTAAAAAAACTAAGAGAAGACCATAAAAAATGTGGAGAGAAGAGGAAGAACAACCGCAAGTGAGTTTTTGCTATTTTTCGAGCCTGTTTTGGCCATAAACTGCTCATCCAAGGTCGGATTTGAGCTCTTTGACATTGTAGACTGGGGTTTTGGGCCGTTCCGGACGTGATTTTTCAGTCCATTTTGTCAAATTCCTCACTATTTTCTTGCTGTTTTGGCTGTGTAAGTTTCTTCTATGAGCGAAGGTTCTGCTCCAATTTGTGATTGTATCTGGCATATTTTACCCATTGGTGTTGGCCCAAGCTCAATTGTATCTAAACATCAGAAATTCTCCTCTTTTGAGCTAAGTTTTTTGGGTGTGTGTGTGTGTGCGCGCCTCTGTGTTGAGTGGGCAAATGAATAGTCTCTCTCCTCTCACTTCATTGGTGTGTTTCCTGTCTCGTCCAGGTGGGTTGTGTAAGCCGAGTGGTGCCCCATAGTGTGTGTGTATCATCCCAAGAGTGTGTTTCAGGTCGTTATAGAGACGTGTGTGTTTCTATCCCGCTCACATTCTTTTGGCGCCCCCATGGAGGATGTTCTTCGAGTACCTTCGGGTTCGGGATTACAGGTTACAGGGATACGTACAGGTACAGGTAATTCACACAATTACATGTAGCTAGAGTAAAATGATACAGTGACAGTGGAAGTCACTTGCAGTTGTGGTGGGTATGCATCATTTGGCGCCTATTTGAGCGCATTGTCTTGTATTGTATGTTTCTTGTGGATACTGCCATTGTACGCCTTTGTGGAGCCATACTTGGTTTTATTTGGCAATCCCAGCCATTTATGAGACTTGGTATGGAAGATAGTAATTTTTGAGACTTGACTATACGAGATTTGCATAAGATTTCGTGAGACGGTCGATAGCGTGAGGTTTTTTTGAGCAAGGGGATTCTCAAATGTGAGATCCTTTTGGTGATATAGGTGGTTGGAGTACCCTTTTCATGACCTCGCCATAGGCTATGTACTAGTGGTTCCTACTTGATGCTCGGGTTCTATTGTTGGCAGGTTATGCATACATATATAGTCTATATTTTGGGTTCTTATTGCTCTTCTTCTGGGGAAACTCTGCCAAAATGTTTCCAAGTTGTGATGGCTGTTTTTTTGGTCTTTTGAGCCATTTATACTGTTATGCTGCTGAAATTCTGGCAAAATCATAGGATAAGTCAGGTGTGCCTTCTTGGAAGCTGCATGGTTGGCTTTAACGGATGATCAAAACGGACCTCAATTCACTCTTTTTCATTTAACACAAAGAATCCAGATAAATGTTCATGCGTCTAGGAATTTTTTTTTTCCAACAACACATAGTCTTTATGTTCGGGCCAAGAAGATTAAGAGAGATATTGGAATACCCTTTGCCTATTGTAATTCCGATGATTAACTATGAGAACTCATTTGTAAGCATGTGTTTGTCCTTATCTAAATACAAGCCCCATTGAAGTTTCTAGGGACTAAGTTAGTCAAAAGTTTTGGGTTCTTGCATGTGTGTTCAAAGGGTTCTCAAAGCATTGAAACTTGGGTAGCCATGGCTTTCTCTTATCTGGAATTTCATGGAAGAAGTGATGAAGATGTGGAAGACTTTTTGGAAAAAATTGGATGTTGCCTGCATTAGCAACCAGATTCATGATCCTACACAGATGTTACATCTTCTTCAAATCTGTTTGAAGAGTGATACACTAGTTTGATCCAAATCATTTGAAGAGGAGTTGCGTGCGATGGATCCACCTGTGAGATTATGTTGGGATAATCTAAGGCATGGATTGGAAGTTTATTTTGTGAAGACAAAAGATCTTGACAAAGTGTGGCAAGAAGTACAAGGTTTGGTGCAAAGGGAAGGTGAGCCAGTAGATGCATACATACGTAAGTTTTCAATGGCATGGGAGAGGATGTGCAAGGCCTTAGCACCACAAGTACCCCCACGTGACATGATGAAGAAGGACAGGTTCTTGGATGTTATTTGGGAGAATATACGTTGGAGAGTGGAGCTAAAGAATCCTAGAACATATGAAGATGCATTGGAGGTGGCAAGGAACAAAGAGTGGAAGCTGAGAAAAATGAGCCAGCTAGGAGTGGAGTCTTTGCCCAGGAGGTTGGAATTTCATCCTGTGGACTCTTTACAAGGTCGCATGCCAGGGGTTCGTCATGAACTAGTGGTTTCTGTTACTCCTCAAGTTATGCCAGCAGTGGTCACTACAACAATGCAAGATGATAGGCTAAGGCAAGACATGAGGCAAGTGGTAGATTTAATGAAGAATCTCAGCTTCAACCTACTAGGTAATGTGGGAAATAATCAAGATCAAGGGAGGTTTGCAAATCATCCAGGAGGTGAAGAAAGGCCTAGGAATGGTGTTGGACAAAGCAATGGAAGGTTCTTGAGCTAGAGGCCCACATGTTATAATTGCGGAGAGTTGGGCCACTTCAACCCTCAATGTAATAAGCCACCAAGCATTGGGGGAGACATGTATCCATTTCCAAGACAGGTGCTAACTAGGTCAAATGATTATGGCATTGAAATTAAGGAAGAAGAAGGAACCAGTTTATTAACCCAAGACAAAAAGGGAAAGACAAAAGTGATAAGTGTAGTCACCTTGGAGAAGGCATCAAAGCTACATGATACATTAGTGATTCCTATTGGGAAGAGGAACATATAGGATAAGGAAGGAAGAAATGCCCCAGGTCCTAGTAAGAAGAAGGGAAGGAGCCATGAAGGCGAGGATGTCAAGGCCAAGAGGAAAAGGAGGGCTTGTCGCAAGTTTCATGCTTCAGATTTTCCACTAGGGGATGGGCAATTAAGATATGACTTGAAGGAGAATCTTACAAGCAGAAAAGCAAATGTTACTTTTGGGCAGCTTATAGAGATGGTGCCTAAGCTAAAGAGACAGTGGAAGAGAATGGTTAACCCAATGGAGAAAGAACGAGAGAGAGGTTCATTGAAGGTGTTGGTGATGGATGAGCTACCAGACATTTGTCCAATAGTAGATGTGTGCCACAAAAGAAAAAAATATGGGACAAGGTTATGTGTATGGTGGATCCCAAATATGTCATAACACACTCATGCGTTGAGAAGATGGGTCTTACAGTGACTGGGGTGTCAGGCTTTCGGATCAGATTGGCAAACCATCAAAAAGTAAAATGTTTGGGTGTTGTAAAGAGCTTAGAAGTGGAGGCGTATGATGAAAAGGTGGTGGTTGATTTTCATGTGATGCCAGCGGGGTTGGGAGCATATCCTATTATACTGGGCAGACCATGGTTACCTGCAGTGGGAGATGTTCAAGATTGGAGACGTGGTACAATTAGCCTCTATGGAAAGACAGGTGCTAAGAAGCTATATAATATGGACACAAGGAAAGTATTGGAGGAGCTTTATGAAGATGAGGACGAGTCTAGTGATGAAGACTATTCCACAGTGACTGATGAGGACATTGATAATACTACCAGCAGTGATGAGGATGTTGATGTTGCATTTATGTTGATGGACAAAGGAATCCAGGAGTCTGATTTAGTTGCATTTGCAAATGAGGTCGAAGGTGAAAGTGAAGGGACTTATGAAGTGATTGAAGGGCTGATGTAGACCAAGGTTGAATTGTCAAAGAACCACGATTGATGACACAAATGATCTGTGCAGACCTCTCAGCTATGGAGAAGGAGATATATTTGCACATGCTCGCTAGTTTTCCTGATTTTTTCATTACTTCATATGAAGAGATCAGAGGGTTTAAGGGCTAAGAGATGCATATAGGACTGAAAGAAGGTGCTAAGCCAGTCCGGCAAAGGCTAAGAAGGATGGGTCAAGAGCAGATGGAAGCCTTGCAGGAAGAGGTGGAAAAGTTATTGAAGGTAGGGTTCATAGTCCCAGTGGGGACCACAAAATGGGTGAGTCCAGTAGTAGTTAGCCCAAGGAAGGATGGGAAGTGGAGGATTTGTGTAGATGGGAAGGGTTTAAAATCTACAAATCATAGTAGTTAAACACAAATCATAGTCCCAGTGGGGACCACAAAATGGATGAGTCCAGTAGTAGTTAGCCCAAGGAAGGATGGGAAGTGGAGGATTTGTGTAGATTTGTGTGCCCGCCTCTGTGTTGAGTGGGCAAATGAATAGTCTCTCTCCTCTCACTTCATTGGTGTGTTTCCTGTCTCGGCCAAGTGGGTTGTGTAAGCCGAGTGGTGCCCCATAGTGTGTGTGTGTATCATCCCAAGAGTATGTGTCGGATCATTATAGAGGCGTTGTGTGTGTTTCCATCCCGCTCACAACGTGTGTAAACAACCAGCCCAATTTGAGTCCAAAAAAGCATGTAAGTGGCGGCAATGATCCCCCCTTAAGATAAACAAGCCAAGATGTAAAGTGCCACTAAGGTATAATAAAATCCTCTTGATAACCTGCCAATGCTTAGAACCTAGGCTATGCATAAATCTACTGACCTGTGAGACTGCGAACTGAATATTCGGCCTTGTGTTGCATACGTTGGAGAGGGGGAATGGGGGAACACACCCAACACAAACGAAAGGGCCTCTCTATAGCTCAGGGTATTCACAGCACCCCTATCCTCTCAGAAGACACCTTCAAAGAAACACTTTACCCTAACGGACCACTCCCTGCTCAATTGCCACTTCTCACACACTTTACAAACCACCACACAAGATACACCTACTTTTAGGATAAAAAGAAAGATTTTCATCAAACGCGTTCAAACAAAAGACTATCAGCATCCATTCATTTACAAGGGGCACGCAGTGCGTAGCTGGAAGTCAGAAGCACTACCTGTCTCCACCCTTACACACACAACCGCTCAATCTCACTCTCTCACTCAAAACACCATCGGTTTGGGGGGGCACACACTTCCACACAGCCGGCACTGAGGAGAACCATGAAAGCAGGAGAAAGAGAAGGGGGGAAGGGGAAACAACAGCAAGATGAGGCAACAACAACTCGATTGCACTCCACAAAGCACGTGTACAAACTCACACTACCATCACCATGGCCATTTACACAAGGAGAATGCAAAGGGCTTGACAGGCACACTCCTCTGTCCAAAAGCTCCCCTATGCACGCTTCAAAACGACAGAAACACAAAAACTAGGCCGAAAAGCCCCTCATTTGATCAATTCTTGACTTTTATAGGGTGGGGGCCCTTTAATTGGTCCATATGGCAGCAAATTTTGGTATCTTTTTGGGAGGGAGGGCAACGCCTCACTCCATCTGCTCCCTTTCTCTCTTTTCCACTTGGGGGGGGGGGGGGGGGGGGGGGGCATTAGCGATGTCGCTATTGCCCCTTGGCTTTCTCGTTTTTAAAATTTTTTATCCCTTCATTTTTACCCCTTTTGGAGCTTAACCTTGCACTGCCCTTGACTTTAACTCACCTATCCGGCTCCTCTTGTCCTCTTTTGACCTTGCATTTGGCTTGGCTTTGCCTCCTTTGATTTTTTCGGACGGCCTTTGCTCTTTGCCCCTTTGCTGCTCTCGAACTCTCTTCTTCCTCTTTGCTCAACCTCCGCGGGACCACTCCCCTTTCACTACCAATAGCGATGTCGCTATTGGGGGGGGGGTCTCCCTTCAAAAGACCAGCCCTAGTGGGCACGGGAACGATGCCTTACGGCCCCACCACATCATCAACTTACCTGGGTGCACCGTGCCCTCTCACCGCCACGTAGGCGCGTTACTACGCCACCCCGGCTCGCCGACCACCGCCAAAACCGTCGGCATTTCCGCCCAGTGCAGCGCCGGTGGGCCGCCGCCCACCAGAACGCCATAGCCGCGCTCAAGGCGAGCTCCCCTTTCTGCACCTCATGCTCCTAATGGGGCTCGCAATGCTGGATATATGACCACCGTTCGCGGGGTCCCCTTGAGAATGTGGGGTGATCCCCCGCCAGGTGGCAGCTCATGCTTGAACGGCCTCCAAGGCCTCAAAAACCAGAAAAAGCTAAAACAAACCTCTTTCTTTTCCTCTTTTTTTTTTGGCTTGCATTAGGCAGTCTCCCATGCCCGGCTTAGTTAGCCTATGCATCGGCTTTGCAACCCGTATGAAAATCACCGTTTTCATCTTCAAATCATCTACCTCTTGCTCCCTCTTGAGAGCCCCAAGCCTGTCCTCCAAGGCCGCAAAAACAGCTAAAAATCACTTGCTACTATCCACCTACTATTACCTCCCGACTTCGTCCTGCCGCATCTAGCTGACCAAGTGTCCGATTGACGTGGGTCGATTCGTGCCAACTCCACATGATGCATGCTACCCTCTAGAATCCTATCGAGGCTCAAGAAGTGCCAAATGGCACGTCCGCCAATGCGACCAAGTGGGCTCAGACCCGGCCCCCGGATAATCTTCAACTGATCATATCTTGCTAACCAGATCTCCCATTTGCATTTCGAAAAGACAGGCATGCTCCGTAACTCAAGCACTACACATGTATATACTGACACCAGCCCTGTCTGTCGGGGATCTGCTAACGTTTCAACTTTAAACTGCAATATGTTGAGCACCGGGGCTCCGTTTGACAAGCCGTCTGAACTGGCTTCTAGAGCACACTGAACACCACATTCTAGCACATAAAACCCACATCTTGGGCACAGAAGGCCACCAACCTGCTTGGCTCTTTGCAACATACCTTTGGCCTAAAGAACCGCTTCGAGCATACAACTCCGCTATCCTTGGGCTGCCTAGGGATTTGGTACCTGCCCTAGACTTCTGCAGTGCACTCACATGCTGCCTCTTCCTGGCATTGACCATCTCCTAGCTCGGACCAAATTTGGTTGCACCATCATTGCCCTCCCCCTTGTTCAACATTTATGTTCAACCACACATGGCCTTATTGCACTAACAGACTGCACACCACAAATAGACTCACTGTACACTGCAAAACACCCACCATATGTACAAAACCGACACCTGCTACCCACTTTCTTTGCTCATGCGGGTTGCCCAACCGCCTGCTTTACCTGTAATCACCCGCCTAGGTCGAACACTTTGCATTGGTCTTCTCCAACCACCTACAACACCCTCGCATAGTGCCACACCAAGGCACACACCCAACTGCATATCCAAACTGTCAACATTATACCTCTACCACTCCAAGCATTCCTTGGAAAACTGCCCACTTGCAACCAAGCATGTCCAAGAACACCAAATAGAGCACCTTCCTGCTCACCATCCAGAGACCTGCTTGTACCATCTCTCGCACCAAACAGACTTAACATATCTGACCCGCCCTACCATCCATGTAAAGCTAGATCCTCGTCTAGCTGATCCTGTACAGGCTCAACAGCACACTGCACAGCTACCTTGAATAGCATTCCCTTCAACCACCACTCGTAGACCTCTTTACAAAGCTTGGACACCGCCTTGGAATCCGCATCACCTGTCATAGAAGGCACTGACTACATAGGGAGAACCTCTAACTTTGACTCTGCTTCGCCCTTCTCACCTACCATGAGCTCAATTCCAACATCGTCGAGATCCTCCTCGTCAATTGGCCCTACAAGGTCAATAAGCACCACTTGCTTGTCCGCTGCAACAACCTGCTCTTCTACTGCTGCATCATGAATCTTTGCCAAGGAAGAAAGAAACTCGTTCTCTATCACATTATCCTCGTTCGCTGCCAAAGATACAACTGCTCTATCCCTCTTGGAAAAAATTTTCACCTGCTGCACCACTATGGCAGACTCTACTGCAACCTTCATCATCATGTCCATTAGCATGGCAATGCACACTAGTTTTACATGCACATCATCATATGTAGGCCTAGACTGCTCCACGTGGTCTTCACTAAGCACTTCGGCTTGCACTTCATACTGCTCCTTGCACATATTCACTGCCTCTCCACTCATATGTAAGAGGTTGAACTCATCATAGCTGGATTGGGATGACTCGGTCTCCCAACTTGTGTCTACGTCCATAGAGCTACTGTCACTCGACCTAGTCTCCACTTCGGTTTCAAGCTCGGGAATCTCTTCTAGCTTCACCATGTCGACCTCGTCTGCAAACCGCACTCCTTGCTCTTTACCGCACTTTATTGGAGCTTCAACAGCTTCACTCAAACTTGACAACACTTTCTTTGTCCACTCTGGAACCACCTGCACTTCCTCCACAATTGGAACCGCTCTAGCCGGCATCTTCGGCATAGGAACCATCCTGTCTCTTTGTAGCCAAAGAACCCTTGGTTCTTCTTGTACTTGCACTTCTCTTTGCACCACCTGTGGCTCGGCTACCCCCGCATTACAATGCTTTAACATCATTGCATTTGGCAAACCCTACCTAGCCTCGCGCTTCTTCAAAATTTTCTTGGTTCGCCCTCTCGCTAGAGCTACCGCCTTTTCATACAACATTGGACCATCTATTTCCACTTTATCTCGCACCTCCTCATGCAGGCAATCCATGAATTTACACAATTTCAAAAAACTGGTATTTTTTGCAGTAGTTACCTTGATTAACTTTCCCCAAAGGGCTTCGAACTCCCACTCAAACGCTTGAAAATCTCCCTCCAAGCTTTCCTTTAATCTGTCTAGCTTCTGCTTTACCTCATCTCACTGCGCATCCGCTACGAATCTGCTTCGAAAAGCCGCCTCCAGGGCTTCACAATCTGCCTTTTCTTGTTCACCAAGGCTATTGAACCATAGCTTTGCTTTACCACGAACCACGAACGAGAACATTTGTACCGCACCATCTTCTCTCGATAAACTGCTTTCCAACACGAAAAACCCGTAGTCTTGAAGCCAGGTTTCCGCATCTTCAACCCCAGTGAAAATGGGAAATCTTGCCCAAGCCATCACTAGCAGCACCTGCTCTTCAGACGCCGCACCTTTGGCGTCACAAAAATCACCACTTCGACTTCAACTAGGAGCATCAACATACTTCTCCATGGGGGCACCAGAAGATGGAGAGGGGGAATGGGGGAACACGCCCAACACAAAAAAAGGGCCTCTCTATAGCTCAGGGTATTCACGGCACCCCTATCCTCTCAGAAGACACCTTCAAAGAAACAGTTTACACTAGGAGACCACCGCTTGCTCAATTGCCACTGCTTACACACTCTACAAACCACCACACAAGATATACCTACTACCACTGCCTGTCTCTACCCTTACACACACACACACACAGCTGCTCAATCTCACTCTCTCACTCAAACCACCATCGGTCCGGGGGGGCACACACTTCCACACAGCCAGCACCGAGGAGAACCATGTAAGCAGGAGAAAGAGAAGGGGGGAAGGGGAAACAACAGAGAAACGAGGTTACAACAAATCGATTCCACTCCATTTACACAAGGAGAATGCAAAGGGCTTGACAGGCACACTCCTCTGTCCAAAAGCTCCCCTATGCAGGCTTCAAAATGGCAAAAAAACTAGGCCAAAAAGCCCCTCATTTGATCAATTCTTGACTTTTATAGGGTGGGGGGTTCAATTTGGGAAATTGCCCTTTAATTGGTCCATATGGCACCCATTTTTGGTATCTTTTTGGGAAGGGGGCACCGCCTCACTCCTTCTGCTCCCTTTCTCTCTTTTGCACTTGGGGGGGGGGGGGGGGGGGGGGGGGGGGGGCATTAGCAATGTCGCTATTGCCCCTTGGCTTTCTCATTTTTTCAATTTTTTATCCCTTCATTTTTACCCCTTTTGGAGCTTCACCTTGCACTGCCCTTGACTTTAACTCACTTGTCCGGCTCCTCTTTGCTCAACCTCCGCAAGACCCCTCCCCTTCAAAAGACCAGTCCTAGTGGGCACGGGCACGATGCCTTACAGCCCCGCCATGTCATCAAATTACCTGGGCGCACCGCGCCTTCTCACCGCCATGCAAGCGTGCTACTACGCAGCCCTGTCTCGCCGACCACCACCGAAACCGCCAGCATTTCCGCCCAGAGCAACGCGTGCAGGCCGCCGCCCACCAGAACGCCATAGCCGCGCTCAAGGGGAGCTCCCCTTTCTTCACCTCATGCTCCTAATGGGGCTCTCAATGCTGGATATATGCCCTGTGTCTGCGCGGTCCCCTTGGGCATGTGGGGTGGTCCTCGGCCACGTGGCAGCTCATGCTTGAACGGCCTCCAAGGCCTCAAAAACCAGAAAAAGCTAAAACAAACCTCTTTCTTTTTCCTCTTTTTTTTTGGGCTTGCATTAGGTACTCTGCCATGCCCGGCTCAGTTAGCCTATGCACCGGCTTTGGAACACGTATGAAAATCACCGTTTTCATCTTCAAATCATCTACCTCTTGCTCCCTCTTGAGATCCCCAAGCCTGTCCTCCAAGGCCGCAAAAAAAGCTAAAAATCACCTGCTACTTTCCTCCTGGCATTACCTCCCGACTTCGTCATGCCACATCTAGCTGACCAAGTGTCCGATTGACGTGCAGTCGATTCATGCCAGCTCCACATGATGCATGCTACCCTCTAGAATCTTGTCGAGGCTCAAGAAGTGCCTGATCACATGTCCCCCAATGCGACTAAGTGGGATCAGACCCGGCCATCGATAAATCTTCAACTGATCATATCTTGCTCACCAGAGCTCCGATTTGCATTTTGAAAATATCTATAACTTGAGCACTACACATGTATATACTGATCATAGGCCAGGCCATCTGTCCCCAGCTGCCCTGTCCGTCGGGGATCCGCTACACACTTCAACTTTGAACTGCAATATCTTGAGCACCGGGGCTCCGTTTGACAAGCCGTCTGAACCGGCTTCTAGAGCACATTGAACACTACATTCTAGCACATAAAACCCACATCTCGGGCACAAAAGGCCACCAAGCTACTTGGCTCTTTGCAACACACCTTTGGCCTAAAGAACCGCTTCGAGCATACACCTCCGCTATCCTTGGGATACCTAGGGCTTTGGTACCTGTCCTAGCCTTCTGCACTGCACTCACATGCTGCCTCTACCTGGCATTGACCATCTTCTATCTCAGAACAACTTCGGCTGCACCAACATAAAAGAGGCATCCAATAGCACTTTGGTAAAGAGTGACATCTTCAGGATCACCAACATCATGAAGACTCAATTTTAAACCCGTTTCCATGGGAGTGTCAATAGGTTTGCAATCCTCAACTCCAAAATTACATTGCAATGTCTTTATGTAGCTTTTGTGACACAAGGCAATACCACCATCACACTGCTTAAACTGTATGCCCATGTAATGAAGCAACAACCCCAAATTTTTCATCTTGAAAGTACCATTCAAATCAGCCTTAAATTCAGAAATATGTCTCTCATTTGGTCTAGTGGTCAACAAATCTACATAAAGAATCACAATGAGAAGTACATCACCCTTACGCTTTACATATATTGTGATTTCTGTTAGACTGTTACAAAAGCCTCACTTGACCAAATGAGTGTCAGCTTTCTCATAGAAAGCACGAGGAGATTGCTTCAACCCATACAAAGCCTTTCTTGACAAAACCGTGAGGCTATGTTACATAAACTTTCTCAAATATGTCACCATTCAAGAAAGCAGTAAGAATGTCTGATTAATGTACGTCCCAACCAAAATGAGTTGCCAATGCACATAGAAAACACACAATAGTCATACGACAAGTGGGAGCAAAAGTTTCTTCATAATCTATGCCTTTTTACTGTGCATAACCCTTTGCAGCAAGTCAAGCCTTATGGCGATCGATCTCACCATCTGTCTTGCGTTTCAACTTGTAAACCCACTTCATACCAATGGACTTTTTATTAGGGGGAAAATCACATAATGTCCACAACATCATGTAAGCTAGACACAGCCAACTTCGTACCAACTTGTAAACCCACTTCGTCCCAATGGACTTTTTGTCAGGGGGCAAATCACAACCAAAGCATAACAATTTGATGCATAAGATGCATAACCAGAACGTGAACGAGTACAACTAGAAAAAGGTGCATCCAATTTACTGTCACACAATGTATGCATCAGTCATTTTGGCATACCTCTAGCCTGCTCATTTTCAGCCCTTTCCTCATCAAGTACTTCATGTACATGTGCATTAGTAATAGACTGAGTTGTAACATTTTTGGAAACCCCCATAGGATGTACATTTGTCTCATTAGAATTTATAAGCGAAATTCCACCACTAAAAAGATGCAACAAAGTGTCATAAATGCCCTGTGAGCTTACACTACTGTCTCTAGTACATGACAGCAAGGACTGAACAGAATCTTCCACAAACACTACATCATGTGAAACCAAAATACGCTTTGTTTGCGGATGAAACAACCTATAACCTTTTATTTCATCACTATAACTAACAAAAAAACATTTGACAGCCTTATCATCCAATTTTCTGCGTTGTGTTTGTGGCACCAAAGCATATGCCAAACAACCAAAAACACGCATGTGCTCAATAGAAGGCTTTCTATCATGCCATGCTTCATATGGAGTATTAGACTACAACTTTCCTAGGACACCTGTTTAGTACATAAGTGGCACACATGATGGCCTCAAGCCAAAAAAAAAAGGCTGCAAAGCTTGACTTTTGACCATACATGGTGCCATTTCTATAAGTGACCTATTTTTTCTCTTAGCAACACCATTTTGTTGAGGTGTATAAGACACTGTACGTTGGTGTTTTATCCCACGACTAGACAAAAATGCATTAATTTCATGACACATATACTGCCCCCTCAATCGGAACGGAGGGTGTCCATAGTACATTTTGAGACATTTTCAACCATAGCCAAAAATTGTTTGAAGCACATAAAAACTTCGGACTTCGCTTTAAGTAGAAATACCCATGGATGCCTGGAGTAATCATCAATGAAAGGCACAAAGTAGACGTAATTGCCCAAGGACGGAGTTGCATGGGCCCACAAACATCACTATGTACAAGCTGCAACCTACATGTGGCCCTAACTGAACCATCCTTTGGAAACTTTGAACGTTGTATCTTACCCACAATACATCCTTTACAAACATGCTTTACAGGTGCTTCAAGAGGCGGCAAAGAAGCAACCACATCATATTTTTGCAAACGCAGCAAACTGGCAAAATTTAGATGCCCAAAACGTGCATGCGGCAGTTTTGCATCTGAAACAGCCCTTGAATTTGCAAAATTTTGTCCACACTTGTCATACAAAGTGAGCTTATACAACCCACAACACAAAAGACCAAATACAACAATTTCATCACCAAAACTGAGATCATAAACTATACATTTGTTATCCACAAATTTGACTACTAGTCCAAGTGTAGCAAGTGCAGTTATAGACAAAAGGTTCTTCTGGATCCCAGGTATATCAAGTGTGAAAGAACTATCATTTGTAGCAGTAAGCACAATCTTTCCAACCCCTTGAACCGGATAAGAGGCATTGTTGGCACACGTGACTGAATTCCCATGAGGGAAAGACTCAAGAGAGGTGAACAATTCACGATGTGAGGAAATGTGCTTTGTAGCACCACTATCAAAATACAACACATGTGAATTTGCAGCAATTGACATGCATGGATCATGGACAATAGGATTGTAAGTGCATTCTACATAAAAAGCCCATTCTGCATCAACATCAGCATCACAGTCTCCTTTCACAGAAGACTTAACAATGGCTACATTTGTAGTGGAACTAGCATTTGCAGTGGAACCACCCTCTTTCTTCTTAGTCTCTTTGGCCTTCAATTTAGGAAAGTGCTTGATCAAGTAGTCATTAGATTTACAATAATGGCAGTGCATCTTCTTTTTTCCATTATCACTAGAATTTCCAAACGAGTTGCTGCTAGCAGAAGCATTAGGAACAAAACTTTTTCCACTCATAGTAGCAGAACAATAAAAAGTGGCTGCATTGCTGTTACCACCCTTTCTATAAGAAGCAATAAAAACATGTTCAACTGCACGTTTCCTAGTCCTATTTTTTCTATAAAATGACTCTTGCAAAAAAAGCAGTGTGCATAATGTATCAAAGTTGATTTTGCGGCTTGCATAAAGACCTGCTAGATGTCCCAAGCCTGTCTTGCAGATTTCACTGAACAAATGTGAGGAGTAGTGGTGGGCTGCACAGAAAACACAACCAATGCATGAGATTGTTCTGCCGTAGGCAAAACAACTCTAATAGCATTAATCCTTGCAACAAGGACTGCAACATCCTCAACAATGCCTACATGCTTAGCACCACGGCGTACATCAATGTCCTACACAATATTCCAGACGCTCTTTGACACAAGAACATTTTGCATCATGTAAACCCACATAGGGTAATTGTGCCCATCCAATTTGTCCTCAGCAGCAAACATCTTGAACACATTTGTGTTGTTGTCAGCCATGGAAAATACGTACACTTGATGTGATAACTGCCCCAATAAGGAGAAACTAAGTGAGACAAGAACATGCTATATAGCACAACCCACAATTGACTATATGGGATCTGTTATGCAATAATTGGTGTTGATAGAAATTCTACACAAAATGACGAAATGGCCTCTACAAACCTGCCTGTAGTAGAAACAAAGGTCGAAATGAGCCTGAAATTTTTGTCGACCTGCGAATGCTTGCCAAAGCTCACAGAAATTGGAGAAAGTGAGCAGGCATGTGCTGGAGCTGCTGGTGACTAAGACCGAGAGGACGCAACCTACTCTGACACTAATTGTTGGAATTAGGGTTGCAGGAAAACACACACAGCTTGGAGAAGATGAAGGAAGTTCAGGGCACATAAGTGAGAGTATATTACTTAGTGTGAAATGGAAAGATAGATAGCCCTAGGGTGATGGGCATATATACAATGCACGGAGGAAAAAACCTCCTAAAGAGGGAAAAAATGCCCCGACGATCCTAGTGTGTTCACACACATCACTACCACATGTATATGGTAACATATTTCACTAGGTAGAAGAGTCACTTTGCTCAGGAATCAAGTACTAGAGCAACACCCATTCCACTTCATGAAGGGCATGTACAGCCTGATCCATTTCAATATGATGAGGTTGAAGAAATCTCCACTTCAGAGTTTGATTATGAGGACTCAATTGTAGTAGAAGAGGGGAGAGAAATATTATTAAGGAGAAAATTTAGAATGAGGAACAAGGGATGCCATCAACATCCAATCAAAATCAACATGTGGTAAGTCCTTTCTCCACTGAAGCAATTTTGGGTGCATTATTTTCGCTAAGAGCTAGAAGGAAGTTTCAATTTAATCCATTGGGGGTAAGGCAAAGAAGACCACTAGTTATGTTAGGGAACCCAAACCCAGTAGTCCAATGAGCCAATTCGACAATTAAGGAATCAAAGTCTAAAGGGAAGTCCAATGAGGACCCTGACTGCCATGTGGCTCAATTCCAGACCAGATGGGCGGCTAGTGGATATCATGGGATGTAATAAAGTTATCACAATCTGTTGCAACATTGGAAGGAAAGGCTAAGAAATGGGGATGGTCACTTTGCTAACTTTGATACATTAATTGACACCTTCTTATCTAGATTCGGAGAGGAGAAGACACCCAATGATGTTTTGAAAAAATTAAAGAAAATGAAGCAGGGAAATATATTAGTTGAGGATTTTGATCAATAATTTAGGGTAATGATAGGAAGGCTGCAAGGACTAGACAGACCAGTAGTGGAAACCTTGGCAGGGTTTTTTCTCAGGGGTCTAAGATCAAATATCAACAAGGCCTCATTCTCTAAATAGGCAAGGCAAAGATGTGGTTTAGGCAACTCACATATACCTTATTAATTAAGGCAGTGGGAATTTCAAAGGTAATAGACCCATGCCAAGACCAATGTGGCAGGGTAGGGGGCTTGCATATAATCAAACCCTCATAAAATGTAGAGTCTTGCACAAAGGAAGGCCAGAAGGTGGGACCTAATTATGAGTTATGGCGTAAACGCTGAGAAGAAAGAAGCATGCCTATAGTGAGATATGGGGGGCTAGTCAAGAACTGATAAGGGAATCCTAAAATTTCCTCTAAAGAATTCACTCAAAGCAATGTGGTCTTAATTGACATGAATCAGTTACTTGTAATTAGTTCAGGACAACACTTGAAGAAATGTCAGTAGAAAGGTAAAGCACTAGTCTTTGAAGGGGGGTCAAGTGATGAGTGTGATTGTTTAAATGGAAGTCCTTCTTAATGGGAGATCAGGAGTAAATATTTTACCAGAATCTGTGTATTACAACCTGGGAGCTCCTAAGTTGGCACCTTCTCCATTTCAGGTCAAGACGGCTGATCAGAGAATATTACAACCAGTGGGGATATTGAAGGATCAAAAGATTGTGATAGCATCATTAAAATTGAGGGTTAATCGTGTGGTGTTAAAGATGGAGTTTGACAATGATTCATATCCTATGCTTCTAGGTAGACCTTGGTTTGGAACAACAAAGTTGGAACAAAATTGGGGATCCAATGAGGTGATAATTAAACGGGGTAAGAAGAAGGTCAAATTGCCTATGATCAAGGAAGTCAAGCTACAACAGTCAAATAGACCATTGTGGGCACAAGCTATTAGTTTGGCAACTGAAGTGGAAGATTTGGAAGAAGAGGAGTTTTTGCTAGCAAATCCTTCAGTGGAACCTATATTTGATATCGATGTGATGATAGTATAGGGATTGAAAACAATGAACTCAAAGGGGGAATCAGATCAAGTGTTGCCGAGTACAGTGATCACTAAGGGTGAATTTTCAGTTTTGGAAAAGAAGCAGCTAATGGAGCAAGAAATAAAAAAGGAAATGGAAGGGGTTGAAGCTATTGTGGTAGAAGAATAGAGGTTTGAGGTGCATATGTCAAAGTCAGCTAGAATATCAAAAGAGCAACTTCAAGAATTGAATTAGGGACTGAAGAGGAACCACAAACGGTCAGGATAGGGAAGAATTTGGAGGGAGAATTTGTGAAGTCATTGGGGAAGCTCTTGATGGAGTTTAAGGATTTTTTTTCTTGGGACTACTCAGATATGAAGGGTATAGATCCTAAGTTGCTCAACGTAAAATAAATCTCAAAGAGGATGTAGTTCCTGTTATATACAACAAAGATATAGGATGAATCCAAATTATGCAAATAAAATAAATGAGGAATTGGACAAGTTACTACAGGTTGGGTTTATTAAACCTAGTCATGAAGCAAAATGGTTATCACCCGTTGTGGTAGTGCCAAAAATGAATGGCAAATTGAGGGTATGTGTTGATTATAGAAAGCTAAATGCAGCCACTGCATCAGATTCTTTCCATTTCCATTTACTATTACATTACGGGATTTAATTGCTAGAAATGAAATGTATAGCTTTTTGTATGGGTTTTCAGGGTATAATCAACTTAGCATGGCACCAGAGAATGAGTATAAGACTGCTTGTGTATACATTGATGAGTTTTGGGTAGAAGAATGGACCTTCATCTTTTTCAGATACAGTAGGAAAGGTGTTTGATCCCTATCTTACATAATTAATGAGGGTGTTTTTGGATGAGTTTAGTATGTTTGGATAGACGTCAGAGCATTTGGATCACCTTTGAAAGTGTTTGGAGAGATGTAGACAATTCAGGTTATCTTTGAATCTAGCTATTGGTGTCACAAAGGGAACATTGTTAGGATACATAATTTCTAAAGAAGGTTTAGCTATTGATCCAAAGAAGGTCGAGGCAGTTTAGAAGGTTCCAATTCCTTACAATCTAAAGCAGTCGAGCAGGTTTGTAGGACAAGTGAAGTTTCATGCTAGACAATTTAAGGTATTTGTCTGATATCAGTGCACCATTGAGTCACTTGACAAAGAAAGATGTTCCTTATGTTTGGGGTCCTGCTCAGGAAAGAACCTTTCAAATTTAGAAGAAAATGTTGGTGGTGGCACCAAGTCTTCAACCTTCTGATTGGAAATTACCATTTCATGTATTTGTGGATGCATCTGATATTGGAATAGGAGAAGCCTTTATGACACAGTCAGTAAAAGGGTGGTATAGACCAATTTGTTATGCTAGAAGGTTGATGACATCAGAAGAAAGAAACTACAGTGTCATTGAAAGGGAAGATTTAGGGATGGTATATGCTCTAAACAAATTCAGACACTATTTGTTGGAAAATAGGATTAGTTTTCATGTGGATCATCCAGCATTGCTCTATTTCATTCAGAAACCCCATTTGCATCGTAGATTGGCAAGGTGGATACTTCTGCTTCAAGAGTTTGACCTTGTTATTGTTCATACACTTGGGAAGGAAAATAAAATAGCTTATTTTGTGAGTAGTGTAGACACCGGTGAACCTGCATTGGGAATTCAAGATGAGTTACCTGATGTAGAATTGTTTGGTGTGAAAGGATTGATTTCAGATTCTTGGTATGATCAAATGTTAACCTTTTCGACTGATAGACAAATGCTTGATTCTTTTACAACAGGTTAGAGGAGGAAGTTTTCTTTAATAAGTAAGCCATTTTTAGTGATAACAGGATCACTATATAGAAGAGGCATATATCAAATTATTAGGAGGTGTGTTCCTGATGAAGAACAAATAGCAGTGTCGCAAGAAGTACATTATGGAAATGCAGGTGGACACTTTTCAAGAGAATAACAAGTAGGAAGATTCTTTAGGCAGGGTTGTGGTGGCCAACAATATCGAAGGATGCTCATACTTATGCAAAAGAATGTGTATTATCTCAGAGAGAGGGTAAGCCTTCTAACTCAGATAGGATGCCTTCAAATCCCGTGTTGCCTCTAGAACCATTTCAAAAATGGGGTTTGGACTTTGTTGGACCATTCAAACCAAGGGCAAAGAATACAAGAAATAGGTACATCCTGGTGGTGGCTACTAATTATTGCACCAAGTGGGTGGAAGATGTGGCATTAAAGGACAATGTAGCAAATTTAGTGGCTAAATTTTTATATAAGAACATTATGACTAGATTTGGGTGCCCTATTGAGTTAGTCAGTGATCAAGGTGGTCACTTTTTGAATCATGTTCTTAAAGAACTAACTCAGACACATATGATTTTGCATAAGAAATCATCCACTTACCATCCTCAAGCTAATGGTCAGGCAGACAGTTCCAATAAAGTGTTGGTCAAAATTTTGAAGAAGATAGTTTCAAAAAATTGGACTGATTGGGATACAAAGTTAGATTCAACGTTGTGGTCTTTAAGGACAGCTTATAAGGTAACAATAGGAATGGCACCTTTCAGATTGGTATATGGTTTAGAAGCAGTGGTACCTATGGAGTTTGTAGTTCCCAATTTGAGAATTTCAATGCACAACAGGTTATCACCAGAGGAACCAATTCAGCATAGACAAAGATATTTGTTATAGCTGGAAGAGGATAGAACAACTAGTGCTTACATTGCTGAAGTGATTCTGAGGTGGAGATAGGCTTAGGTGAACATGAACATTCAATTCAATTATGATTTACAACTCAAGATTAGGGCCGCATCTAGGAAAATTGAAATTGAGATACAAAGGTCCTTTTGAAATTATTGAGGATCTAGGTCAGGGGACATTCAGATTTGAATATTTGTATGGTACAGAGGCTCTATCAATGGTTTTAGACTGAAAAAGTTTTTGGAAGACCTCCTAATCCTGACATTGTGCCTAAGAAAAAAGAGGTGGTTTATTCCAATTGTGTAGTGGTGGTACTTGGGTATGTAAGAGGTAAGAAAGGAACTAGAAAGTTGTAAAAACTTGAGGGCAAAGTGGAGTGGATATTAGGATAGAAGGAATTGTTCACATCAGAGGAGATTGGTAAATCAGTTTAGAGATCAGACTCAGAATGAGTGGTATCATGGAAGTGGAAATTCAGATCAGTATATTTAGAGTGCTAAAAACAAGGAAAAGTGATGAGTGGTTGAGGATCAAGGAGTTAATTCACTTAAGAGATGTACAAATCAAAGATATGATGGGGCTAAGTCATTTAATAAACCGTGTTTTAAGGAGGGAATGCATAAAAAAGAAGAAACCCACTATTCTCCTAGTACAAAGTGGATTGACACGGCCCTATCTCGCATGCATGAAAAGTACTTAACTAAGAGAATGAGAGTGAAGAGTATGAAATATCTTGAAGTATTCTTGTCAACCTGAGAGGGAGAGACAAAAAATGCGTTCTAGACCGCTTGAGCACCTTAATGCTCTATGTGCGCAGATGACACAGATAGAGTCTGAGTATGTTGAGGGCAGTATGCGAGTGCCTAGTAGAAGAGTATCACCTCAGTTAGCAAAAGTGAGCGTGATGGTTCAAATTGCACATATGAATTTGACTGAGGAGCAAGAGAAGAATCTTATGGAAGAGATGAACAAGAGTACATGAGCAAAAGGGGCAGAGCCTCAGTTTGAGTTTAAGCATGCTTTGGATCTCACTCAAGAGGAAAATTGGGTATGGTTGAAGTTGATTGGACTTTGGGAGTTTTCTAATCTTCCCTAAGATGATTGGTGTTGTAATGTGAATGCGAATGCCCAACTAGAGTATGTGAGAAGTACTAAGGGTAGGAAACTAAATGAGTTGCAGATATCAGAGTCCTTGGTGTCTATTACATTTTGACTTAGGCTCGGCACTTACAAAGTGGATACAATTTCTGATGTTGAAATGAAGGAGTTTGGAGCTCCAAAAACAAGTAGGTATTATTATCAGTTGAAAGGCATTGAAGTGTTTAGAGGAGCACAACGGAGGTGGTATTTAGAAAGGATGTGCTTGCTCCTTAAGTTTTTACTACATGTCCAAAGAGGCCTATGGTCCTCTCAGAGTAGCTAAGAGGGGGTTTCTAATTAATTGGGTAGGTTACCTATTTGAGAAGTTAATGGTTGATATTGAATTGAAAAAAAAAAGAGGAAGTCACCAAATAGGTGCAGAATTGGACCCTATCTTCAAGCATTGTTTTCATCAGCTTAGGTCTAGTGCCATTGCAAATTGTGGATCCAACAAAGAAATAACAGGAATCAGATCTTCAGGTAGGTAAGATTGTGAAGGGAAATTTGAAGAAAACATGTTTTGAAATGATTTAGGGGAGTGTTGATGTTGTGGAGCAGAAAGGAGAGAAGATGCAGCAGGTAATAGCTAAGGAAGGGGATGTGTTCAGTTCATCCTTGACTGCAAACTCAGGAGGAATTCCAAATTTCGGGGTTAAGTTTTCCAGCAAGAAGAAATTGTTTGAAGATGAAAATAAGGTTACTCCAAATATTTTAGGAGTGGCTCAGGAGGCTTAAAAGGAAGTTTTGAGCATAGAATTAGAGGAGAGAGAGAAGAAGAAAGATGATATTTCAGAGTCTAGCTTTACATCTAGCATGGCTATGGATTGCATTATGAAGTTGGGAGGTCATGTAATGGATCAAGCCAATTTGGTTTGTAAGCAACGTGTGGAGTTGTTAGATACTCAAAGTTCAAAAAAGTGGGAGAAGAAAATATAAAAATTGGAAGGTGATCATGAAAATGAGATAATATAATTTCATAAGAAGCTGAAGGAGGAAAAGAAGAAGTCTGTGATTGTAAAGAAGAAGTCTAGACACTTGGTCATCTAGAGCCAGGAAATTTATTAATAAAGAAGTGGAAGAACTGGGGAAGGAAACAATGTGTTAGTCGCTGAGAATGAAGTGTTAAGAAAAGAATCAAACCATTGGAACAGATGGAGAAACAGTTTCTTCAAAAGGAGGGTTTGGATGTTCAGGGGGTTTTACTTACTGATGCTGAAGTGGATGTGTTACAGGAACAATTGGTTTAGACAGGTAGAAATGTATGGCAGGTATTGAAAGAACAACTGGAAGGAATGATTGTTAAGCCATTTCAGGAATGGAGAGAGGGAATTATTTCTGATGTAGACTATGACATAGTCAAGGAAAATGAGCAGCTAGATAAGAAAGTGGAGAAGCTGGAAAAGAAAAATATAGGGCGGAGGATGCAATTGGCAGAATTGCACAGCATGAAGGAAGAACGGAAAATCTTAAGTTTTCATACTCCTATTGTGAGATTTTTTGGTATAGTGTATCAGACTCCAATAAGTCAGGAAGTTTCTAATAAGAGAATGGTTTTTTAGAACTTAGAAGTAGGGAGTCTTGTTGAAGAAATTAACATACCAAAGGCATTGATGAATATAGCGGATCAATTGGCGCTACCATGTGGAGAAATTGATAAGCTGGATTGTATGGAAATTGAAGAGGGGAAGACAATTGATGTGGAGATGAAAGAAGTTGAATCAAAGGGTCATGAGACTTTGAAACATGGGACTGAGAAAGAAGTGGTCCAACCAACTGTTTGTTGTTGTGCCTAACCCACCTCTAGATTGAATAGAAAGGTTTAACTTATAGTGAGTCCCCCCCCGCTCGAGGTGATGTCAAGGATCCACAAAGGAGCTCACTTGATGTTGGTCTAATGGTCCCCTTTGTCTAATTGAGTGTATCAATAGCTTACCAATTTCACATTGCCATCCAATCCAATTTTCCGACATTTACTATTTAGCCTCTTTTTGGAACCCAAGAAATAGTATGTATGCATTTGTACGCACTCATTTCTCATTAAGTTATAAATGCTTTTGAGTCATCAGATGTTAACTAAGCCGATGTCAGCTAAAAAAAGTTGTTAAAGGCCCAAGCCTTACAATGTACATCAATGATGAAGAAGTAGTGAAGATTGGGCTACATATTTTTCACATTTTTTGAAGTGGCCATGTATTGAAATTTCCCGATTTATTTCAAGCCATTGTAATATTTATAATGGGTTATAGGATCAATGAGAGCTCCAAGCTGTAAAGAATACGTTAGTTAGTGTGCCTAGGTTGCAGATGGAGTATGTTGTGGAGCCATAAAGGCCTTGGGCACCCAAACATTGCATATTTTTACCCTAGGAATATAAGGCAATGTGTAAATGAAATTATGGTTCTCAGCCTCATTTGTTGAGACCACTCTTTGGTGAGAGTTCATGAGGTGTGTGGCGATGGAGTCCTTGAGCTTCTTCTTGCTCATGTGACTTGACAAGCACTAATCAAGGATTTATTCTCTTTCACTATGCCTCTGTCATACTTCTTATGATTGTTGTAAGGTGTGAGCTTTGTCCTTGAGTGTAAATCGAGGAGAGAAGAGTGGATTTATCCCACATGCAGTAGTGCAAGGCTCTAGAGCTACTTAAAGCTCATTTCATGAATAAGAAAATCCAAGTCTATTTTGAATTTCATCTCCCTTGTTCATGGTGAGCTTGTGATGGATTAACAAATACTCAAGATCATGTTTATGAATCTAAGTTAATTGATGTTGGAACCTAATTTTCTTGAGTGATAATTTAGCCAACAGACACTTACTTGTGTGCTCTATGCTTTTCTTTCAACCAACGTATCTAGCACAATCCCATTCCCATCAAGTGGTATCAAAGCTCCAGGTTATGCTAGCTAGATTCGTTGATATGACTTAGTGTTAGTGATTAGCATTCCTCAATTAGTATTCACTAATCTTATTTTTCATTTAGCTTAATAATCCTAATCCTTAATCACCATTTGGGCATGAGCATGCTCCACTACCCTCTGGTGATTCGGTGAGGAGAAATTTTCATCTACCATTGTGCATGTGCGTAATTTTGATGTGCTTTTGTCTCCGTTTCTAGATTCCTTTACCATGCTATTACTCCCACCATAATCATAATTAACTTGTGCAACTAGTGTGTGTGCGAAGCTTTTATCGAGGGCAATCCGAAAACTGTCTACTCAAATTAATCGGGTTTTTTATGAGAATCTTATTATTTGATTAACGTTTGCAAGAAGTAGTTTATCTTTGTAGAGCTCAAGAAAATTAAGTGTGTGTGTGTGTGTGCACTGAGAGAGAGAGAGAGAGAGAGAGAGAGAGAGAGAGAGAGAGAGAGAGAGAGAGAGAGAGAGAGAGAGAGAGAGAGAGAGAGGGAGAGAGAGAGAGAGAGAAATTTATGTGGTGGGATCCAAATCTTGCATAAACAAAGGAGTTTATTTTTTCTATTGGCCCGATCAAATGAGCTCGGCATGCATGCGAACATCCAATCCTCTCCCTACTCTTGCATTGAATGCTCCAACACTACGCGTGGCATGCTTTGTGTGCTTTATCAAAAGCCCTGTCCTGCTTTTGGACTACGCCTATTACCAACCTCGGTCAACCCCAATTGTATCCAACTTGCGCTACTACCATGTCTACTATAGCTTTGCAATCAGTTGTCTAAGTGTGCCAATAGCGCTCGTCATCGTTATGATTGTCTATTGCAATTATATCATCTATGGTTTGTCAGCACCATCGAAGGAGGCCACTTCTCTCAACGGGTTACCTCAGACCTCACAACAAATTCACACTTGCCTGTCTTCATCACGACACTTACTTGGGTTCAGAATAGTGAGCGTCCAACCATGGCTACATGTCCATAACCAGTCAACATTGCAAATTTCTTTCACTCATGCACATGCACGGTGCCCACACTGGTGGCACTAGAAAGAATAACTTCAGACAAGCATTGGTAAACAAGCACCTATAGATGCTCATTCCCTCTTTTTTTCTTGCCCATTCTACTCATCTACAATTGGCGTTGTCTATATTCAGGGGCCTCCCTCCTGTGCCGATTCAGTGTTTGCTACATCTGCTATCGTTTGATGCCTTTCACACTGGATGTAGCATAGTGTTTAGCCCAGTTTCCTCATGAGGACATCAACAACCCTTCAAATAGGCTCTGGTTTCTAAATGTCTACACTCTCTGTCGTGCAGCTCCGCTTCCATGATGGGGAAAAAAGAAAAGGGCAATAAAAAAAGTCTATTTGAAGCTTACACATTTATTGAGCAGTGACCAAGGCGGCTCAAGAACAAGCAAGGAGATCCAGAAAGTGTATGTTTCATGTGGTTATAAAGGCCTTAGCGTACATTCTTTATGCTTGAAGAAAAGGGTTTTTACATGTGAAAAGGCTCTTAGTACATGCAAGGCAACTTGGGTAGAGGAAGACATGTGGTCAGTGGTTAAAAGCAAAGTGTGTGAGAGACTTCACACCTCTGCATGAGGGAGGCCAAAAAAGTCTTACTCTATAAATTTTTCATAAAACAGGTTTTTGCTAAAAACGCAATGAGTTGGGACAAGGAAAATGGAGTTTTGAGTATTTTTGTGTCTTACAGAAAGGGGTTAATACTACACCGATTAGGTGATATTGAAGTTTTTGTTCTCTGTTGTTGTCACGGAGGAAAGCCATAAGCTTTGAGCACTCTAATCCTAATACAAGCTTCCATAGCCCACTCTAAGCCAAGATTCCATAGACCACTCTAATCCAAGCTTACATAGCCACTCTAATCAAAGAATTCATAACCCAAGCCATAATCTCTTCCATAAACCTTAATTAATCATTTGCCTGGGATCTCTCTCTCTCTCTTGACCTTGAAGCAGTAGGGGAAGAACGAAGGAGAGGAATATTATCAAGGCAAGCTTGGCAGGCCAATTGAGGTAAAGGGGAAAGAAAAACAACATCATCATCATCGACCTCAACATTATCATCATCGAGATAGTTGAAGTGTTATTTGTCTCTATTATCATCTGAATTAAGGCATGTTAGATCGATGTAAGGAGCTTAAACTCCTCAATTAGCATTTAATTAAAGCAACAATATTGTTAATTATCTGCTTTGGGTAATCAAGCTTTAGAATCTTGTTCAAGGTGTCAGTTTTAATGTTTGTCTACATTGATTGTGTCTGATGCAACTCACTTCTCACACCTCTCACAGCCAGAGACCCCACGCCTTCCCGGCTCACCTTTCGAACACAAATCCCCCAACATTCTTGGTGAACCCAGCACAAAAAGAGCCGGGGTGGGAGGTGAAGATGGCGATACCAAACCAATTGATGCAGTTTATTGAAGATTACAATTCCAATGGACTTGATAAAACTCTAGTAGTTGCAGATTTGCCAAAAATATTGGGATTGGTTCAGGGATGTTTGCAAGAAGTGAAAGCCATGAAGATGAAAAAGTAGATTGATGATGCAGTAGAGATAGTACTTGATGTTGTATAGGAGCAGTATCGTGTTTTTCAAGGATATGATGGAGCAGGATTCACTGCATGAAGCCAAGATGAAGAGCCGAAATGTTCTAGAAAATCGGATGATTGCAGCTTTTGAAGAGGTTGTTAACTCAGATTTTAAAAAGCAGGTTCAAGAACTAGCAAAAGCATATCCCACACG
Organism: Adiantum capillus-veneris; assembly: GCF_014529385.1. Taxonomy (NCBI): domain Eukaryota; kingdom Viridiplantae; phylum Streptophyta; class Polypodiopsida; order Polypodiales; family Pteridaceae; genus Adiantum; species Adiantum capillus-veneris. Next base: position 43,629,109 of record NC_140941.1, read on the forward strand.
ATGGGACTATTTTGCAGTAGAATTTATTCATGAAAGCTCAAGTATTCTAGGTGATGATCACGATATACCGTTTACATCCTTGGGTTCATATCATATTGTTAAAAGTGATTATGTGGTCACCTTGTGAATGTAGAGAGATGAATAAATTTGATCCTCCTAGATGAATCAATGAATCACAAGCTCTAAATGAATCGCTTATCTAGAGCCATTTACAATCACTAGGTTTCATGGGGAGATGGTTGGGGTAACCCTAGCCATGGGTACACCCACTACTCTCACCTTGTGTGACACATGAGATTCTATGACAAGACACATGAGCCATGACCAACATGACCAAGAATAAACGAGTCAAAATATGCTTTCTACCAAATCTAGAAATGCATACACTAATGCACCCAAAAGTTCCTAGATGCTTTATCCTACTTTAGACTTAATCCATTATGTCACACTCATCTCCTTTCCCAAGGGCTATATAAGAGAAACCTCATGTACTCATTTTGAGTTCTCCTAATGCAATGTTAGCCAATTTCTCTTCCCTAAACCTCATGTGATTAACTTTGGTGATTAAGGTTGCAATAAGCATAATCTACTTTGTATTATGGGGCATGAATGGCACACTTGAGATGCCTCTGTAGCCAACTATGGTGCAAAACGTACATTATTAATTATTCTATATAGAAAAAGAATAAGGATCTCTCTCTGACATGTTGAACTAGGCTACTCCACCCACATATGTGTCTCTTCTTCTGCATCTCATTCGTCGTTGCATATGCATGCTTCCCACTCTCGCAACACTTAAAGAAATCTGAGAGCCACTGTTTGCAAAGAGTACTAGGATGAGAGCACTAACACACAAAAGAGACACATGAGTTGGCTATCAAGATAGCTATTCAAAGCCAATCAAGCATGTTGATTGACATGAACATGAAATAGAGAGGAAAATTGTGTGCATACAAAATGCTAGCAAGGTTTCCTTGCAGCTCGGTTATGTGCTTAAGGCATAGGTTATTGCTCTCCATCTGCTATGATTCCATGGAGGCGGATCCAATCCTGCTAGAAAAATTGAAGATAGTACATGTTGGGGAGGTTCTAGGAGCAACTTTAAAAGTATATCAAATTATTAGCTAGAGCTTATGACATGTGTCCAACTTGCAAGACCATGAAGGAGTTAGAGGCTGATGAAGCTCAAGAAGATGACAATGAGAAGCATGAGAATATTCCCATTACTAGGAATCACGAGCCCATAGTGCCTAGTGCCAACATTGCAAGAGATCGTATTTTTGTTGGAAGAACCCACCTAGTAACCATAACCCTTATTGTAAGCCTTGCAATCTTTCCTATAAGTTATTAGAAAGAGAACATGTGTTACATATCTTAGCAATAAGAATGCCTTCAAAGTGCATGATGCACTTTGGGAGCATGCCCATGATTATATGAAGATGATGCGGGGTAACATTGAGAAGGAGAAACAGCTAAAAGACCAAATAGTTGAGGTTGTAGAAGGAGTATATTGTAAGCCTTAGTAAACCTTAGGATAATTGGATATGTAAGAAGGCAGCATGATATTTAAAAATCTATATAAGGAGTACTCCTCTTGAATCGTACGTAGCTGATGTAACTGAATTCCTAAAACTGTGATACGAATGTCGATTGACACCATCTCTGTGTACTCTGAGTGTTCAGAGTATTCTATGGGTTCATGAGAGTGTTCTTATCATTCAAGTATGAGGAAGAAAGTGTACTGTTGTCTCTGTTGATTTAGAAAATAAAAAATTAGTATGATTTTATCTTCTCACACTGTGCTGGGTAATTATCAAATTCCATGTGCATGTGACTAGCATTTGCGCCAAGATACACATTGGCGATCCTGCGGGTTCCAATCTAGAAGTTGGAATTGTAGAATTGGGAAATGTGTGTGATGAATTGGTGTATGCATGTCCAAAAGCGATGAATCAAGAAGAGTTTCTAGGCTATATTTTGTTGGAATAAGGGTTGCAGGAAAACACACACAGCTTGGAGAGTACGAAGGAAGCTCAATGCACACAATTGAGAGTATATTACATAGTGTGCAATGGAAAGATAGATAGCCCTAGAGTGATTGGCGTATATACAATGCACGGGGAAAAAAACCTCCTAAAGAGGGAAAAAATTCCCAGGTGGTCCTAGTATGTTCACACACATCACTACCACATGTATACGATAACAAATGCCCCCTGGAGTGATGTGGTGAGTGAGAGCTAGCACATGAGTTAAGGGAAGTGCCATGCCCTGAGGACATGATCAGTCCACAAAGGGGAGTAAGCCCAAAGCTTTGCAGAAAGCTTTGAGCTTCTCAAAAGAGAACGCCTTTGTGAAAATATCTGCAAGGTGAGAGCCTCTCCCTGACATAGTGGTAATTCACCTCAATGTGAATTGTGTGAGCATGAAAAACTTGGTTCCTCGCAACTGCAATGCGCTGTGACTGTCAGTGTAGGTAGTGTTGGCAGTGTTTTGTCCAACACCCACATCAGCCATAAGGCATCTGAGCCATACACACTGAACCATAGCTATAAACACTTCCTTGTACTCAACGTCACAACTCTAAGTGGCCACACTAGGTTTCTTCTTTCTCAACCATGATATACATGAACTGCCAAGCATGAAAGAAAAACCACTTGTGGACACTCCCGTTGTTAGGAGTTTTCTGAAAGAAGTGATTGTGCATATGTACATACACATGCATGGTGCATCGAATAAAGGATTGCCCATTTTCCAGAGCCAGGTGGTTACGTGGGGCCCCACATGTGTACATGTAGGACAACATGTACATAGTGCCTCGATTTTCACTATCACTAGTACCAATGTGTTTTTTCTATAAAAATGAGGATTTGGTAGCACGCAAGACTTCTCGAGGAAGCTATCCACGGGCCAATGCCATGAGGTAAGCAGGTGCGTCAGATGGCATCTAGTGGCCTCAGGAGGTCGGATGGGGTCAATATCTGCATGCAGATAAGTACGGACACAACGTGGGTGTTTTCTTGTGATAATTATGCAGAAAGGCCATCATGAGAATTGTATTTGGGGGACACTTCATGTGGTTATGGTATGCATTATTGGAAAAAGTTGAGTGCCAGGTGTACATGTGCGGATGGATGCAGAAGGGTAACAACTATGGACTGCGTAGCCAGTTTTTGGCATGTTCGGGGTCCGTTTGAGGTCAACTAAAATTGCAAAGGTGACCAAGTAATAAAGCTAAGTGTGGTAACTAAAAAACCTGAGAGAAGACCATAAAAAATGTGGAGAGAAGAGGAAGAACAACCGCAAGTGAGTTTTTGCTATTTTTTGAGCCTGTTTTGGCCATAAACTGCTCATCCAAGGTCGGATTTGAGCTCTTTGACATTGTAGACTGGGGTTTTGGGCCATTCCGGACGTGATTTTGCAGTCCATTTTGCCAAATTCCTCACTATTTGAAGGGGATCGGGGAGCACCACAGACAGAGAGTGAGAGAGAAGGAGACACACGACACACAGATATGGGTGGGGAGACTCAAAAGAGTGAGCAGCCCCCTATACACTTATGCTATGTATAAGGTATACAAGTCAGTGGGCGCCCAGACTCTGGGCGGCCGGGCAAGGCACAAACGCCTATACCCCAACAACCTCCCACTTAAAGGCGACTGTGCCTTTAAGCAAGGGAACCTAGTCTAAAGACTACAAAAGGTGAGAGAAAACCGCTCTCAACCGATGCCCACTGGCTGGCTGTGATCGTGTGCATCCGGCTGTCCTGCTCCCGTGTAAGTCCATACACCACCAGACGTACCGTACACGTACTGCAAGTATGTACGCAATACCTGCATATCTCCCTCGTGCACTATGCCATCATCAGTCAACAAACGACTGACAACCCCAACTGCAAATGCTCCCACTGCAGCTGCGATATCTGGTCTCAAGATCAACATCTCATACATGAGACCACCGAATGCCGATGCAATGCTAGCGGGCCCTGCTAGCTCTACGGAGCATGCATCAACACATATATCCCTGGCAATAGGCATCTCTGACTGACAAGGCGTGTCAGCCACATGCATCTCCTGACTGTCCACAAAAGACGCATCAACCTGTCGTGCAACCTCAGAGCAAACCAGCTGCTCTAGATGTCTGCTAGAAGACATATCCTGCACAACTATATCCCCATGCTCACTGTCGAGCATAGAAAGGAATGACTGCATAATCGCTGACATCTCAGCCTCCTCTGCAATCATCCACTGCAAACATGACCACTCAATCTGCTGTGACTCACTAGAGCTCTCATGCTCTAACTCCGTATGCATAGACTCTTGCACAACGTCCTCCTGTCGTGACTCACTAGAGCAAGACCGCTCTACCTGTCTATCCTGCATAGAAGTATCTCGCACAACTGACTCTCTGCTTTGCTCAGTCACTAGCAAAGCATGCATGTCTGACTCTGTCACCTCTCTGTGTGACTGCTCAAGTCGTGCCCCAACTGTGTGCACAACGAGCTCACTACTCTGCACTCCATGCAAAGCATCCTGCAACCCACAAGCAAAAGAGACTCGCCTGCTCTCTCGCTCTCTACCTGGCTGCGTGATCACAGAGACAACACCGTTTCTCGTGTGATCCACATGCAATGGGTAACGTGTACCACTCTTGGCACCTCTCGCAATCACTAGCGAACCCAAATGCATCACAAAATCTCGCTCTCGTAGCAAAATCTGACATCCACTATCCCGTAACTGTCTGACTGAGATCAAATCCCGTTTCAGATCTGGCACATAACGCACATGACGCAGGGTAAATCTCATACCACTGGGCAAGGACAAACATACGTCTCCTGTACCCTCACTGTCATACATAGCACCATCAACCATGTGCACACAACCAAGTCTCCCACTAGAAAACGTGCTAAACCACTCACGATGCGACGTGACATGGAAAGTAGCATTTGAATCTAGTAACCAATGTGAAGACAATGTGCAATCCGATATGCAATCCGTAGACATAAGATCGTCTGAAGACAAGCTAGATGTAAATGTGACATCGCCATCACAAGCATACTCAGTAACCACCGTACTGATCTCACTAGCATTTGTCATGCCCAAATCTGCATCACGCATCTGTCGCCTCCGTTGTCTCAAACGCCTGAAACATCGACGCCTAATGTGCCCTCTATGTCCACAATGCCAACATGTTAAGTCTCTATGCCGTCGAGACTTGCGTGTGGGACCAATCTCTCCCATGGACATAGAAGTGGGACTAGACTCCCCTGTAGACATGGATGTCGCGTACATAGCATGTAAACTCTGCCATAAAGCATGAGTTGTAGTCTCCCTCGAGACCTGCCAGTAAACAGACTCAATCAGATGCAAATGAATTGTAGACATGGCTAACTCATCAAGATCCTGCCAATCATCATCACGCATAGACTTGGGCTTCGCCGATAAACCAAGCAAGGGTTTATCCTGCCCCAAATCTGCCAATGCAACAAGCATATGCTCCTTCCAAGCAACAAAATCTACACCATCAAACTGTGTCAGACCATAACGTTGGAAGTCAAATGAAAAATCAGCCATAATGCTCGCAAAAGAGCAACCAACAATGAGTAGCAAATGTCAACCAAATCAGCCCTAAACTGGCTCGAATCGCATCAACAAAAGTCTGCAAATATGGCTGTAAGACATGGCTACAAATCAGCCCCAAAACAGCCCCAAAATTCAGCTCTTAAACAACTGCATAAACAAGTCACAAACGTGTCCAGATCAGCCTACAACTGAGTCATACATGGACACCTGCAAAGAGGAAACAATGGCTGAAAATTCAGTGCCCAAATAAGCCCTCAAACCTGCCTATAAACTTGTAAACCTGTAGCTGAAACCTACTGAAAAAACCTCAAGCCATTAGTGCTCGAATCCGGCTACCTAGCTCGTAGCCACACAAGCATACATCACAATACTCACTCCTGTGAGTGTGCCAAGATAACTGTACGCCTGTCAAACCCGTGAGCTAATCACCAAGCCCACACTGTGCGGTATCGATGCATACACACGCACAAATCTCCCACCTGCAGAGAACACCGCACACAAATGCTGAGTGCAACCCGCAATCTCTACCTAGATCGCATGAATGATGCACATAAAACTCCTGGGAAAATTTCGCCAGAGTTTCGTCAGTAAAACGGCCACAAAACCAGTAACCAAACTGACTGCACGCTCAAAACCATGAGCAATCAAAGCGCGTCAAATCACACTCCAAATGCATGCACCAATCTCCATACTTTGCATACATCATTGCAAACACCTGCAAATCTAGTACACAAATATCTGCTCTACCTGTGACTGCCAAAAAACATGCTCGAGGCATACATTGCCGAGCTCAAAATGCAATCACATTAGTCTCCCTGAGCATCAAACCACATAAGGCATACATCGTATCCTCCCACCTGTGAGAAAACTTGCAGCAAATATCACTCTCACATCTGAGAGCAAACCATGTGTGGAATCCTCGACACACAATAAACAACTGCTGCTGCTGCAAAAAATTCAGCGTTCAGAATTTTAAAATTCTGATATGACGAGCGCGTCCGGAGCGTGCCAAAACCCCAAGGTAGACTCCTAGATCACATGTATCCGAGTCCGAGTGTGCAAAATATGCCAAAAACAGTGTTTTTGGGACGCGAGAGTGCACAAATAAACTTGCTGCTGTACCTGATGTAATTCAAAGCATAATTTCAGCAAATAGACATCACCATCGCGTCCGGAGCGTACCAAAACCCTGACCTAGACTCCTGGATCATGTAGATCTGACTCTGTATGACAGAGCTACGCAAAAAACTGCGTTTTAGAGCCCGAAAATGGCAAAAACGAGCTGCACACAGTCTTGAACTTGCTCCTGCTCCACTCTGCGTGATGCAATGCCCTCTCAATGCAAGCTCCAACACAAGAGCTCTGCCACAACAGCATCCAAGCACTCGAATGTCAAGCTCTCCTCCGCCGAGCACTTCTCTAACGAGCTCCACTGAGCTCAAAAGCTCCTCTCACCAAGGAAGCCGCAAACGCCTCCTCGACCAAGCTTGACCACACCAAGCTCCTAAGCTCCAAAGACAATGCTCCTCAAGCTAAAATCGCTCTTTGTGAAACTCCGCGACCGAACTCCACCGTCGAGAGCGAGCGAGCTATCGCCTCGAAGCTCTCAAAGCCGTCGTGCTCTCCGCGGTCACCATAGCTCTGATACCAATTGAAGGGGATCGGGGAGCACCACAGACAGAGAGTGAGAGAGAAGGAGACACACGACACACAGATATGGGTGGGGAGACTCAAAAGAGTGAGCAGCCCCCTATACACTTATGCTATGTATAAGGTATACAAGTCAGTGGGCGCCCAGACTCTGGGCGGCCGGGCAAGGCACAGACGCCTATACCCCAACACTATTTTCCTGTTGTTTTGACTGTGTAAGTTTCTCCTATGAGCGAAGCTTCTACTCCAATTTGTGATTGTATCTGGCATATTTTACCCATATTGTGTGAGCTATTTGCCTCATAGGTGTTGGCCCAAGCTCAATTGTATCTAAAAATAAAATAATCTCCTTTTTTGAGCTATGTTTCTTGGGTGTGTGTGTGTGTGAGTGACTCTGTGTTGAGTGGGAAAATGAATAGTCTCTCTCCTCTCACTTCATTGGTGTGTTCCCTGTCTCCGCCAAGTGGGTTGTGTAAGCCGAGTGGTGACCCATAGTGTGTGTGTGTATAATCCCAAGAGTGTGTTTCGGGTCGTTATAGAGACGTTGTGTGTGTTTCCATCCCGCTCACATTCTTTTGGCGTCCCCACAGAGAATCTTCTTCGAGTACCTTCAGGTTCGGGATTATGGGCTACAGGGATAGGTACAGATACATGTAATTCACACAAGTACACGTACCTAGAGTATAATGATACACTAACAGTGGAAGCCACTTGCAATTGTGGTGGGTATGCATCATTTGGTGCCTATTTGGATACTGCCATTGTACACCTTTGTGGAGCCATACTTGGTTTTATTTGGCAATCCCAACCATTTATGAGACTTGGCATGGAAGCCTCTGCTCCAGTTTGTGATTGTATCTGGCTTATTTTACCCATACTGTGTGAGCTATTTGCTCCATTGGTGTTGGCCCAAGCTCAATTGTATATAAACATCAGAAATTCTCCTCTTTTGAGCTGAATTTTTGGGTGTGTGTGTGTATGTGTGTGTCTCTGTGTGGAGTGGGCAAGTGGATAGTCTCTCTCCTCTCACTCCATAGGTGTGTTTCTTGTCTCGGCTAGGTGGTTGTGTAAGCCGAGTGGTGCCCCATAGTGTGTGTGTGTGTATCATCCCAAGAGTGTGTGTCGGGTTGTTATAGAGGCGTTGTGTGTGTTTCCATCCCGCTCACAACGTGTACCTTGGCGGGAGGAGCTTTATAAAGTGTTTGAAGAGAATCATGAAGGTGCATGTGGTGGAAATTTTGCTCTAAAGATCACCTTGCATAAGATCTTGCAAGAGGGGCATGTGTGGCCTAGTTTGCACAAGGATGTTCACCATTGGTGTAGGTCTTGCAATAGGTGTCAAGCATTTGGGAAGAGAGTGTTGAAGCTAGAGCTACGAAAAACCATTATAGCATTTTATGTGTTTGAAAAGTGGGGGATTGATGCAATAGGCCCGTTACCTATCACAAGCAGGGGCAAAAGCTATATTTTGACTGCAGTGGACTATCTCTCTAGATGGGCAAAGGCTATAGCAGTAAAACAAATCACTACAAAGGATGTGGCAAAATTTGTGTACGATGAAATATGTTGCAAGTTTGGGGTGCCACTGGAGCTGCTTTCGGATGAGGGATGAGGATTTAGAGCTAAGCTGCTAGACTTCTTATGTGCAAAGCTGAAGAGTAGGCACCAACATACCACTCCTTATTTTCCGCAGTGTAATGGCTTAAATGAAAGATTCAATGGTGAGTTGCTACAAATTCTTTCAAAAGTGACACAGCACCAAGGAAAGAATTGGGATTTGGAATTGCCTAGTGCATTATGGGCTTACCGTACTTCGGTGAAAACAGGTACAGGGTTTACTCCATCTCATTTGGTATATGGAAAGGAAGCACTATTGCCTGTGGAAGTAGAGTTGCCTGCGGTCAAGATGTTAGAGAAGTTGCTTGGGCAGTTTAGTGATGCATTCAAAGAGAGGCTCTTACAATTACAAGAGGTTCAACTGGATAGTATGAGTCATTGCAACGTTATGGGCAGATGCAGGATAAGGCTTTGGCAAAGATAAATGAAAAGGTCAAAAGCAAGGGTATCAAGAAGCATGACTTGGTTTTGCGCTACAGCAGTAAGCTTGAAAAAACCTTCCAAAAGAAGTTTCAAATTAAGTGGGAAGGCCCTTTCAAGGTAGGGGAGTCTTTTCCGAATGGTACATATGAGCTGGCTAACCTGGATGGAATCCTACATAAGTCAAGGGTAAATGGATTGCGTATTAAATTATATAATGCCAGGTTAAGGATGGTGTAGCAAGATGAGCTGGCTGAGGAGCAAGTAATGTATGTGAGGGATGAGGAGACCTATGCCGCGGCGAGTCTCATATCTCTTTTTGCTGCTGCTGATCATGAATGATCTAGCAGGCTAGGGGATGGGAAAATTATGTTACCAGTTTTTGGAAGAAGTGATTGTGAATATGCACATACACGTGCATGGTTCATCGAATAAAGGATTGCCCATTTTCCAGAGCCAGGTGGTTACGTGGGGCCCACATGTGTACATGTAGGACAACATGTACATAGTGCCTCGATTTTCACTATCACCAGTACCAGTGTGATTTTTCTATAATAATACGGAGTTGGTAGCGTGTAAAACTTCTCGAAGAAGCTATCCGTGGGCCAATGTCATGAGGTAAGCAGGTGCGTCAGATGGAATGTAGTGGCGTCCAGAGGTCGAATGGGGTCAATATTTACACGTGGATAAGTACGGACACAACGTGGGTGTTTTCTTGTGATAATTATGTAGAACGATCATCATGAGAATTGTATTTGGGGGCCACTTCACGTGGTTACGGGATGCATTATTGGAAAAAGTTGAGTGCCAGGTGTGCGGATGGATGCAACAGGGTGGCAACTATGCACTGTGTGGCCAGTTATTGGCATGTTCGGGGTCCGTTTGAGGTGAACTAAAAGCCCAAAGGTGACCAAGTAATAAATCTAAGTGTGGGAACTGAAAAATATAAGAGAATACCAGAAAAAATGTGGAGAGAAGAGGAAGAACAGCCGCAAGTGATTTTTTGCTATTTCTAGAGCCGGTTTTGGCCACAAACTGCTCATCCAAGGTTGGATTTGAGCTCTTTGACATTGTAGACTGGGGTTTTGGGCCATTCGGGACGCAATGGAACTGTTCATTTTGCCAAATTTCTCACTGTTTTCCCATTATTTTGGCTGTGTAAGTTTCCTATGGCCGAAGCTTCTGCTCCAATTTGTGATTGTATCTGCCATATTTAACCCATATTGTGTGAGCTATTTTCCCCATTGGTGTTGGCCCAAGCTCAATTGTATCTAAACATTAGAAATTTTTCTCTTTTGAGCTGAGTTTTTGGGTGTGTATGTGTGCGTGCCTCTGTGTTGAGTGGGCAAATGAATAGTCTCTCTCCTCTCACTTCATTGGTGTGTTTCCTGTCTCGGCCAAGTGGGTTGTGTAAGCCGAGTGGTGCCCCATAGTGTGTGTGTGTGTGTATCATCCCAAGAGTTGTGTGTATTTCCATCCTGCTCACAACGTGTCCAAACAACCAGCCCAATTTGAGTCCAAAAAAGCATGTAAGTGGCGGCAATGATCCCCCCTTAAGATAAACAAGCCAAGATGTAAAGTGCCACTAAGGTATAAGAAAATCCTCTTGATAACCTGCCAATGCTTAGAACCTGGGCTATGTATAAATCTACTGACATGTGAGACTGCAAACTGAATATCCGGACTTGTGTTGCATACGTTGGAGAGGGGGAATGGGGGAACACGCCCAACACAAACAAAAGGGCCTCTCTATAGCTCAAGGTATTCACAACACCCCTATCCTCTCAGAAGACACCTTCAAAGAAACACTTTACCCTAGCAGACCACTGCCTACTCAATTGCCACTGCTTACACACTCTACAAACCACCACGCAAGATACACCTACTACCACTGCCTTTCTCCACCCTTACACACACACAAAGCTGCTCAATCTCACTCTCTCACTTAAAACACCATCGGTCCGGGGGGGGGGGGGGGGGGGGGACACACTTCCACACAGCCGGCACCGAGGAGAACCATAAAAGCAAGAGAAAGAGAAGGGGGGAAGGGGAAACAACAGCGAGATGAGGCAACAACAACTCGATTGCACTCTACAAAGCACCTGTACAAACTCACACTACCATCACCATGGCCATTTACACAAGGAGAATGCAAAGGGCTTGACAGGCACACTCCTCTGTCCAAAAGCTCCCCTATGAAGGCTTCAAAAAGACACAAAAACTAGGCCAAAAAGCCCCTCATTTGATCAATTCTTGACTTTTATAGGATGGGGGTTTCAATTTGGGAAATTGCCCTTTAATTGGTCCGTATGGCACCCATTTTTGGTATCTTTTTGGGAAGGGGGGCAACGCCTCACTCCATCTGCTCCCTTTCTCTCTTTTGCACTTGGGGGGGGAGGGCATTAGTGATGTCGCTATTGCCCCTTGGATTTCTCATTTTTTAAATTTTTTATCCCTTCATTTTTACTCCTTTTGGAGCTTAACCTTGCACTGCCCTTGACTTTAACTCACCTGTCCGGCTCCTCTTCTCTGCTTTTGGCCTTGCATTTGGCTTGGTTTTGCACCCTTTGATTTGTCCAGACGTCCTTTGCTCTTTGCCCCTTTTCCGCTCTCGAACTCTCTTCTTCCTCTTTGCTCAAACTCCACGGGACCACTCCCCTTTCACTGCCAATAGCGATGTCGCTATTGGGGTGGGGTCTCCCTTCAAAAGACCAGCCCTAGTGGGCACGGGCACGATGCCTTACGGCCCCACCACATCATCAAATTACATGGGTGCATTGTGCCCTCTCACCGCCATGCCGGCGCGCTACTACGCCACCCCGCCTCGCCGACCACCGCCAAAACCGCCGGCATGTCTGCCCAGCGCAGCGCCTGTGGGCCGCCGCCCACCAGAACGCCATAGCCACGCTCAAGGGGAGCTCCCCTTTTTTCACGTCATGCTCCTAATGGGACTCGCAATGATCGATATATGCCCTGCGTTCGCACGGTCCCCTTGCGCATGTGGGGTGATCCCCCGCCACGTGGTAGATCATGCTTGAACGGCCTCCAAGGTCTCAAAAACCAGAAAAAGATAAAACAAACCTCTTTCTTTTTCCTCTTTTTTTTTTGGCTTGCATTAGGCAGTCTCCCATGCCCGGCTCAGTTAGCCTTTGCATCGGCTTTGGAACCCGTATGAAAATCACCGTTTTCATCTTCAAATCATCTACCTCTTGCTCCCTCTTGAGAGCCCCAAGCCTATCCTCCAAGGCCACAAAAACAACTAAAAATCACTTGCTACTTTCCACCTACCATTACCTCCCGACTTCGTCCTGCCGCATCTAGCTGACCAAGTGTCCGATTGAAGTGGGTCGATTCGTGCCAACTCCACATGATGCATGCTACCCTCTAGAATCTTGTCGAGGCTTAAGAAGTGCCAGATGGCACGTTCGCCAATACGACCAAGTGGGCTCAGACCCGGCCCCCGACAAATCTTCAACTGATCATATCTTGCTAACCAGAGCTCTGATTTTCATTTCAAAAAGATAGGCGTGCTCCGTAACTCGAGCACTACACATGTATATACCGACACCAGCCCTGTCCGTCGGGGATATACTAACACTTCAACTTTAAACTGCAATATCTTGAGCACCGGGGCTCCTTTTGACAAGCCGTTGGTGCGACCAAAGTTGGCCTGCGTTGGGAAGTGTTGTATGCACTGCAAAGGGTGCTAGCATGTGCATGGCAAAGGGCTAAAGCCAGTGTGGTAGACCTCAGCAGGACAGTGGCAACGGAAATGTATGCTTAATGTGGTTTTTTTAGGCCAAAAAGACCCCAGAATGGTCCAAGTGGAATAGCAGGTAAAGGTGCCCGGAATGCTGAGTCAGTTTTCCGGAATGTAGTATTTGAGATGCTCTAGAAGCTCGTCTAGACAAATTATCAAACGGAGCCCGGATGTGCAAGATATGGCAAGTTGAAGTGGGATGCATTTGCAGATCCTCGCCCGATTGGGCGGGCACAGGTGGTTGGTCAAGGCGGGTGTGGAATGGTACACGGGAAGTGCTTGAGTTGTGGAGCACGCCGGTCTTTTCGGATTGAGAATCGGGCTTCTGGATGGAAAGTTATGGACAATCAAGTTTTGAGAGGGGCTAGTTTCAAGGCAGTTGATCCGCATTGGGAAACACACCATTTGGTGTTTTCTCGAGCTCGCCAGGTGTCTGGTGGGTAGCATGTAGCATGTGATGCTAGTCGGAGCCGACACACAATGGTGAAGTGTGGTCCGTGAAGCGACCCGAGAGCAGCGAGGGTTTTTTTCTCTTCTTGCTTGGGGGAATTGAGGAGGAGGAAGAAGGAAACCTTCGAGCGCTCGTGTTCGGCGATCGAGCCCGGCACGCATGGTTTGCAAAGAGGCTCAGAAGGGCAAAAGCTTCGTAGAAAAGAAAGCCAGCGAGAGTTGCCACAAGGAGGAGCCACTATGCGATCGAAGGTCGCGATGGATTTGTCGTCGAAGTGTGTGCCGACGTACTTGAGTTTGGAGGGAGGTGTGTGCCCCTTTGTATGAAGCAGGTGATGGCCTTGTTGCGACCAAGAGCAGGCCATATGGATTTTGTACAGGTGTTTTTGTTTTGAAGGAGAAGCTATGATTGCCGATTTTTGGCGTCATCTTTCCCCCTTCCCCCCTTTCTTCTTTGCTCGTCTCCAGGGTGTGTGGTGCCGGTGTGTGTGAGTGTGTGCGCCCCCCCGGGCCCCTTGTGTGTGTGAGAGAGAAAGAGAGAGAGGTGTTGAGTTGTGGAAGAGCTGGAAGCGGGCAATATCGGTGTGGTAGCTTTATGAGAATTGTGCAAAGCGTGTGTGCGTTGGGCGAAGCGCAGGGGAGGCCCTGCTAGTGTGAATCGTCTTTTTTGAAAGTGTTTTTGAGAGGACAGGGGTGCTGTGAATACCTTGAGCTATATAGGGGCCGTTGCGTGTGTGTTGGGTGTGTTCCCTATTGCCCCTCTCCATCTTCTGGTGCCCCCACTGAGGAGGACACTGATTGCTCCTTGGTGATGTGTTTGTAAGCAAAAATGTGGCAGAGTGCTAGTCCGATTTTCGATGGTGATGAAGATGCGGATGAGTGGATTACAGATTTTGAGTTATTTTTGCTATCTTTGCACATGTGGAGTGATGAAGAAAAGGTGCAGACAGTTCCGTTGGTGCTGCGAGGTAAAGCAAAAGCGTGGTTTGATGGTCTGGAAGCAGCAGGTAAGCAGGATTGGGTTGTTTTTCGAAAGCGGTTTCTCTGCAAGTTTCACAAAGTGGTGTCGGCTCCTGAAAGGGATGCAAAGATTAAAGAGCTACGACAAGAAGTAAGTGGAAATTTTGATGCTTTTCTTGATAAGTTTGAAGCCTGTTGGAGTGATCTGGTTGCTGCAACCCAAGTGGTCAATGCGGATGGTTTCAAGCTGGAGAAATTCCTAGCTTGCCTGTGTCCTCGAGTTCAAGATAAGGTGGATGATGAAGAGCCAAAGACTTATGCTGAGGCAATCAGAGTTGCCCGGGTGAAGAGCACAAAAATGAAAAGAAAGCTGGAGTTAGGCTTGCTAAAGCCTACAGATTGTGTGCATGTTGAAGCAGCAATTTGTTCTTTGGGCCCGTCGAGGATGGTGCCAGTGATGCCAAGTGTGGAGCCTGTTAGGGTAAGGCCTATGGCTGACTATGTTCCTTGGGAATTACCTGCTGATGAAGCGTCTATGCCGATTGTGGAGGAGCTTGTTAGCGAAGATGAGCCTTTTGTTAAAGAGAGCCTGTGTGTAGAGGAGTTAGCACATGCCAAGTGTCCAGTGCAACTTCAAGAGGTGGATCCTGTTCTCGTGGAGTGCTTGTATGAAAGGGTAATAGATTGTGGCCAAATGGTAGGTGCCGAGAGCTTCGGGTTGGATGATGAAAGTGGGCACGACGATGGTCTAGATTTTGTAGAGCAACTAGAGGATGATGATGATGACACCGAATTGGCCTATGGTGAAGACGATGAGGCTACAAGCTCGAGATTTTGGGAAACAAGCAAGGAGGATAGAGATACAAGTTGCGAGACAGAGTCCGAAGAGTCGGTGTTGGTAAAGGTAAAGTTACCTTCGTATATGCATAAGGATGTGGTGGTTGCCACTATAAAGGATGAGCAGGTGATAGCATCAGAGCTTGGAAGTGGAGACATGCAGGTGAGGCTGTTGTGTGGCACCATTCTAATGACGATGCTCATCAAGGTAGCTGTGGAAGGTGCTTTGATTGTACGACAGATACAAAAGTTTCCCAAGAAGGAGAGTGTTGTTGTGGCTGAAGAAGAAGAACAGGTCAAAGAAGATGGCATTGAAGAGGTATTGGGCGCTCATAAAGAAGAAAAGAAACCCCAGCTAGCCATGGATTGCACTAGAGATGCCTTGGATACGGGTTCTTTTGAGCATGTATACTTGGATGGTGAGGTTGATTGGGGGGTTGATGACCCAGCGGGTGAGATGGATGAAGAGACACAGATGCTTGCTGGAAAGCTTTGACTAGAATGCAAGTGATACGAGGGTCTTTCCCTCTACAGCTGGCGATTTCTTTCGGAGAGCAAAAGTCTGCTGCTATGGTGGTGTCGAGACAAAGGCAGGTATGGAGGTGAGTATGGAAGTGATGGGGACTAGGGTGCCTATGTTGAAAGAGTTGCCCGCTAAGCGGAGTGGTTCTTTTGAGCATGAAGAAAAGTCCAAGGGTATGGACTTGTTTGAGTTGTCAAAGGAAATCTGCGTATGGCGGTTGAAGGGGATGCTAATAAACGCAGCTGTGCAGTAGGTTGTCGAGCACGTGCAGGATTTGATCGAAGAGGATCTCACTTTATATGGTTGGGAGGGAGGGCATGGTATGTTCAATGTGAATGATGATGTGCACTCAGAGAGTGGTGATGCTTTTGGTGGTGTTTTTTTGAAAGTGGACAGTGTGCCTATGGATGCTTGGAGCATTGGAAGCATGCCGAGGGAAAATTATGTGGATGATTGGATATGCGCTGGGATGCAGCACTATGGGAGGCTGTTACAGGTGGATGGATGGGATCAATGCCAGGTGTTTGATCCAGGCGGATGATGGTAGGTAATGCAGGGGGTTGGGCAACCCGCATGAACAAAGGCAGCAGGTAGCAGATGCCAAGTTTTGTACATATGGTTGTGGTTTTGGAGTGCTTTTGGTTGTCAGCTTGGTGTGGTAGTTTTTTTAGTGCAATAAGCCTGTTTGTGGTTGAACATAAATGTTCAACAAGGGGGTGGGCAATGATGGCGCGACCAAAGTTGGTCTGCGTTGAGAAGTGTGCTATGCAATGCAAAGGGTTCTAGCATGTGCATGGCAAAGGGCTAAAGCCAGTGTGGTAGACCTCAGCAGGACAGTGGCAGCGAAAATGTATGCTTAATGTGGTTTTTTTAGGCCAAAAAGGCCCCAGAATGGTCCAAGTGGAATAGCTAGTAAAGGTGCCCAGAATGCTGAGTCAGTGTTCTAGAATGTAGTATTTGAGATGCTCTAGAAACTCGTCCAGACATCTCGTAAAATGGAGGCCGGATGTGCAAGATATGGCAAGTTGAAGTGGGATGCGTTTGTAGATCCTGGGCGGATTGGGCAGGCACAGGTGGTTGGTCAAGGCGGGTGTGGAATGATACATGGGAAGTGCTTGAGTTGTGGAGCACGCCGGTCTTTTCGGATTGAGAATCAGGCTTCTGGATGGAAAGTTATGGACAATCAAGTTTTGACAGGGGCCAGTTTCGAGGCGGTTGAGCCGCATTGGGAAACGCACCATTTGGTGTTTTCTCGAGCTCGCCAGGTGGGTAGCATGTAGCATGTGATTCTAGTCGAAGCCGACACACAATGGTGAAGTGTGGTTCGTGAAGCGACCCGAGAGCAGCGAGGGTTTTTTTCTGTTCTTGCTTGGGGGAATTGAGGAGGAGGAAGAAGGAAACCTTCGAGCGCTCGTGTTCGGCGATCGAGCCCGGCATGCATGGTTTGCAAAGAGGCTCGGAAGGGCAAAAGCGTCATAGAAAAGAAAGCCAGCAAGGGTTGCCACAAGGAGGAGCCACTATGCGAGCGAAGGTCGCGATGGATTTGTCATCGAAGTGTGTGCCGACGTACTTGAGTTTGGAGGGAGGTGTGTGTCCCATTGTATGAAGCAGGTGATGGCCTTGTTGCGACCAAGAGCAGGCCATATGGATTTTGTATAGGTGTTTTTGTTTTGAAGGAGAAGCTATGATTGCCAATTTTTGGCGTCGTCTTTCCCTCTTCCCCCCTTTCTTCTTTGCTCATCTCCAGGGTGTGTGGTGCCGGTGTGTGTGAGCGTGTGCGCCCCCCTTGGCCCCCTGTGTGTGTGAGAGAGAAAGAGAGCGAGGTGTTGAGTTGTGGAAGAGCTGGAAGCGGGCAACATCGGTGTGGTAGCTTTTTGAGGATTGTACAAAGTGTGTGTGCGTTGGGCGAAGCGCAAGCGAGGCCCTGCTAGTGTGAATCCTCTTTTCTGAAGGTGTTTTCGAGAGGACAGGGGTGTTGTGAATACCGTGAGCTATATAACGGCCGTTGCGTCTGTGTCGGGTGTGTTCCGCATTCCCCCTCTCCACCGTCTGAACCGGCTTATAGAGCACACTGAACACCGCATTCTAGCTCATAAAACCCACATCTCGGGCACAAAAGGCCACCAACCTTCTTGGCTCTTTGCAACATACCTTTGGCCTAAAGAACCGCTTCGAGCATACAACTCCGCTATCCTTGGGCTGCCTAGGGCTTTGGTACCGGCCCTAGACTTCTGCACTGCACTCACATGCTGCCTCTTCCTGGCATTGACCATCTCCTAGCTCGAACCAACTTTGGTTGCACCATCATTGCCCACCCCCTCGTTGAACATTTATGTTCAACCACACATGGCCTTATTGCACTAATAGACTGCACACCACAAATAGACTCGCTGTACATTGCAAAACACCCACCATATGTACAAAACCGACACCTGCTACCCACTTTCTTTGCTCATGTGGGTTGCCCAACCGCCTGCTTTACTTGTAATCGCCCGCCTGGGTCAAACACTTTGCATTGGTCTTCTCCATCCACCTACAACACCCTCGCATAGTGCCACACTAAGGCACACACCTAACTGCATATCCAAACTGTCAACATCATACCTCTACCACTCCAAGAATTCCTTGGCAGACTGCCCACTAGCAACCAAGCATCTCCAAGAACAGCAAATAGAGCACCTTTGTGCTCACCATCCAGAGACCTGCTTGTACCATCTCTCGCACCAAACAGACTTATCTGACCCGCCCTCCCATCCATGTAAAGCTAGATCCTCGTCTAGCAGATCCTGTAGAGGCTTAACAAAACACTCCACAACTACCTTGATTTGAATTCCCTTCAACCACCACTCATAGACCTCCTTACAGAGCTTGGACACCGCCTTGGAATCCGCATCACCTGTCATCATAGAAGGCACTGACTACATAGGGAGCACCTCTAACTTTGACTCTGCTTCGCCCTTCTCACCTACCATGAACTCAATTCCAACATCGTCGAGCTCCTCCTCGTCAATTGGCCCTACAAGGTCAATAAGCACCACTTACTTTTCCGCTGCAACAACATGCTCTTCTACTGTTGCATCATGAATCTCTGCCAAGGAAGAGAGAAACTCGCTCTCTATCACATTATCCTCGTTCTCTGCCAAAGATACAACTGCTCTATCTCTCTTGGCAAAATTTTGCACCTGCTGCACCACTATGGCACACTCTATTGCTACTTTCATCATCATGGCCATTAGCATGGCACTGCACACCAATTTTACCTGCACATCATCATATGTAGGCCTAGACTGCTCCATGTGGTCTTCACTAAGCACTTTGGCTTGCACTTCATGCTGCTCCTTGCACATATTCACTGTCTCTCCACTCATATGTAAGAGGTCGAACTCATCATAACTGGATTGGGATGACTCGGTCTCCCAACTTGTGTCTGCGTCCATAGAGCTACTGTCACTCGACCCAGTCTCCACTTCGGTTTCAAGCTCGAGAATCTCTTCTAGCTTCACCACTTTGACCTCGTCTGCAAACCGCACTCCTTGCTCTTTACCGCACTTTATTGGAGCTTCACAACTTCACTCGAACTTGACAACACTTCCTTTGTCCACTTCGGAACCACCTGCACTTCCTCCACAATTGGAACCGCTCTAGCCGGCATCTTCGGCATAGGAACCATCCTGTCTCTTTGTAGGCAAAGAACCCTTGGTTCTTCTTGTACTTGCACTTATCTTTGCACCACCTGTGGCTCGGCTACCCCCGCATTACACTGCTTTAACATCATTGCATTTCGCAAACCCTGCCTAGCCTCGCGCTTCTTCAAAATTTTCTTGGTTCACCCTCTCGCTAGAGCTACCGCCTCTTCATACAACATTGGACCATTTATTTCCAGTTTATCTCGCACCTCCTCATGCAGGCAATCAATGAATTTACACAATTTCAAAAAACTGGCATTTTCTACAGTAGTTACCTTGATTAACTTTCCCCAAAGGGCTTCGAATTCCCACTCAAACGCTTGAAAATCTCCCTCCAAGCTTTGCTTTAATCTGTCTAGCTTCTGCTTTACCTCATCTAGCTATACATCCGCTACAAATCTACTTCGAAAAGCCACCTCCAGGGCTTCACAATCTGCCTTTTCTTCTTCACCAAGGCTATCAACCCATAGCTTTGCTTTACCACGAACCAGGAGCGAAAACATTTGTACCGCACCATATTCTCTCGATAAACCGCTTTCCAACACGAACAACCCGTAGTATTGAAGCAAGGTTTCCGCATCTTCAACCTTAGTGAAAATGGGAAATCCTCCGAAGCCATCACTAGCAGCACCTATTGTTCACAGGCCGTACCTTTGGCATCACAAAAATCACCACTTTGACCTCAACTAGGAGCATCAACATACTCCTCCATGGGGGCACTAGAAGATGGAGAGGGGGAATGGGGAAACACGCCCAGCACAAAAAAAATGGACTCTCTATAGCTCAGGCTATCCACAGCACCCCCCTCTTAAAGACACCTTCAAAGAAACAGTTTACACTAGCAGACCACGGCCTGCTCAATTGCCACTGCTCCCACACTCTACAAACCACCACACAAGGTACACCTACTACCATTGCCTGTCTCTCCACCCTTACACACACAGCCGCTCAATCTCACTCTCTCACTCAACACACCATCCGTACGGGGGGGGCACACACTTCCACACAGCCGGCACCGAGGAGAACCATGAAGGCAATAGAAAGAGAAGGGGGGAAGGGGAAACAACAGAGAGATGAGGCAACAACAACTCGATTGCACTCCACAAAGCACCTATACAAACTCACACTACCATCACCATGTCCATTTACACAAGGAGAATGCAAAGGGCTTGATAGGCACACTCCTTTGTCCAAAAGCTCCCCTATGCAGGCTTCAAAACGGCACAAAAACTAGGCCAAAAAGCCCCTCATTTGATCAATTCTTGACTTTTATAGGGTGGGGGGTTCAATTTGGGAAATTGCCTTTTAATTGGTCCATATGGCACCCATTTTTGGTATCTTTTTGGGAGGGGGCACCGCCTCAATCCATCTGCTACCTTTCTCTCTTTTGCACTTGGGGGCGGGGCATTAGCGATGTCGCTATTGCCCCTTGGATTTCTCATTTTTTAAATTTTTTATCCCTTCATTTTTAACCCTTTTGGAGCTTAACCTTGCACTGCCCTTGACTTTAACTCACCTGTACGGCTCCTCTTGCCCTTCCTCTTTGCTCAACCTCCACGGGACCCCTCCCCTTTCACTACCAATAGCGATGTCGCTGTTGGGGGGGGGGGGGGGTCTCCCTTCAAAAGACCAGCCCTAGTGGGCACCGGCACGATGCCTTATGGCCCCACCATGCCATCAAATTACCTGGGCGCACCGCGCCTTCTCACCGCCACGCACGTGCGCTTCTACGCCGCCCCGCCTCGCCGACCACCGCCAAAACCGCCGGCCACCAGAACGCCATAGCCACGCTCAAGGGGAGCTCCTATTTCTTAACCTCAAGCTCCTGATGGGACTCGCAATGCTGGATATATGCCCTGCGTCCGCGCAGTCCCCTTGTGTATGTGGGATGATCCCCCGCCACGTGGCAGCTCATGCTTGAACGGCCTCCAAGGCCTCAAAAACCAGAAAAAGCTAAAACAAACCTCTTTTTTTTTGGCTTGCATTAGGTACTCTGCCATGCCCGGCTCAGTTAGCCTATGCACCGGCTTTGGAACCCGTATGAAAATCACCGTTTTCATCTTCAAATCATCTACCTCTTGCTCCCTCTTGAGATCCCCAAGCCTGTACTCCATGGCCCCCAAAAAAGCTAAAAATCACCTGCTACTTTCCTCCTAGCATTACCTCCTGACTTCGTCCTGCCGCATCTAGCTGACCAAGTGTCCGATTGATGTGCAGTCGATTCATGCCAGCTCCACATGATGCATGCTACCCTCTAGAATCCTGTCGAGGCTCAAGAAGTGCCAGATCACACGTCCCCCAATGCGACCAAGTGGGATCAGACCCGACCCTCGAAAAATCTTCAACTGATCATATCTTGCTCACCAGAGCTCCGATTTGCATTTTGAAAAGATCTGTAACTTGAGCACTACACATGTATATACTGACCCCAAGCCAGGCCATCTGTCCCCAGCTGCCCTGTCCGTCGGGGATCCGCTACACACTTCAACTTTAAACCGCAATATCTTGAGGACCGCGGCTCTGTTTGACAAGCCGTCTGAACCGGCTTCTAGAGCACACTGAACACCACATTCTAGCACATTAAACCCACATCTCGGGCAAAAAAGGCCACCAAGCTACTTGGCTCTTTGCAACACACCTTTGGACTAAAGAACCGCTTCGAGCATACACCTGCGCTATCCTTGGGCTACCTAGGGCTTTGGTACCTGCCCTAGCCTTCTGCACTGCACTCACATGCTGCCTCTGCCTGGCATTGACCATCTTCTATCTCAGACCAACTTTGACTGCACCAACGTAAAAGAGGCATCCAATAGCAGTTTGGTAAAGAGTGACATCTTCAGGATCACCAACATCATGAAGACTCAATTTTAAACCTGTTTCCATGGGAGTGGCAATAGGTTTGCAATCCTCAAGTCCAAAATTACATAGCAATGTCTTTATGTAGCTTTTGTGACACAAGGCAATACCACCATCACACTGCTTAAACTGTATACGCAAGTAATGAAGCAACAACCCCAAATTTTTCATCTTGAAAGTACCATTCAAATCAGCCTTAAATTCAGAAATATGTCTCTCATTTGGTCCAGTGGTCAACAAATCGTCTACATAAAGAATCGCAATGAGAAGTACATCACCCTTACGCTTTACATATATTGTGCTTTCTGTTAGACTGTTACAAAAACCTCATTTGACCAAATGAGTGTCAGCTTTCTCATAGCATGCACGAGGAGATTGCTTCAACCCATACAAAGCCTTTCTTGACAAAACCGTGAGGCTGTGTTACATAAAATTCCTCAAATATGTCACCATTCAAGAAAGCAGTAAGAATTTCTCATTCATGATGTACATCCCAACCAAAATGAGTTGCCAATGCACATAGAAAATGCACAGTAGTCATACGACAAGTGGGAGAAAAAGTCTCTTCATAATCTATGCCTTTTTGTTATGCATAACCCTTTGCAGCAAGTCGAGCCTTATGGCAATCGATCTCACCATCTGTCTTGCGTTTCAACTTGTAAACCCACTTCGTACCAATGGCCTTTTTGTCAGGGGGAAAATCACATAATGTCCACAACATCATGTAAGCTAGACACAACCAACTTCATACCAACTTGTAAACCCACTTCCTACCAATGGCCTTTTTGTCAGGGGTCAAATCACATAATGTCCACAACATCATGTAAGCTAGACACAGCCAAAGCATAACAATTTGATGCATGAGATGCATGGCCATAACATGAACGAGCAACTAGAAAAAGGTGCATCCAATTTACTATCAAGCAATGTATGCATCAGTCATTTTGGCATACCTCTAGCCTGCTCATTTTCAGCCCTTTCCTCATCAAGTACTTCATGTACATCTGCATCAGTAATAGACTGAGTTGTAACATTTTTGGAAACCCCCATAGGCTGTACATTTGTCTCATTAGAATTTATAATCGAACTTCCACCACTAAAAAGATGCAACAAAGTGTCATAAATGCCTTGTGAGCTTACACTACTGTCTCTACATCATGTGAAACCAAAATACGCTTTGTTTGCGTATGAAACAACCTATAACATTTTATTTCATCACTATAACCAACAAAAAAACATTTGACAGCCTTATCATCCACTTTTCTGCGTTGTGTTTGTGGCACCAAAGCATATGCCAAACAACCAAAAACACGCATGTGCTCAATAGAAGGCTTTCTATCATGCCATGCTTCATATGGAGCAGTAGACTACAAAGCATTCCTAGGACACCTGTTAAGTACATAAGTGGCACACATGATGGCCTCAAGCCAAAATAAAAAGCTACAAAGCTTGACTTTTGACCATACATCGTGCCATTTCTATAAGTGACCTGTTTTTTCTCTTAGCAACACCATTTTGTTGAGGTGTATAAGACACTATACGTTGGTGTTTTATCCCACGACTAGCCAAAAATGCATTAATTTCATGACACATATACTCCCCCCCTTAATCGAAACGGAGGGTGTCCATAGTACATTTTGAGACATTTTCAGCCATAGCGAAAAATTGTTTGAAGCACATAAAAACTTCGGACTTCGCTTTAAGCGGAAATACCCATGCATGCCTGGAGTAATCATCAATGAAAGGCACAAAGTAAAGGTAATTTCCCAAGGACGGAGTTTGCATGGGCCCACAAACATCACTATGTACAAGCTGCAACCTACATGTGGCCCTAACTGAACCATCCTTTGGAAACTTTGAACGTTGTATCTTACCCACAATACATCCTTGACAAACATGCTTTACAGGTGCTTCAAGAGGCGGCGAAGAAGCAACCACATCAGATTTTTGCAAACGCAGCAAACTGGCAAAATTTAGATGCCCAAAACGTGCATGTGACAGTTTTGCATCTGAAACAGCCCTTGAATCTGCAACTACATTTGCAAAATTTTTTCCACACTTGTCATACAAAGTGAGCTTATACAGCCCACACCACAAAAGACCAGATACAACAATTTCATCACCAAAACTAAGATCATGAACTGTACATCTGTTATCCACAAATTTGACTACTAGTCCAAGTGTAGCAAGTGCAGTTATAGACAAAAGATTCTTTTGGATCCCAGGTACATCAAGTGTATCAACAAGTGTGAAAGAACTGTCATTTGTAGCATTGAGCAAAATCTTTCCAACCCCTTGAACTGGATAAGAGGCATTGTTGGCACATGTGACTGAATTCCCATGAGGGAAAGACTCAAGAGAGGTGAACAATTCACGATGTGAGGTAATGTGCTTTGTAGCACCACTGTCAAAATACAACACATGTGAATTTGCAGCAATTGACATGCATGGATCATGGACAATAGGATTGTAAGTGCACTCTACACGAAAATCCCATTCTGCATCAACATCAGCATCACAGTTCCTTTCACAGAAGACTTAACGATGGCTACATTTGTAGTGGAACTAGCATTTGCAGTGGAACCACCCTCTTTCTTCTTAGCCTCTTTGGCCTTCAATTTAGGACAGTGCTTGATCAAGTAGTCATTAGATTTACAATAATGGCAGTGCATCTTCTTTTTTCCATTATCACTAGAATTTTCAAACGAGTTGCTGCCAGTAGAAGCATTAGGAACAAAAATTTTGCCACTCGTAGTAGCAGAACAATAAAAAGTGGCTGCATTGCTGTTACCACCCTTTCTATAAGAAGCAATAAAAGCATGTTCAACTGCACATTTACTAGTCCTATTTTTTCTAGAAAGTGACTCTTGCAAAAACAACAATGTGCATAATGTATCAAACTGTTGAAGATGATGAAACAGGAAACACAAGGAAGACAGCAACTCAGAGTAGGAAGAAGATGGAGAAGGAGAAGACACAGAGCTTGCGTACGAGATCTCTGTAGTCTCTCTCTCTATATTGGAATAATAGTATATACAAACTCAGAGCAACAAAGCTTATATGAAACCCTAAGAGATAAGGTGTCCTTTCACACCGGATGTCCAGGGGGAAAAACCCAATGGGAGAAAAGTGCCCCTGGTGAAGCGCGTATACACACTAACACTACTACATGTCTACAAATCCCCCCTGTAGTGATAGTGTGAATCCGTACAAGGTAGCAGATCATCATGTGTATGAGAGTAAGCCCAAAGCTTTTCGGAAAGCTTCAAACTTTTCTCGTGATAACGCCTTCGTAAATAGATCTGCAATGTTATCCTGTGTAGGACAGTAAGTTAGTGTGATCTCCCCTGCATGTAGCCTTTCCCTGACATAGTGGTAGTGAACCTCTATGTGCTTTGTTCTTGCATGAAATACTGGATTCCTTGCAACTGCCATAGCACTCTGACTGTCAGTGAAAATGGTAGTGGGTGCCTGTTGACACTCACAAAGATCTGCCAATAACCTGCGTATCCATACACAATCAACTGTTGCCGTGAAAGCTGCCCTGTACTCAGGTTCACAAGTTGATGTAGCCACTGTGGGTTGCTTCTTGCTTAGCCAAGATATACATGCATTTCCCAAGAAAAAACAATTGCCACTTGTGGAATGTCGTGTGTCAAAATCACCAGCCCAATCTGAATCGCTGTAACCAAGAAGCTGCATAGAACTGTGCTTTCCATACATATCCCCCCTTGGAAAGAACATGGCAAGATTAGGGGTACCTGAAAGGTAACGAAGTATGCGCTTCACAGCCTGCCAATGATGCATACCTGGGCTGTGCATAAATCTGCTTGCTTGTGAAACCCCAAATTGAATGTCTGGACGAGTGTTGCCTGCCAAATATATCAAGCAACCAACCGCTACTGCATAAGTATGTACATCAAAAGTTTCTCCAGCATCATGCATGCTCAACTTTGATCCACTTTCTACGGGTGTAGAGATTGGCTTACAATTTTTCATACCAAACTTGTCCAAAATTTTATGCAAATATTTTGCCTGCAACATGTATATGCCATCCTCTGATTGCACAAACTGAATACCCAAGTAATAATGTAGCAAACCAAGATCAGACATCTCAAAGGTTTTTCTCAAAGCATCTTTAAACGCTTCAATTTCATTTGCATTATTGCCTGTAAGAAGCATATCATCCACATAAAGTGTTAGCATAATGAGAACTCCATCTCTCTTTTTGACATACAAAGTACTTTCTGTTGGACTATTCTGAAATCCCTGGCCCATCAAATAAGTATGTATCTTCTCATACCATGCTCTTGGAGCCTGTTTGAGACCATACAAAGCTTTACGCAATCTACATACCTTTTTCTCTTGACCTTTTACAACAAAACCACTTGGTTGACTTACATAAACTTCTTCCTGCAAATCACCATTCAAAAAAGCAATTTTGATATCCAACTGATGAACTTTCCAACCATGATGAGCAGTAATTGCAACTAGTGATCTAACTGTGGATGCACGAGAAGTAGGAGCAAAGGTTTCATCATAATCTATGCCTTTCTGTTGCGCATAGCCTTTTGCCACAAGCCTTGCTTTGTACCTGTCAACAGTACCATCTTGTTTCCTTTTTACCTTAAAAACCCACTTTGTACCAATAGGCTTTTTACCTATAGGCAAGTCCACTAGATCCCATGTATGATTCTTATGAATAGAATCAATTTCTTGTTGCATAGCATCTTTCCACTGAACACACTCTAAAGCTTGTTCAAATGAATCAGGCTCATCTGCATCACAAAGAGTTCTAAAGCAAGCCAAATCTACTTGCTCTCTGCCAAAAGTAGTACCAGCACGTGTTTTTCGTGGCAACGGTGCATCCAACTTGCTATCCCGCAAAGTTTTCTGAACCCATTTAGGCAAGGTTCTTTCTTCCCTGAGAACTTCTTGCTCTTCACGCACAATTTCCTCTACATCATGAGGTGTCACATGCTGATCAAAAGATTGATCAAGATTATCAACCTGTTGTGATTCTTGATTCTCCACAAAAGAAGGAAGCAAACCTTCAAATACATCATGTGTCTACATATGAGGTACATCAAAGGCAACCATAGGTTGAGCAGTAGTTTCTGCAAAAATTACATCACGACTTTCAAAAATCTTGTTTGTAGCAGGATTGTAAAGTCTATAACCTTTACTTCCACTACTGTACCCCACAAATATACATTTGATTGACTTATCATCAAGCTTCCCACGTAACTGCTGAGGGATGTGAGCATAAGCAAGACAACCAAAAACACGAAGATAACTGACTGAAGGTTTTTTGTCATACCAAGCTTCATATGCAGTAATGGTCTTCAAGGCACGAGTAGGACACCTGTTCAAAACATGTGTTGCACACGCAACTGCCTCCATCCATAGCTTATAAGGCAAACTCTTAGCCTTGAGCATACATCTAGCCGTCTCCATTAAAGACCTGTTCTTCCTTTCTACAACACCATTTTGTTGTGGTGTGTATGGCATAGTGCATTGGTGTTTAATGCCTTTCTTTCCCAAAAAATCCTTAAATACACCTGACATGTATTCACCTCCTCGATCGGTACGAAGAGTCTGTACTTTGCAACCAGTTTCATTTTCAACCATGGAGACATAATGTTGAAAAACTGCAAACACATCTGACTTTGCTTTGAGTGGATACACCCAACAAAACCTGGAAAAGTCATCAATGAAGGTCACAAAATAAAGGCTTTTTCCTATAGATGGCGTCCTCATAGGACCACATACATCACTGTGTACAAGCTGCAACTTTCGTGTCGCTCTAACTGAACCATCTTGCGAAAATGCAAATCTATGCATCTTTCCAAGAACGCAACCTTCACATACATGTCTTGGTGGCATCTCCAATAAAGACAAATCATGCACCATATTATGACGTTGTAAAGTCATCAAAGTGCCATAACCAACATGCCCAAATCTAGCATGCCACAACTCAGCATCCTGCATGGCCTGAGTCTTTGTTTCTACAATACATACCTGAATCTGCTTTTCATTACGATCTAGCACAAATAGTCCATTTTCCAGCGTACCTGTAGTGATAAGAGAATAACCATTCTCTCGATCTCGTACAATACATATGTCATCCTCAAAAATGACCCGAAGACCATTTTTTGCAAGAGAGGATACAGACAACAAATTCTTCTTGATCCCTGGAACATATAAGACATCTGGCAAGCATAAATCTGAACCATCTGAAATGGTAATCAAAATCTTACCAACGCCTTTGATTGGATAAGAAGCATTATTTGCACATGTCACCTTCTTTCCTGCTGGAGCTGCATCCAATGAACAAAACAAATCCTTCCTTGAAGTAATATGCCTGGATGCACCACTATCAAAGTACCAAATCATTTGTGTCTTGTCAACACTGTAAGCAGAAAAATCTGAACATACTACAAAAGCATAAGAATCCTGCACAAAGTTTGCAGACTCTTCTTTAGCTGTAGAAGAATCACCAGAAGCTGAAACAACCAAACTTGACTCTTTCTTCTTTTCTTTAGCAATTCACTTTTTACACTCACTAATGTAGTGACCAGGTTTCTTGCAGTAGTGACATTTACCTTTCTTCTTGGACTTGTCGGAATCACCTTTAGACTTCTCTGAAGATTGTCCTGCACTAGACTTGGAGTGATGAGCACTCTCTTTACCCTTTTTTTTGTTCTGTACAACAAGAGCATGATCCATACCATCCACCTGTAAAGACTTGTTCTTACGTGATTGATCCTCCTGCAATAGCAAAGCCACTAACTCTTCAAAATGAAGAGGGTCAGGATTAGCTCGGAAAGACAGAGTCAAAGAAGTCTGAAAAGTCAAATAAGATGGTGGTAGTGAATTGAGTGTTTTGGAAACCAAGTCCTTCTATGGAATCACTTCATCAATGCTAAGCAATTGCTCTTTAAGATCCCTGATTTTTGTAAGATGCTCAACAATATCGTCACCTTCGTCCATCTGTATTTTGTCAAGTTGTTTCTTCAAAAACTCTATTCTGGCAGCGTTTCTTCCTCCAAACATAGCTTGCAGAGTGTTCCAAGCATCCTCAGAAGTTCTGCAAGATCTGATATGTGGTGTGATTGTCCTCTTTATGGTTAAGGCAATCACAGCCATAGCCTGTGCATCTTTAGTATCCCATCTCTTTTGCTCTGGAGTGACTTGTCAGGGTCCTGCACCAACAGCTGCACCACGACCAGGCGTGGTAGGTGCAATGCTACCTGGACGAACTTCATCTCCAGATACATAATCCCACAATCCTTTACCAACCAAAATATTTTTGGCCATAAAAGACCAAAGAGAATAGTTGGTACCATCCAATTTGTCTCCGAATGTAAACGCACCAAAAATCTCTTTCTCCGTAGATTGAGCCATACTGTAGATGCACACAAGAGAGCAAAAGAACCTCCAAGAGATTCACAAATCTCCTCTCCAATCCAAGCAAAACTCTACACAAAATCTCAGCACAAAGCTAAGACAAGCTGCTTCCCAAAAGAACTGTTTACCTGAAGAAAATCTGTCAAAAAGCACACCCTCTTGATCTAAACGCCTCCGAAAAGTAACTTCTGCTACGCTGCTCAGAACAAAATTTTGAGGGCTCGAACGGCTTCGAAAGGGGGGTAAAACCCCAGGTCATCTATTCAGAATACACCCGGAACGTCGAGGATGCTCCCACGAGCAAATTTTCCGAAAACTGCCTGAAAACTGCAATTGCGCGCGCGGACGCGAAAACGCAAGTAGAGGCTCTGGAAATCACCTCGCTCTGATACCAATTGTTGAAGATGATGAAATAGGAAACACAAGGAAGACAGAAACTCAGAGTAGGAAGAAGATGGAGAAGGAGAAGACACAGAGCTTGCGTACGAGATCTCTGTAGTCTCTCTCTCTGTATTGGAATAATAATATATACAAACTCAGAGCAACAAAGCTTATATGAAACCCTAAGAGATAAGGTGTCCTTTCACACCGGATGTCCAGGGGGAAAAACCCAGTGGGAGAAAAGTGCCCCTGGTGAAGCACGTATACACACTAACACTACTACATGTCTACACAAACTTGACAACTTTAGAATTTCCTTGTGTCATAAGTCTCAAGTACTAGCAAAAGTCTGGTAAGAATCTAGTAAGGCATACTCTTTGAAATGACTTCACTTGCAAAAATAAGTTGCTCATTGATATTCTTGACACCAGCAAGGAAAGTGTCCATATCATCTTTCTCATGCATAATCTTCGATTCCAACTCTTTTTGCAGTAAAGCAATTTTAGCTTCATTTTGCGGCTTGCATAAAGACCTGCTAGATATCCCAAGCCTGTCTTGCATATTTCACTAAACGAATGTG
Organism: Adiantum capillus-veneris; assembly: GCF_014529385.1. NCBI lineage: Eukaryota > Viridiplantae > Streptophyta > Polypodiopsida > Polypodiales > Pteridaceae > Adiantum > Adiantum capillus-veneris. The sequence goes on from NC_140941.1 coordinate 43,659,817, forward strand.
AGGAGTAGTGGTGTGCTACACAGAAAACACAATCAATGCATGAGCTTGTTCTGCCGTAGGCAAAACAAATCTAATAGCATTAATCCTTGCGGCAAGGACTGCAACATCCTCAACAATGCCTACATCCTTAGAACCACGATGTACATCAAGGCCCTACACAATATTCCAGACGCCCTTTGATACAAGAACATGTTGCATCATGTAAACCCACATAGGGTTATTGTTCCCATCCAATTTTTCCTCAGCAGCAAACATCTTGAACACATTTGTGTTGTTGTCAGCCATGGAAAATACGTACACTTGATGTGATAACTACCCCAATAAGAAGAAACTAAGTGAGACAAGAACATGATATATAGCACAACCCGCAATTGACTATATGGGATCTGTTATGCAGTAATTGTTGTTGATAGAAATTCTACACAAAATGACAAAATGGCCTCTACAGACCTGCCTGTAGTAGAAACAGAGGTCGAAATGAGCTTGAAATTTTTGTCGACCTACGAATGCTAGCCAAAGCTTACAAAAATTGGAGAAAGTGAGCAGGCATGTGCTAGAGCTGCTGGCGACTAAGACCGAGAGGACGCAACGTACTCTGACACTAATTGTTGGAATTAGGGTTGCAGGAAAACACACACAGCTTGGAGAAGATGAAGGAAGATCAGGGAACATAAGTGAGAGTATATTACTTAGTGTGCAATGGAAAGATAGATAGCCCTAGAGTGATGGGCATATATACAATACACGGAGGAAAAAACCTCCTAAAGAGGGAAAAAATGCCCCGACGGTCCTAGTGTGTTCACACACATCACTACCACATGTATATGGTAACATATTTCACTAGGTAGAAGAGTCACTTTTCTCAGGTAGCAAGTACTAGAGCAACACCCATTCCACGTCATGAAGGGCATGTACAGCCTGATCCATTTCAATATGATGAGGTTGAAGAAATCTCCACTTCATAGTTTGATTATGAGGACTCAATTGTAGTAAAAGAGGGGACAAAAAGATTATTAAAGAGAAATTTAGAATGAGGAACAAGGGGTGCCATCAACATCCAATCAAAATCAGCATGTGGTAAGTCCTTTGTCCTCTGAAGCAATTTTGGGTGCATTATTTTCTCTAAGAGCTAGAAGGAAGTTTCAATTTAATCCATTGGGGGTAAGGCAACGAAGACCACTAGTTATGTTAGGGAACCCAAACCCAGTAGTCCAATGAGCCAATTCGACAATTAAGGAATCAAAGTCTAAAGGGAAGTCCAATGAGGACCCTGACTGCCATGTTGCTCAATTCTAGACCAGATGGGCGGCTAGTGGATATCATGGGATGTACTGGGATGCAATAAAGTTATCACAATCTGTTGCAACATTGGAAGGAAGGGCTAAGAAATGGGGCTGGTCACTTTGCTAAATTTGATGCATTAATTGACACCTTCTTATCTAGATTTAGAGAGGAGAAGACACCCAATGATGTTTTGAAAAAATTAAAGAAAATGAAGCAGGGAAATATATCAGTTGAGGATTTTGATCAATAATTTAGGGTAATGATAGGAAGGTTGCAAGGAATAGACAGACCAGTAGTGGAAACATTGGCAGGGTTTTTCTCAGGGGTCTAAGATCAGATATCAACAAGGCAACAATGGCTAATGTTGATTTGGCCAATGGGTTGCAGATATTGATTAGAGCTGCAACAAGAGTGGGAAAGAGGCTTGAGCTCACTAGGAGAAAGAAGAAGGAGAGTTATTCTTCATATTTAGATAGTAGTTCAGAGTCAGAATTGGATACAGAAGAGGATTTCGAATCAAATTCAGATTTAGAGGACGAGAAGAAGAAGAAGCATAATTCACCTTCCTCTAGTAAGGAAAAAAAGGGAATTCAAAGAAGGCAAAGGGAGTAGAAGAAGGGCAGTTGTTGAAGCAACTTAAGGTCTTAGCTTATCCTCGCATTCAGCCCAAGGATAAACCATTCTCTGATATACATGAGAGAGAAGGACATCTGACCTCATTTTGTTGGTATCACCTAGAAATAGGGGAAAGCCTCGTTCTCTAAATAGGCAAGGCAAAGATGTGGTTTAGGCAACTCACATATACCTTATTAATCAAGGCAGTGGGAATTTCAAAGGTAATAGACCCATGCCAAGACCAACGTGGCATGGTCGGGGGCTTGCATATAATCAAACCCTCATAAAATTTAGAGTCTTGCACCAAGGCCATAAGGTGGGACCTAATTATGAGTTATGGTGTAAATGAGAGAAGAAAGAGGCATGCCTATAGTGAGATATGGGGGGCTAGTCAGGAACTTATAAGGTAAACCTAAAATTTCCTCTAAAGCATTCACTCAAAGCAATGTGTTCTTAATTGACATGAATCAGTTACTTGTAATTAGTTCAGGACAGCACTTGAAGAAATTTCAGGAGAAAGGTAAAGCACTAGTCTTTGAAGGGGGGTCAAGTGATTGTTTAAATGGAATTATTCTTGAAGATGTGGAAGACCAAGGGATCGTAGTTCCTGTTATGACTATGACAAGGTCTAAGAAGAAAGGTCTTATTCCATGGAATGATCAACAAGCAGCTAGAAAGACAATGACTAATAAACTGCAAGAATTGCCTCCATTTATAAAGGAAGTTGATAAGTAATAGGAAGGTGGATGGAGTTCAGAATCTGAAGTTCCAATGGTAGAAAGGAATTCCATCAAGAAAATCTTAGAGAAGTTGATGCAGGCATATGTGCAAATTCCACTAGATCAGTTGTTGAAAGTTGTGCCCAATTTCAGAGAACTTTTGTTTTAAAAATATGTGGGACAAGGAGCATAAATTAATGAGGGGTTGGAGGTAGCTTACATTGTATCTCAAGAAATTCCACCAGATGAGGTCGTTCTTAAAGCACCAACTATTCAAGTTGAGTTTGCAAGAAGAAGTCTTCTTAATGGGAGATCGGGAGTAAATATTTTACTAGCATTTGTGTATTACAAGCTGGGAGCTCCTAAGTTGGCACCTGCTCCATTTCAGGTCAAGACGGCTGATCAGAGAAGATTACAACCAGTGGGGATATTGAAGGATCAAAATATTGTGTTAAAGATGGAGTTTGACAATGATAATATCCTATGCTTCTAGATAGACCTTGGTTTGGAACATAAAGCTAGAACAAATTTGGGGATCCAATGAGGTGAGAATTAAACGGGGTAAGAAGAAGGTCAAATTGCCTATGATCAAGGAGGTCAAGCTACAACAGTCAAATAGACCATTGTGGGCACAAGCTATTAGTTTGGCAGTTGAAGTGGAAGATTTGGAAGAAGAGGAGTTTTTGCTAGCAAATCCTTCTGTGGAACCTATATTTGATATCTATGTGATGACAGTATAGGGACTGAAAAATGAACTTAAAGGGGGAATCAGATCAAGTGTTGCAGAGTACAGTGATCACTAAGGGTGAATTTTCAGTTTTGGAAAAGAAGCAGCTGATGGAGCAAGAAATAAAAAAGGAAATGGAAAGGGTTGAAGATATTGTGGTAGAAGAATAGAGGTTTGAGGTGCAGATGTCAAAGTCAGCTAGAATATCAAAAGAGCAACTTCAAGAACTGAATTTAGGGACTGAAGAGGAACCACAAATGGTCAGGATAGGGAAGAATTTAGAGGGAGAATTTGTGAAGTCATTGGGGAAGCTCTTGATGGAGTTTAAGGATTTTTTTGCTTGGGACTACTCAAATATGAAGGGTATAGATCCTAAGTTTGCTCAACGTAAAATAAATCTCAAAGAGGATGTAGTTCGTGTTATATACAACAAAGGTATAGGATGAATCCAAATTATGCAAATAAAATAAAGGAGGAATTGGACAAGTTACTACAGGTTGGGTTTATTAAATCTATTCATGAAGAAAAATGGTTATCACCCATTGTGGTAGTGCCAAAAACGAATGGCAAATTGAGGGTATGTGTTGATTATAGAAAGCTAAATGCAGCCACTATATCAGATTCTTTCCATTGCCATTTACTAATACATTACGGGATTTAATTGCTAGAAATGAAATGTATAGCTTTTTGTATGGGTTTTTAGGGTATAATCAACTTAGCATGGCACTAGAGAATCAGTATAAGAATGCTTGTGTATACATTGATGAGTTTTGGGTAGAAGAATGGACCTTCATCTTTTTCAGATATAGTAGGAAAGGTGTTTGATCCCTATCTTACATAATTAATGAGGGTGTTTTTGGATGAGTTTAGTATGTTTGGAAAGAAGTCAGAGCATTTGGATCACCTTTGAAAGTGCTTGGAGAGATGTAGACAATTCAGGTTATCTTTGAATCTAGTTATTGTTGTCACAAAGGGAACATTGTTAGGATACATAATTTCTAAAGAAGGTTTAACTATTGATCCAAAGAAGGTCGAGGCAATTTAGAAGGTTCCAATTCCTGACAATCTAAAGCAGTCGAGCAGGTTTGTAGGACAAGTGAAGTTTCATGCTAGACAATTTAAGGTATTTGTTTGATATCAATGCACCATTGAGTCACTTGACAAAGAAAGATGTTCCTTATTTTTGGGGTCTTTCTCAGGAAAGAACCTTTCAAATTTAGAAGAAAATGTTGGTGGTGGCACCAACTCTTCAACCTCTTGATCGGCAATTACCATTTCATGTATTTGTGGATGCATCTGATATTGGAATAGGAGAAGCCTTTATGACACAGTCGGTAAAAGGGTGGTATAGACCAATTTGTTATGCTAGAAGGTTGATGACATCAGAAGAAAGAAATTACAGTGTCATTGAAAGGGACAATTTAGGGATGGTATATGCTCTAAACAAATTCAGACACTATTTGTTGGAAAATAGGATTAGTTTTCATGTGGATCATCCATCATTGCTCTATTTGATTCAGAAACCCCATTTGCATCGTAGATTGGCAAGGTGTATAATACTACTTCAAGAGTTTGACCTTGTTATTGTTCATACACTTGGGAAGGAAAATGAAATAGCTTATTTTTTGAGTAGTGTAGACACCGGTGAGCCTACATTGGGAGTTCAAGATGAGTTACCTGATGTAGAATTTTTTGGTGTGAAAGGATTGATTTCAGATTCTTGGTATGATCAAATGTTAACCTTTTTGACTGATAGACTAATGCTTGATTCTCTTACAATAGATTAGAGCAGGAAGTTTTCTTTAAGAAGTAAGCCATTTTTAGTGATAACAGGATCACTATATAGAAGAGGCATATATCAAATTATTAGGAGGTGTGTTCCTCATGAAGAACAAACAGCGGTGTCGCAAGAAGTACATTATGGAAATGCAGGTGGACACTTTCCAAGAGAATAACAAGTAGGAAGATTCTTCAGGCAGGGTTGTGGTGGCCAACAATATCGAAGGATGCTCATACTTATGCAAAAGAATGTGTATTATCTCAGAGAGAGGGTAAGCCTTCTAACTCAGATAGGATGCCTTCAAATCCCGTGTTGCCTCTAGAACCATTTCAAAAATGGGGTTTGGACTTTGTTGGACCATTCAAACCAAGGGCAAAGAATACAATAAATAGGTACATCCTGGTGGTGGCTACTGATTATTGCACCAAGTGGGTGGAAGCTGTGGCATTAAAGGACAATGTAGCAAATTTAGTGGCTAAATTTTTGTATAAGAACATCATGACTAGAGTTAGTCAGTGATCAAGGTGGTCACTTTTTGAATCATGTTCTTAAAGAACTAACTCAAACACATATGATTTTGCATAAGAAATCATCCACTTACCATCCTCAAGCTAATGGTCAGGTAGACAGTTCCAATAAAGTGTTGGTCAAAAATTTGAAGAAGATAGTTTCAAAAAATTGGACTGATTGGGATACAAAGTTGGATTCAAGTTTGTGGTCTTTAAGGACAGCTTATAAGGTAACAATAGGAATGGCACCTTTCAGATTGGTATATGGTTTAGAAGCAGTGGTACCTATGGATTTTGTAGTTCCCAATTTGAGAATTTCAATGTAGAACAGGTTATCACGAGAGGAACCAATTCAACATAGAAAAAGATATTTGTTATAGTTGGAAGAGGATAGAACAGCTAGTGCTTACATTGCTGAAGTGATTCAGAGGAGGAGACAAGCTTGGGTGAACATGAACATTCAATTCAATTATGCTTTACAACTCAAGATGAGGGCCACATCCCGGAAAATTGAAATTGAGATACAAAGGTCCCTTTGAAATTATTGAGGATCTAGGTCAAGGGACATTCAGATTGGAATATTTGTATGGTACAAAGGCTCTATCAATGGTTTTAGACTGAGAAAGTTTTTGGAAGACCTCCTAATCCTGACATTGTTCACATCAGAGGAGATTGGTAAATCAGTTTAGAGATCAGACTCAGAATGAGTGGTATCATGGAAGTGGAAATTCAGATCAGTATATTTAGAATGAGTGGTATCATGGAAGTGGAAATTCAGATCAGTATATTTAGAGTGCTAAAAACAAGGAAGAGTGCTGGGTGGTTGAGGATCAAGGAGTTAATTCACTTAAGAGATGTACAAATCGAAGATATGATGGGGCTACGTCATTTAATAAACCGTGTTTTAAGGAGGGAATGCATAAAAAAGCAGAAACCCACTATTCTCCTAGTACGAAGTGGATTGACATGGCCCTATCTCACATGCATGAAAAGTACTTAACTAAGAGAACGAGAGTGAAGAGTATGAAATATCTTGAGTATTCTTGTCAACCTGAGTGGGAGAGACAAAAAATACATTCTACACAGCTTGAGCACCTTAATGATCTATGTGCGCAGATGACACAGATAGAGTCTGAGTATGCTGAGGGGAGTATGCGAGTGCCTAGCAGAAGAGTATCACCTCGGTTAGAAAAAGTGAGCACGATGGTTCAAATTGCACATATGAATTTGACTAAGGAGCAAGATAAGAATCTTCTGGAAGAGATGAACAAGAGTACATGAGCAAAAGGGGCAGAGCCTGAGTTTGAGTTTAAGCATGTTTTGGATCTCACTCAAGAGGATAATCGGGTATGGTTGAAGTTGATTGGACTTTGGGAGTTTGCTAATCTTCCCTAGGATGATTTGTGTTGTAATGTGAATGCAAATGCCCAACTAGAGTATGTGAGAAGTACTAAGGGTAGGACACTAAATGAGTTGCAGATATCAGAGTCCCTGGTGTCTATTACATTTTGACTTAGGCTCGGCACTTACAAAGTGGATACAATTTTTGATGTTGAAATGAAGGAGCTTGGAGCTCCAACAACAAGTAGGTATTATTATCAGTTGAAAGGCATTGAAGTGTTTAGAGGAGTACAATGGAGGTGGTATTTGCAAAGGATGTACTTGCTCCTTAAATTTGACTACATGTCCAAAGAGGCCTATGGTCCTCTCAGAGTAGCGAAGAGGGGGTTTCTAATTAATTGGGTAGGCTACCTATTTGAGAAGTTAATGGGGCTGATATTGAATTGAAAGAAAAGAGGAAGTCACCAAATAGGTACAGAATTGGACCCTATCTTCAAGCATTGTTTTCAATCATCTTGGGTCTAGTGCCATTGCAAATTGTGGATCCAACAAACGAATAACAGGAATCAGATCCTGAGGTAAAAACATGTTTTGAAATGATTTAGGGGAGTGTTGATGTTGTGGAGAAGAAAGGAGAGAAGATGCAGCAGGTAATAGCTAAGGAAAGGGATGTGTTCAGTTAATCCTTGACTGCAAACTCAGGAGGAATTCCAAATTTGGGGGTTAAGTTTTCCAGCAAGAAGAAATTGTTTGAAGATGAAAAGAAGGTTACTCCAAATATTGTAGGAGTGGCTCAGGATGCTTCAAAGGAAGTTTTGAGCATAGAATTAGAGGAGAGATAGAGGAAGAAAGATGATATTTCAGAGTCCAGCTTTACATCTTGCATGGCTATGGATTGCATTATGAAGTTGGGAAGTCATGTAATGGATCAATCCAATTGGGTTTGTAAGCAACGTGTGGAGTTGTTAGATGCTCAAAGTTCAAAAAAGTGGGAGAAGCAAATATGGAAATTGGAAGGTGATCATGAAAATGAGAAAATAGAATTTCATAAGAAGCTGAAGGAGGAAAAGAAGAAGTCTGTGATTGTAAAGAAATAACAATTGGTCATCTAGAACCAAGAAATTTATTAATAAAGAACTGGAAGAATTGGGGAAGGAAACAATGTGTTAGTCGCTGAGAATGAAGTGTTAAAGAAAAGAATCAAACCATTGGAACAGATGGAGAAACAGTTTCTTCAAAAGGAGGGTTTGGATATTGAGGGGGTTTTACTTAGTGATGCTGAAGTGGATGTGTTACAGGAACAATTGGTTTAGACAGGTAGAAATGTATGGCATGTATTGAAAGAACAACTGGAAGGAATGATTGTTAAGCCATTTTGGGAATGGAGAGAGGGAATTATTTCTGATGTAGACTATGACATATTCAAGGAAAATGAGCAGCTGGATAAGAAAGTGGAGAAGCTGGAAAAGAAAAATATAGGGCTGAGGATGAAATTGGCAGAATTGCAGAGCATGAAGGAAGAATGGAAAATCTTAAGTTTTCATACTCCTATTGTGAGATTTTCTGGTATAGTGCATTAGACTCCAATAAGTCAGGAAGTTGCTAATAAGAGAATGGTTTTTTAGAACTTAGAAATAGGGAGTGTTGTTGAAGAAATGAACATACCAAAGGCGTTGATGGATACAACGAATCAATTAGCGCTACCATGTAGACAAATTGATAAGGTGGATTGTATGGAAATTGAAGAGGGAAAGACAATTGATGTGGAGATGAAAGAAGTTGAATCAAAGGGTCATGAGACTTCGAAACATGGGACTGAGAAAGAAGTGGACCATTGAAGTGGTCCAACCAACTGTTTGTTGTTGTGCCTAACCCACCTCCAGATTGAATAGAAAGGTTTAACTTATAGTGAGTCCCCCCCGCTTGAGGTGATGTCAAGGATCCACAGAGGAGCTCACTTGATGCTGGTCTGATGGTCCCCTTTGTCTAATTGAGTGTATCAATAGCTTACCAATTTCACATTGCCATCCAATCTAATTTCCCGACATTTACTATTTAGCCTCTTTTTGGAACCCAAGAAATAGTATGTATCCATTTGTACGCACCCATTTCTCGTTAAGTTATAAATGGTTTTGAGTCATCAGATGTTAACTAAGCCGATGTCAGCTAAAAAAAGTTGCTAAAGGCCCAAGCCTTACAATGTACATCAATGATGAATACAAAGAAGTAGTGAAGATTGGGCTACATATTTTTCACATTTTTTGAAGTGGCCATGTATTGAAATTTCCTGATTTATTTCAAGCCATTGTAATAATGATAATGGGTTATAGGATCAATGAGAGCTCAAAGCTGCAAAGAATACGTTGGTTAGTGTGGCTAGGTTGTAGATGGAGTAAGTTGTGGAGCCATAAAGGCCTTGGGCACCCAGACATTGCATATTTCTACCCTAGGAATATAAGGCAATGTGTAAATGAAATTATGGTTCTCAGTCTCATTTGTTGAGACCACTCTTTGGTGAGAGTTCATGAGGTGTGTGGCGATGGTGTCCTTGAGCTTCTCCTTGCTCATGTGACTTGACCAGCACTAATTAAGGATTTATTCTCTTTCACTATGCCTCTCTCATACTTCTTATGATTGTTTTAAGGTGTGAGCTTTGTCTTTGAGTGTAAGTCGAGGAGAGAAGAGTGGATTTATCCCACATGCAGTGGTGCAAGGCTCTAGAGCTACTTAAAGCTCATTTCATGAATAAGAAAATCCAAGTCTATTTTGCATTACATCTCCCTTGTTCATGGTGAGCTTGTGATGGCCTAACAAATACTCAAGATCATGTTTATGAATCCAAGTTAATTGATCCTGGAACCTAATTTTCTTGAGTGATAATTTAGCCAACACACACTCACTTGTGTGCTCTATGCTTTTCTTTCAACCAACCTATCTAGCACAATCCCATTCCCATCAAGTGGTATCAAAGCTCTAGGTTATGCTAGCTAGATTCGTTGATATGACTTAGTTTTAGTGATTAGCATTCCTCAATTAGTATTCACTAATCTTATTTTTCATTTAGCTTAATAATCCCAATCCTTAATCACCATTTGGGCATGATCATGCTCCACTACCCTCTGGTGATTCGGTGAGGAGAAATTTGCATCTACCATTGTGCATGTGCGTAATTTTGATGTGCTTTTGTCTTCGTTTCTAGCTTCCTTTACCATGCTATTACTCCCACCATAATCATAATTGACTTGTGCAACTAGTGTGTGTGCGAAGCTATTATCGAGGGCAATCCAACAACTGTCTACTCAAATTAATCGGGTTTTGTATGAGCATCTTATTATTTGATTAAAGTTTGCAAGAAGTAGTTTATCTTTGTAGAGCTAAGGGAAATTAAGTGTGTGTGTGTGTGTGTGTGTGTGTGTGCAATGAGAGAGAGAGAGAGAGAGAGAGAGAGAGAGAGAGAGAGAGAGAGAGAGAGAGAGAGAGAGAGAGAGAGAGAGAGAGAGAGAGATTTTTACATGGTGGGAACCAAATCTTGCATAAACAAAGGAGTTTATTTTTCCTATTGGCCCGATCAAATGAGCTCCGCGTGCATGCGAACATCCGACCCTCTCTCTGCTCTTGCATTGAATGATCCAACACTACGCGTGGCATGCTTTGTGTGCTTTATCAAAAGCCCTATCCTGCTTTTGGACTACGCCTATTACCAACCTCGGTCAACCCCAATTGTATCCAACTTGCGCTACTACCATGTCTACTATAGCTTTGCAATCGGTTGTCTAAGTGTGCCAATAGCGCTCGTCATCGTTATGATTGTCTATTGCAATTATATCATCTATGGTTTGTCAACACCATCGAAGGAGGCCACTTCTCTCAACGGGTTACCTCAGACCTCACTAAATCATCCCTTATACTACATAAAGTGCACATGGTTTTTCATTTCCTTGGACAATGTGTCAAATGTCGCTCGATTTGGATGCTATTCCTATTGATGCTTATGTCAGTGATGTCTTGGATGCCAATAAAAGGGAGTCAAATTTCTTTAATGCTTTTTGGTAAGGAGCTTAAGTTGCCAACAATTTACGGTATGTGGGTGATTCACTATGCTTCAGGTGAAGCTCTAGTATATTGTGGAGCCCATCAATGCTATGTGATCTCAATGGTGTTTGATCCAGCAGATTCTAAGGATATATGTAAGCACAATCAATATGGATGGATACTATTAAGTATGCATAGTAATTGCGTGTTGTTTGAGATAGAGGTAGCATGTTTTCACCTGAAAGTCTTCATGTTGATTGATACAGGAAATGTATGCTCATGTGGATATTGTGATGCTACAGTGTGTGAACAATTCCTTATTATCCCATTGATCCTGGGAGACTATTGAAGTGCAACTTTGCAGATTCAAGGATATCAATTATTTTCTTATAGCAGGTTACTTGGCACTAGGTTTTGTTTTTGGTTTTATGCAACAAAGACAAGAGTTTTGGGTTTTGTGTTCAGTAATCTTACATGTCTAGCTTCCAATTGACATCTTTGGACAATTGATAAAGTATTTTCACATCTTTTAAGTTGGTTCTGTTACCAGAACTTAAAGTAAATTACTTAACATCCATTACGTGTGCAGACAGAGTAAGGCATACTTGAGCTTGACAGGGTTCCCTAAAGTGAGTTTGATGGTCAAGCCGTGTGCATCATTAACTGGAGCACTTGAGTCTGGCGGGGTTCACTAAACAGGTTTTCATAATTGAGTGCTTTGGAGACAAGAGATATACGATTCAAAGATTTACAATGGACATCTATAAAATAGTTGAGCTAGACCATTGATAATAAGGTTTAAGCCTTATTTTGTTTTACAGGTACTTACCAATTATGTGAGCTTGAGGATGGAAAAGATCTTTAAGTGTTTATAGCAGACATAGATTAAAGACCAGTTGGCACATACCGGAGGCTATGCAGGTTCATAGGGGGTGGATGTCATGCAGCTCCGCTTCCATGATAGAAAGAAGAGAAAAGGACAGCAGAAAAATTCTCTTTGAAGCTTACACATTTATTGAGCAGTGAGGACCAGGGCTCGAGAACAAGCAAGGAGATCCAAAAAGTGTATGTTTTATGTGGTTATAAAGGCTTAAGCATACATACTTCATGATTGAAGAAAAGGGTTTGTACATGTGAAAAGGCTCTTAGGACATGCAAGGAAACGTAGAGGAAGACATGTGGTAAGTGGTGAAAAGTAAAGCGTGTGAGAGACTTCACACCTCTGCATGAGGGAGGCTAAAAAAGTCTTAGTCTGTAAAATTTTCATAAGACAGGTTTTTGGGAAAAACGGAGTGAGTTGGGACAAGGGAAATGGTGTTTGGAGTATATTTGCATCTCATGCACATGGACTAATTATTCTACACCGATTAGCAGATATTCAAGTTTTTGTTCTCTGTTGTGTCAGGGAGGAAAGCCAGAAGCTTTGAGCATTCTAATCCTAAGCCAAGCTTCCATAGCCCACTCTAAGCCAAGCTTCCATAGACCACTCTAATCAAAGCTTACATTGCCACTCTAATCAAAGAAGTCGTAACCCAAGCCGTAATCTCTTCCATAAACCATAATTAGTCATTTTCCTAGGATCTCTCTCTCTCTCTCTCTCTCTCTCTCTCTCCATTGAAGCAGTAGGGAAAGAACGAAGGAGAGGAATATTATCAAGGTAAGCTTGGTAGGCCAATTAAGGTAAAGGGGAAACCATAACAACATCATCATCATCGACCTCAACATAATCATCATCGAGATAGTTGAAGTGTTATTTTCTCTATTATCATCTGAATTAAGGCATGTTAAATCGATGTAAGGAGCTTAAACTCCTCAATAAGCATTTAATTAAAGCAACAGTACTGTTAATTATCTGCTTTGGATAATCAAGGTTCAAAATCTTGTTCAAGCATACAGTTTTAACCTTTGTCTACATTGATTGTGTCTGTTCCAACTCTCTTTTTCACACCTCTCATAGCCAGAGGCCCCGCGCCTTCCCGACTCACCTTTCGAACACAAATCCACCGACATGGCTGTCCTCAGCATCGTTTTCTATAGACATCTTGACAACAACGACACAATTTTGCATTTTTATATAAATAAACTCAAAATGCATCACCTTTAGCTCTAAGCTAAGCTCTGGTTCCCACATCAAGTACCAACCCTGTGCACACAAAGAGTCTCTTGGATAGAAAAGGGTGCAATTCCACACAATAAACAAGGCATAAGCAACAAGCCCTTGTGGAGGGAAATTCTCAACGACACACACTCACTTATGTCCACAATGTTTCTCTTTTATCCACCGTAGCTAGCACGATCCCATTCCCATCAATTGTTAATGATTCTTTTGTTAGCTAGATCATAATTAATTAGTGGTTAATCCCCTTGTAATCTTGTGTGGTTTCCCTTTAATTGTTGTGTGTGCATGTAAGTTTGATTGGAGTGTGGATGCTCAATGGATCTATGTGTGTTTGTTTGTGATTAATGTGTTGCATGATATGATAATTGATGTGTGAGTCTTTGCAATCATTAGTGTGTGTGATTGGGTTGATTTGAGGTGAAAATAAGTGGACAGTGGAGATTGCTAGACATCTTGGCTTAGCTCCTCCATAGGTCTAGAATCTTGCCTCATAGAGTCACCATTCATGTTGCCATGGTCAGCTTACTAATTGGTGAGTGTTTCCATGTCCTAGCCGGGTAGCTCCTCCCTCTGGATTGACAATTATTGTTGGCCATTGGAGCTATGCTAAGATGGTACCTCCAACATTTGGCGCCATTGTCGGGAGGGAGAGATAGCCTATGCTAGTGCAATTATGGCATAATCGGATGGATTTCCTCACTAATTTTCTTTCTGTGTTTATGGTTTTGTGGATTTTGGATGCATGTGCATATGGCATTTTGTTCAATTTCCCCTAATTTGATACCATATCTTGCCAATTGTGTGCATACAGACTCTAAGTTCACACTAATGCCTTACTAATTTCATTAATTTCTGCTAATTTACACACTAGTTTTCTACTAATTGCACTAACATTGTGTGCTTATGCTTTGACATTTGTCTAATTAGAGGCTTGGAGTGCATTCTAACAATGTCGGTTTGTGCTAATCACTTAACAATTTTTTGATTTTGTAATGCAGGATTAGGGCTTTGGAGCATCAAAGAAAGCAGCCTACACATTGTGTACTTGGCGGTTGAATGGTCCGATTGACTTCAAATCTTATGTGGTATGCTTAGCCCTTATCAATTTGTGATTTGGAACTTTTGATTTTGCACGTTTGCATGCTATCATAATGCCAAATTTTTCTTGGAATTGAATGTGGAAAATGATGGTTTCATGTGCCTATGTGCATTTTAAATTTTCTTAATTGCATACTTGAATGGTCAATTGCAATTGTGTGCATCAAAATCAAGTGTGTGTGCATTCTAGTTGAGTGTGTATACACTTAATTTTAGGTGTGTTTGCACTATTTTGCCCTTTTGTGTGCACTAAAAAATCGATGTGTGCTTAAAGATTTTGCGAATGTGATGATTGATTTCTATTATTGCCATGCGCAATTAGACATTTGTGAATTCATTTTTCAATTTCGATAAGATTAACCCTCGTGTGTGCGCACCTAAAAATTGGTAAAAACTATCAATTATTAGTGTGTGTGTGCCTAAAGAATGGTTGTTGTGCATGATTAATCCAATGTTTGATTGCTAATATGAAGTATGTAGTGATTAATTGCTGCGTTTTTTAGTTCAAAACAACGATTTACACACTTGGATTGCATCAATTGTTTACCTAGAATTGTTGGTTTAATTGTCTAATTTTAGTTTTTATTGTCAAAATTAATTGGCAATTGAATCAATGTGATTATTGAGTTTTCATGTGACTCACTAATTCCCTATTTTTGGAGACTGTTTTTTAAATTGGGTTATTTTTGGATAATTTTTGTAATTTTTTGATAATTTTTATATTGCAATCGTCATGAGTTGTTTTGTATGTGTATTTGTGGAATTGTTTTGAGCACATTTCTGCCCTCCTTGGTTGAGTTTTAAGCGTTTCGCTATTTTCAGGGATCAAGTTGATGATTTTGTCGAGAATGATGTTTTCGATAGAAAATGCTAATTTTAGTGTGTATGTGCATGTTGAAAGTTTCTAAATGCAATTGATTATGATTTTGCAACATTTATAAAAACTCTTGGGTTTTTATGATAATTTTTTGAAATTTTTTGGGTGATTTTTAGTATTTTGGCTAATTTTCGGCCTAAATTTGGTATTTTTGGACATGCAAAAAAATAAAAATTGAAAAGCATGCTTTGGCGTAAGCGCTAACAAATTTTTACAAGCTTTGGGTATGTGGTGCAGAAGGCGTCGGCGTTCACGATGGTAAAATTTTGACCCCGACGAAATATTGACTTCGATCCCTTGTTTCGATGAGAACTCACTCTTAGGCCTATTAATGGTTTAAAAAGTTTTTAAAAAATACCCCTCCTAGCCCATCTTCAGCGCGCCTAAGATGCACTCTCTCTTCCCTTGGCCTCTCTCTCTCAAGCGCATAAGATAACTCTCTCTCTCTCTCTCTCTCTCTCTCTCTCTCTCTCTCTCTCTCTCTCTCTCTCTCTCTCTCTCTCTCTCTCTCTGTGTCTCTCTCTCTCTCTCTCTCTCCCATTGGTTAAACGTTAAAGATAGGGTACTCTCTCTCTCTCTCTCTCTCTCTCCTCCCACTTGCTCCCTCTTTCTCTCTATCTTATTTTCCTTTCGGCGCATAGTGTCAACCTCTCTCTCTCTCTCTCCTCCCACTTGCTCCCTCTTTCTCTCTTTCTTATTTTCCTTTTGGCACATAGTGTCAACCTCTCTCTCTCTCTCTCTCTCTCTCTCTCTCTCTCTCTCTCTCTCTCTCTCTCTCTCAACTGCCTCTTCATCAGCGCAGTGGACCCCTTGTGGCATGACCCCACCCTACACACACACACACACAAACCCACGCACACACTCTCTCTCTCATTGTCTTATTCTCCCCGCCATCATGCCATTATCTCCTGCTCACTACGCGTTGTCCATGGACAATATCTTGTCAATGTTGTCATCATCGTCAGGCCCACGTGCACCACCTGACTCTCTCTCTCTCTCTCTCTCTCTCTCTCTCTCTCTCTCTCTCTCTCTCTCTCTCTCTCTCTCTCTCTCTCTCTCTCTCTCTCATCGATGTTGGCATCCATTAACGCACTCTCTCTTTCTGTCCTTTTTTCTTCGTTCGCATAACTCTCTCTCACACACAAACCCAAGTGACCACTCACTCTCTCTCTAGCTTGTGGCGAACCTGACCCCACCCGCTTGTGCTCTCACCCATTCAAGCTCGCCCTTCCATGTCAGCTCACATTCTCTCTCTCTATCTCTCTCTCTCTCTCTATCTCTCTCTCTCTCTCTCTCTCTCTCTCTCTCTCTCTCTCTCTCTCTCTCTCTCTCTCTCTCTCTCTCTCTCTCTCTCTCTCTCGCATTACACTTGCTACATGATGCTTCAATTGACTCTCAAGTGAATGAAGCTTTTCTACAACGCCAATGTATTACGGCTTGGGAGAAATCCGGTGGGTCACTCTTCATACATTACACCACCTATATTGCCCCCAACTACAAAACCATGTTCTTCGCTGAGAGAGGAAACCATACTCACACTTACATGCTTGAGCCTATTCCCTTGTCCGCGATACGCACTATCGCAACAATTCGGCTTAGCTCCCATTTCCTTCGATGCGAGATAGGGCGTTGGGGCAATGGAGAAGAGTCAAATCGATTGTGCACATTATGCTCACAAGTTCGAGAGTCTGAGTACCACATACTACTAGAGTGCTCAGCTTTTGATCACATCCGAACTTGCTTCTCTCACATTTTCAGCCATAACTTAGACCTACACACTTTCCTCTCCCAGCCAAAGTGTGGGCTCTCCATTGCGACTCTCATCACTACAATTTTGGAGCATCGAGAGTCACTCATCAACCATACACATACTACATCACATGTAACTTTGGTCCCATAGGTCATATTTGACCTCCGAGGACGATAATAAAATCTATCTATCTATCTATCTATCTCTCTCTCTCTCTCTCTCTCTCTCTCTCTCTCTCTCTCTCTCTCTCTCTCTCTCTCTCTCTCTCTCTCTCTCTCTCTCTCTCTCTCTCTCTCTCTCTCTCTCTCTCTCTCTCTCTCTCTCTCTCTCTCTCTGTGTGTGTGTGTGTGTGTGTGTGTGCGCGTGCGCATGCGCTTGCAGAGGTCACGTAAGCCGTACTCACTCCGGTGATTAACGTTGACCATTCTCTCTCTCCCTTTGCGTTTGCGTACTCACCCACCATCAGGACACCGCCTCTCTGATATCCACGCATCGCCTTGAGCACCTCTACTGTGCGCCTTCGTCACTGATAGCAGCACGCCTTCAACTAAAGGTAATAGACTTATGTAAGTTTTATTTAATAAATGTTTAGTTTAATTCTTTATGTTTTATTTTTTATTATTAATTAGTTTTATTTAATAGAACCCATAAAAAAGAGAGGAAAATAAATTAGAAATAGCCAAAAATAGATTAAAAAATCCAAACGAATAAAATAAAAATAAAAAATTTTTAAAAAATCAATAAAAATTAGAGAGAAGGAAAATCTTACGAAAATTATAAAAAAACAAAGAAAAATAAAAAAACATATTTGAAAACTAAAAAAAAACAGTCAATAAAAACTCACAAAAATCAATTAAAAAAACATCCATTAACAAAAAGAGGTTTATATATTTACCTGACGTCTTGACGCAACGCCTTTAGCTTTCCACCCACTTCTTTCGAAGAAATCACCAATTGGAACCGCCCAAGAAATTGGGCGGAACTCTTGTCATGTGCTTCAATCACCACTCCTCATGCCATCAAGCTAGTCCTCCACTTGTCTTCATATCAATAGTGGCATTGTCTGCAACTTCTTTGTGTCTTTCACTATGTGCATTGGCAGCATCCATAACTCAAAGTATGATACTCAATCCTCTGGGTGTTCACTGGCACCTGTGAAAACGAGGCCAATGCTTGGGTCCACAATTTTTTCTAAATTGGAATCTGACCACTGCACATTTCACCACATTATTTGTCAACTCCAAACACTGCTTGCAACCTTAAATAGGAGCAATTAGCGTGATCCTCAGTGAGTGCACAAGAAGATGAAGGAGGGAATGGAGGAACACACCAAGCACACTACACAAGGCCTCTCTATAGCTCATGGCATTCACAATACCCCTTTCCTCTCTGAAACACCTCAAAACATCACACTTTTATGGGTAGACCATTGTCTGCACACACACCAATGCAATCATCACTCAATGTGACCCATTTAACAAAAAAACATATTTATATTGCATTTATAGAGGAATCCAGTCTCATGAAAATAATTACAAATGGAGACAATGTTGTTGTTGTTAGGCTTCTCTTACAATTATTTGTCTTCCTCATCTAGAGATTCATATACACTTGAGTATTTGTGTGTCTATGACACTAGGGAAGATAGTAGTACTATATGGATGGCTTTTCTAAGAGCTCCTAGAGAGTACCTATTGGTTCAAGATTCTACAAAAGTTCTACTATTCTTAGCAAAATCCTTTACCATCGTAGTGAAAGGTTTCTCACAGAACAAAAATAGAGTGATTTCCATCTCTACACATGGTTTCTTGCTCATGTCCTATGAAAATAAGTTGACTCTGTAAGTAAACAACAGATTATGTGAGTACAAAGTTATTAATTACAAAATGATATCATTCTAATAATCTAATGATAACTATAGAAAGAATAAATTATAAGAAACGTCTTTGATGACTCTCCATAGATAACACATCTTACTTGCATTGTGAGACTCAATCACATGCTACACAACTATAGATGGTGCACCAAAGCTATCAATAAAATAGCACCACCCAGTGTTATGAGGTGTGAAGCCTAAACATTGAAAGCCATAAAGAGGTTTATTCTCTCCAGCATAATAAACTTAAAGATGGAGATGATGTTAAGCTCTAAATGTAAGCTAACTATTCACCTCCTATTGTTGTGGTATGCAAGTCAAGGGAGCTCTTACTTTTGCCATCTTCAGGAGTAAAGGTTTCCATGTAGTGTGAGTGAATGAAAGTAGAAGGAGAAGAATCTTGTTTCATGGTGTAGTGGAGGTGAGAGAAGGAAGATGAGCTAGCTTGGTGTGAAACTATGTGGTGGGCAAGGGGAAGAGATGGGGGAGGCGCTTGTTTGGTGCTACAATGGAGTTGGGAGAAAGCTAGTAGAGAGGTAATGCTAGACTATATGGAGTGCATGTGGTTGTTGCATCAATAGAGAGATTAGAAAAGAGTTTGTAGAGAGATTAAATCATTTTTTAGCTATAGATTAGGTTTGGAAAGACTTTGGAGGGTGGGAAATGATGTTTTGAATATTTTTTGAAAAAAATCAATTTTTTGGATTTTTAGTGCACGTTTTTTACTTTTGGAGGTCAAAAACACATTTTGGACCATGAAAGAACTTTGGGGACCTTTTAAGGAGGGAATACCTTTTAGTGTATTTGTAAATCCCGGACAAAAAGTGGGGGAAAAGAGGTCAAATTGGTGCCCCCCCCAATCCCTTTCCCCTAGCCACCTCTCTTACCTTCTCGCTAGGTAAGAGGCCATTAAGAGGTGTAAGGCTACCTTGTCACCCTACTTTTTTGAGGGTATAGAGTGTGTCCACTACCCTCTTACTATTGGCTGGCCTCTAATTAACCTTAATCCCAAAGGGCCCCTAGAGGGTTCATAGTTTTCCTAATGACTTATAATTACCAAGCCCACTTGCTGCAGTACCTGTTCATGAGATATTCAGTCAACGGCCCAATCTCACAGCTATAAATAGGACCCACTATTCATTTTTGCAAGAGACCTTTCCACTATCACATAATCTAGTGTCTTGGAGATCATTGTGTTCTTGCACTCTTGTACTCTTTTACCATTAAGCCAAATGGCTCATACTATTGTACTCTAGTTATACTTATCTGAATACAATTTCTAGTTCTAGTTCCCATTTCAGTTCAAGTCTTTTACTTCATTTCAGTCTAGTATCTGTTCTGATATCTGAAGTCTCTATATAATTCTACTTGTCTGATCTGAACTAACTTGGAATAGTTGTGACAAGTGAACAACTTGGAATAGATGTGACAAGTGACCAGCTCATTATTTTTGGGCAATCATGGTGGCTTGAGCTAAGTTGATCTGGAACAAAGAACTATCTCCTCGTTGGTGTTAGAGCTAGTTGAAAGTAACCATGCCACCTAGAAGAGTTCCACGTGATAGAAGGCTAACTATTAGATTCATGGATGATCTAGATCATGTAAACACTATCCAAGAGGAGTTGGGAGCATGCCTTTGATATCGAGAGAGAACCTAGGAATGAGAAAAATGTTTAATATTTGACTCATTTCAAGAGGAGGTGTGTGGAAGAGCATATTGCGAGACTACATCCAGTGTATCTCACAAAAGTACAAAAGATATTGTTGACAGTGAGGGCAGAAAGTAAATCCACACATTAAATCCAACAAAGAATCCTAAAATGGATAAAATGATGATTAAGATTGATAACAATGAGAATTGGAAAGAAAACACATATTATTACAATAAAAGACGCTCCAAAGATAGGAAACTAGTTCACAAAGTCAAATCTAGTTATCATGAATGCTCTACTGATTTGGTTTCCAGTATTCAAAGGGGAAAAGAAGGAAGATTTACATATGCACATTCAAGTGTTCAAATAGTATGATGAGTTGAGGGATATAGATGAGGATGAATGGGGAGAGTATTCTCCTCAGACAACTAGAAAGTGGTATTACCATTATCTTAGATCTAGCATGCCAACATGCCAATTCAAATTGTACAAAAAATTGATCAAAGTAGTTCACTTGGAGTATTCAAACGTTTTGTGTGAGCTAGACAAAATAAATCAAGGAAAATTGTCAGTTAGGATGTGAGGCCATGCCACGGATCCTAGGTTGCACCATGTTCAAATGGATACACCTCAATTCCTGACATCCCTCCTGCTTGAGACCGCCGACACCAAGACAAGACTCTTCTTGTTCTTTGAGGACAAATCAAGGGGATGATAACATTCCATTTTCCCTATACAGATCCCTTTAACACAATAAATACTTCCTTATCAAATTGACCTTTCAATTTGAGGTCATCAAACTAAACTTGAACTCAATCTTATAGGGTCAATTTGAAAGAATTATCTAATTCACCCTTAGTTCAAGGTCACCAGTGATTCTTTTCTGGTTATGATCGAATATAGTCATCAATGTATTCCCCTAAGATTATTACTAACTATAGAAATCCCTCAATCCCAAGTTTAATCCCCACTTTGTGGAATCTCTTTACCCGTTCTTAACTTAGTATACAACATAAAATTTGGATCAACCTTTTGGCGAACAATATAACCCTCCAAAATCCACCCTCCCACCAAATTATTTGAGAAATGCACATTCCCAAGATAGTACTATGACAGTAGGAAAACATAATTCCAATCAAGTCAACCAGAGAATACAATTCAAGCATTTGAAAGCAACATATAAATTGTTGTGTACCCTTGTGAGTGTACATTTATTGAGTGTTTCCCACCTTTTTTGGTTTAAAATATTTTAATTTTCTTTTCCTTTAGTATTATTAAAGTTATCTAGCTATCTTTCAAGTAGTCACATGTACTTCTCCATGCATATCCTTATCCTTGTCCTAAAACTCTGGTACCCTATCTCCTCCACCATGTGTGGAGGTGATGCCTTTACATAATTGCCAATTATTATTTTTTAAAATCTTGTTTGGGAAAGGCTGACAAGATTATCTACTCTATGTTCCTTTTAAATAAATAATCCAAGAAGCAAAGCAAAGTTCCATTTAGGTCCCTATCCTTTCCAAGGTTTCTTTTCACTAAACAATTAGAAGAGTTTCTTAATTAAATCACATCTTCCTCCCTTATCTGATCCCTTTCTAGATCCATTTTTCTTCCTCCATTCCCATTGGCATCAAGCCTACTTGGAGTGAGCCAATTTCCAAACACACACGCATGTCCTCCCACCCGATGGAGACTCACCTCCAGCCAATACAAATTCTAGGACATTGAATGAACCCAGTCTAACAATATAGATCAATGGTTATCTTTCCTAAACAAAAACTACTATCTCCCATTTCATCCCACATGTAAACACTTGCACCGGCCTTTTCCAAACATTTAAGAAAAATTTCACACTTAAACCTTCTATGTCTAGAGCTAACCATGTACAATCTTCTCAATAAATTCTTAATCCTAGATGAAATTTAAATTAGGTTCATTGAGTTATAGTCTCTTATCTCCTATTTCCTTTTTATATCTACTCAAACAAGACCTTAAGAAAACAACGAGTCTCTTAGGAGTTGAGGTTTTTGTCACAACGTAAGTTTCAAGTTAATCATGTCTATTGTGTATGCTCTCTACAATGACCTTTTCTTTAGTGTTAACCATACAAAACTTCAGAGTGCATCAACTAGTGATCTTAATGCAAATAATAATAAAACTTACTTTGATTATTTATGCAAGTATAGATGATTGATTACGCGAGAGTAGAAAATTTCAATGAATGATAGTGTACGAGTTAAATGGAAAATTCATAAGAGTGGACATGCTATTGTAGTGAAAAATTATCATGCAATGCAGTATGAATGATTAAGAAATTATTCTTTAAGAGGGGATTTATGCTTACCTCTATTACTATGGAGAGAAGGAATTACATAGCTAAGAGAGGCTTAAAGATCTGGGGTTTTGTAATTGACCGTTTGGGGAGGGGGGGGGGGGGGGGATAACCTTACTTAAAATGGGAATCCTCTTTAAAAAATAACTCCTTTGATTATGATAATATTACCCTTCAAAACTCAAGTTCCTCTTGAGAGAACTAGATATAAGCTTAACTACGTCACTTATACATACTTTGTAGAGAGGGGGGGGAAATCTATTTCTTCATTTAACTTGAATGCATCACCAAAGAAAATGTTGTGAGCCTTTCTTGAGAGCATTTCTTTTGGAGAAATTATAATGTCTCTTTTAAAAAATAAGGCTAGTTCTAAGTTGAGTACAAAATGTTTTTAGTCAACACAATATACTTCTTCATATCAAATGACAAGGTGCATGACACATTGTTTGTGCAACATTGCTTCATGTTACACCATGATTGGTTACAAAAAAGAGCATGTCACTCCTAGGAAACATTGGGTGTGGTCCAATGGTGCAGCCTTGGAGTTCAAGGGAGCCATGCATTTCTATTTTGTTGCAAGATATGGTGGACTCACAATTATTGGGATGCACTATTTCTTCTTTGGATCAAGGCACAACAAGGGTAAGCATGATGATGCATGAGTAGTTGTGAAAAGAACCTTAATCCATGAGCAGCTTAAACCGCATGGAGCTATTTTATGGTGTGCAAGAGATGTGGTTACTTATTTCCAAGCCAACCTATCACACAGGGAGAACCTACATCATATCCTTTAAAAAGAAAGGGAATGTGCATCTGTGTTCTGGGAGGTTAACGAGTGAGATGTGAACAATGAAGTCAAGTGGAATTTGGCCACTATGAAGAAATCTCACTCTCTGCAAGCTTTCCATGTTCACAAACCACATGATCAAACTATTTTTGCAAAAATAAACTTGGCATACTTCTATGATGCATGCATGCACGAAAGGTGGAACCGCTACATCAATAAATCTCATGTGAAATATTGGGATTATCATATTCTCTTTCCATAATTACTTGATGAGTTTTTGGTGGAATTTGAGTCAATACATGAAGTTCCAAAAGAGGAAGTCATTGGATATGATGTCTTAACATACAAAGGTCATCATGACGTGTTGAGTAGTGCTCTATATGTTGGAAACACTTTTACTATAAATCTAAATGATTAAACCAATGCCAAGGATGCGAACTTATACCTTGTCAAGTGTGTTGCAGAAAAATAGAAGGTGGAGAAGGGGTACATCAATGAATGGAGAAGTGTAATTGACAGAGGCTCATGTGTTGTGCATGGATTTTATTACAAGCAATTGGATGCAAACACCTTCAAACTAGACCACAAGCAGCCCATCATCCACCTACTTTCACATCTAGTGCGGTGTATCAAAATACCCATGGAGCACATCCCATGGAGAAGACAAGTGTACAAAATCACCACAGAAATATTTGAAGCAATCTATAGTAGCATGCCCTCCAGCTTTCGAGTTGTAGCCAATGGATTTTCAATATACTTCTTGCTGCAGGTAATACAATTTTATCATAAAGTTGGTTATGTGTCTCTTGTGTCCATTGTGTATACATGGCGTTCATATTTGCAACAACTAGTAACTGGGTGTGCTAACTATCATAGCAACTAAGTGTGCTAACTAGCATACAGAGTATGCTAGCGAGCATACACACTATGCTAACTAGCATACAGAATATGCTAACAAGCATACATAGAATAGCTCGCATGTATGCTAACTGGCATAACTAGGTATAGTAACTAGGTTAATTGGGTATGCTAGCCACCATAGCTACTATGCTAACTAGCATGCATAGCATAAGTAGCATGTATGATGCTAACTAGCATAAGTGGGTATGCTAACTAAACACAGTATGCTATCCACCATACCCCCTATACTAAGTAGCATACATAATCTCCTAACTAGAAGAGAAACCCTGATAACAAGAATATACAAAATAATTAGCATGTATATTGACTAGCATACACAGAAGCATGTTTGCTAACTCGCATAACCGAGTATGCTCACTAGCATAAAAAATATCATTCATGCTCGTTACAACTATCTATACTATCAAAAAATCGGGTAAGTCAACTAGCTTATTGCTTAGGGTTAATAGCTTACTCAGTGTTAAAAGAAACACTCAATATGCAACCATTTGATTCATATAATGTTAACAAGACCAAAAAGTATGCCAACATAGCACAAGGTATGGACCCAAAAAATACAATAGTACAAATTGTTGTAAACATTATTATCTGGAATCAAAGTCAAAATAGGTATGAGCATTGAAAAGACTATCTCATCACAATATTACAACTTTCCATCATAGTACATAATTATATAAGTATGCGAAGAGTCTCCTACTCTTCAGAACGCTTGTGCTGCCTAGGGCACTTATACTTGTAGTACTTAGTGTGCTTGTGCTCATGGCTTTGTGTTGAGCCTTTTGCTCGCATTGACCTTTCTACTTCAAATTGGTGCTACTTCTCTAATCTTCCTCTCTAGAGCATTTTTCTCTCATGCCTTCAGATTCTTCGTTAGCGTGCCTCTCTTTGTCTCCAACAGAACTCTACCCTCCACTTGGGCTCATAGATTTCTCACATATCTGCTTCTAGATTGCTAAAGACTACATCAAAAAACATGTATGGGCCAGTATCAAACCCATTTTCGGTTGTATATGCTTCACGGTCCTCCGATTGTAGACACTAAAATATCCAGGGTGCCAAAGTGTCTACCAAAAACTATTGTTGTTGTTCAATAGTTTGGTTCTCTAACTTGGGAGTAATAAGACAACCTTCTTCAGGTTTTTGGCACACTTTGTACTTACCGTTGTGAGCGGGATGGAAACACACACAATGCCTCTATAATGACCTGACACACACTATGGGGAACAACTCGTCTTATGCAACCCACCTGGGCGAGACGGGGAACACACCAATGAAGTGAGAGGAGAGAGACTATTCATTTGCCCACTAAACACAGAGGCGCGCACACACACACACACACCCAAAAAACTTATCTTAAAAGAGGATAATTTCTGATGTTTAGATACAATTGAGCTTGGGCCAAGACCAATGGGGCAAATAGCTCACACAATATGGGTAAAATATGCCAGATACAATCACAAATTGGAGCAGAAGCTTCGCTCATAGGAGAAACTTACACAGGCAAAACAACATGAAAATAGTGAGGAATTTGGCAAAAGGGACAGCACCATCACGTTCGGAACAGCCCAAAACCCTACTCTACAATGTCAAAGAGCTCAAATCCGACGACCTCGAATGAACAGTTTATGGCCAAAACAGGCTCCAAAAAGAGCAAAAACTCACTTGCGGTTGTTCTTCCTCTTCTCTCCATGTTTTTTCTGGTCTTCTCTCAGGTTTCTTAGTTCCCACACTTAGCTTTATTACTTGACACCTTTCACCTTTTAGTTGACCTCAAACAGACCCCGAACATGCCAAAAACTGGCCTCGCAGTGCATAGTTGTCACCCTGCTGCATCCATCCGCACACCTGGCACTCAGTTTTTTTCAATAATGCATCCCGTAATCATGTGAAGTGGCCCCCAAATACAATTCTCATGATAATCTTTCTGCATAATCATCACAAGAAAACACCCACGTTGTGTCCGTACTTATCCACGTGCAAATATTTACCCCATTCGACCTCCTGACGCCACTAGATGCCATCTCACGCAACTCATTACCTCATGGCGTTGGCCCACAGATAGGTTCCTCGATAATTTTTATGCACTACCAACTCCTCATTATTATAGAAAAAACACTGGTATTGGTGGTAGTGAAAATCGAAGCACTATGTACATGCTATCCTACATGTACACATGTGGGCCCCACGTAACCACCTGGCTTTGGAAAATGGGCAATCCTTTATTCGATGCACCATGCATGTGTATGGACATATGCACAATCACTTCTTCCAAAAAAACTCCTAGCATAATTTGCACATCCCCTAGCCTGGTAGATCATTCATGATCAGCAGCATCAAAAAGAGATATGAGACTCGCCGCGTCGTAGGTCTCCTCATCCCTCACATACATTGCTTGCTCCTCAAACATCTCGTCTTGCTCCACCATCATTAACCCGGCATGATATAATTTAATACTCAATCCATTTACCCTTGACTTATGTAGAATTCCATCCAGATTAGCCAGCTGATATGTACCATTCGGAAAACACTCCACTACCTTGAAAGGGCCTTCCCACTTAATTTGAAACTTCTTTTGGATGGTGTTTTCCAGCTTACTATTGTAGCGCAAAACCAAGTCATGCTTCTTGATACCCTTGCTTTTGACCTTTTCATTTATCTTTGCCAAAGCCTTATCTTGCATCTGCCCATAATGTTCCAATGCACTCATCCTATCGAGCTGAACCTCTTGTAATTGTAAGAGCCTCTCTTTGAATGCATCACTGGATTGCCCGAGCAACTTCTCTAACATCTTGACTGCAGGAAACTCTACTTCCACATGCAATAGTACTTCCTTTCCATATACCAAATGAAATGGAGTAAACCCTGTACCTGCCTTCACCGAAGTACGGTAAGCCCATAATGCACTAGGCAATTCCAAATCCCAATTCTTTCCTTGGTGCTCTGTCACTTTTGAAAGAATTTGTACCAACTCACCATTGAATCTTTCATTTAAGCCATTACACTGCGGATAATAAGGAGTGGTATGTTGGTGCCTAATCTTCATCTTCACGCAGAAGAAGTCTAACAATTTAGCTCTAAATCCTGGTCCCTTATCTGAAAGCAGCTTGAGTGGCACCCCAAACTTTCAACATATTTCATCGTACACAATTTTTTCCACATCCTTTGCAGTGATTTGTTTTACTATTATAGCCTCTGCCCATCTAAAGAGATAGTCCACTGCAATCAAAATATAGCTTTTGCCCCTACTTGTGATAGGTAACAGGCCTATTGCATCAATCCCCCACTTTTCAAACACATCAAACGCCATAATGGTTTTTCGTAGCTCTGGCTTGAACACTCTCTTCCCAAATGCTTGACACCTATTGCAAGACCTACACGAATGGTGAACATCCTTGTGCAAACTAGGCCATACATACCCGTCTTGCTAGATCTTATGCAAGGTGATCTTTAGAGCAAAATGTCCGCCACATGCACCTTCATGATTCTTTTCCAACACTGTATAAAGATCCTCCCGCCAAGGTACATGTCTCAACACGAGATCATCCCCTTTCATGTACAAGACGTCACCAACCAATTTGTACTTGGATGCTCTATGCACAAAACCATACTTCTTAGACTTC
This sequence comes from Adiantum capillus-veneris, assembly GCF_014529385.1. Classification (NCBI taxonomy): domain Eukaryota; kingdom Viridiplantae; phylum Streptophyta; class Polypodiopsida; order Polypodiales; family Pteridaceae; genus Adiantum; species Adiantum capillus-veneris. Next base: position 43,687,856 of record NC_140941.1, read on the forward strand.
TGAATGTCCTTCGAAATGATTCCTGTTAGCAAAAACTCCTCTTTTTGAGCCAAACTTTGCTGGCCATGATAAAGAGGTAAATTGGTCCTCAACACAAATAGCTCCCCAATCCTGATTTGAGCTACTTCATGTGCCTCTCCATTTAGGGCACGTTCAATGTGTCTGATGCTCCATGATTCGAACTTTTTTAATAGGCCTTTTATTATGAAACACATTTCCTTCAATGAGGTGTTCTTTCTCTTCCACACACTCAGCACTTGCTTCACCACTAACAAGGCATCACCTTTTATTCTCAACCTTCTAATCACATGCTTCAAAAAAATGTGTAGTCCAGCTTCCAAAGTTTCATATTCAGCATCATTGTTACTATGCGCATCCAATTTGAAGGGCCTCTGTTGCATACTAACTTCCCCTCTGGATCATAAAGTTCTATACCCCCTGAAGCTGCATCATGGCTCTTTTTGTATGAGCCATCAAAGAACAACACATGTGCATTTCTGATCTGTGGCACTTCTTCAACTACCCTTCTCACCACCTATTCCTTAACAAGGAGGGGAATCCCCTTGTAAGTCAACAAATCAGCTAGGGTAGCCCTTGTACTGTCTTCCACTAGAAAAGAGAACTGAAACTCTTGCAGCTCAATTACCCATTTCTTGACCACATTTGACATGTTTGTGCCAGTAATTAGCTGTGGCAAAAAGGTGTAACTCGTCAAGAAAACAAAAGGTCGTGGTAGCAAGTAATGACGAAATCATCGACAAGCAAATATTACACTGGCCATCACTAGCTCTACTTCCGAGAATGTTCTCTCTGCTACCAACTTCACTCGGCTTGCACAATACATTGGCCTCATATAATGGCTGCCCTTCCCCTTTTTCAATAGCATGGCTCCAATGGCATCATCCCCTACTGATGGATTTACATAAAAAACTTGCTCCCAATTAGGAGCCTGCATGGCTAACAACCCCCCTAACACCTCTTTCACCTCTTGAAACACTTCTTCACACTTGTCATCCCATTGCAACGGATCATGATTTTCCACTTGTTGAAATGGATAAAGGAGCTACAAAGACAGTGGGATAAACCATGCCATGTACTTCACTTTGTGTATAAAGGTTGCAAATTGCTTTGTAGTCGCAGGTGATGGAAGAAGAATAATAGACTTAACCTTGTCTGGATCAGCCTCAATGCCATTTTCTGACACTATATGGCTCAATAACTTCACCCTTAGCTGTGCTAGATGAGATTTCTTTGGATTTAGTTGTCCTCCACATTCATCATATCGAGCCAATACCATCTGCAGCTTCTCATGGTGCTCAGCCCTACTACTGTAGACACAGAAGTTATCCAATGAATGGTTCCAATACCCAATTTTCTCTCTCTTGATAGAAAGATGGTCCATTTGACAACCCAAATGGCAATACCGTGTAGCAATAGGAGCCCCATGGAGTAATGAAAGTTGTCTTTGTACTCGATGTGCTCTACCGGCCTGTCTTTACGGCTCATCGATTGGAGCTACGGTGAAGAAGTTATGGCAGTTTAAGTTCAAGTCGATTGCAGATCTGTACCAGATTGCGAAATTGCAGCTGAGGGGACAAAAATGAAGTGAATGTGTCAAGCTGAACTGCTCACTTTGTGGAGCATGGCAGTCTTTTGAGATTAGTGATCGGATTTACGGTTGTCAAGTTATTGACCGATTAAGATGACCAGGGCCCGATTTCGTACCAGTTTGGTCGGCTCGATCGGAGTGCTATTTTGAGTTTTACCCAGTTTTTGGAATGCAATAATTGTGGGGAAATGCCAACATGGCTGCGGCTTGCTGAAGAAAAAAGAGGTGTCAGGCTTTGCCTTGGCCGACATGTGTACCAACACTGCATGGGCTTTGCTTTACCTGGAGTCCCAAGCTTAGCCTTAGCTGCCATGTATACCAACACTGCATTTCGGGTAAGTCTGCCCAAATGCGGCCAATGAAGGAAGCTTTGGCCGGGGAAAAATGCGGTGCTTGGCAATGCGGGGCCTGGCAATGCTTTGCCAATATGGGTGCCTAATGTGGTGCCCATTAAGGCTGGCCTCCCAAGGAGCTAAGAAAAGGCCCCCCCAAGGCAAATGAATAAGGCCGCCGACCAGCTTAAGGGCCACCCATTTCATAAGTTAAGGGTTTCTTTTTAAACTTAGTGTGAAGCCAAGAAAAAATAAATACATGGCGAGGAGCTGGAGGCAGCGAGCACGCACGTAGGTACGTGGAAGGGAAACCGCTCATGCTGACCTGCACAAGGCTCGCGTGAGCTCCACGATGAGACGGAAAATTCCAAGCATGCCTAGGCGTTCATGTTCAAGACGAAAACCGTGTAATTTGGTGTTTCCCACAATCCATTCACGTTCAAGGGTGGCTACCCATTAGCGGTGTCGCTAATGGGTAGGCCAAATATAGAAAAGGGAAAAGGCTGCATGCAACCTACAAAAAAAGAGGGGAATCGTGTGATTTGGGCTCTCTTCACCTCATCATCTTGTGGAACCTCCTCACTTGGGGATTGAAAACTCCTAAGCTCCAATCTTAACGGCTTTAAAGCTCTCATAAGAGAGAATTCTATTTTCCTTAAGCAATCCAAATCTCTCGAATTCATGAATCAAAATCTCTCAACATCAAACCTAAGCCTCTCGAATTCCATAAGCTTAACCACATTAGGAGAAAGTTGGACTCACTTTTGGACCCTGTAAGAAGTGCCACGTCGGCTTAGAGAGAGAAAACAAAAATGTTAAATTGTGCATTTTATGTGATACTTTTCTGTGCAACAAAAAGCCAAAATGACATTCTTTGGTAGGTAGCCGCCTTCTTTATCATTCTTATCCTTCGTTCTCTTGTGAGGAATCCAACTAACCATATGACTAATGATTTGAAATGCCAACTTACAAGCGTTCCCTCCAAAAACATAAGCCACACGAACTCTATCAACTCTAAACTTGAGAATATGGCCTTCCCTCCCAAAACCTGAGATATTTTTCTGTCTTCTTCTCTATCAACTCTAGAAATGGAGAACGCATCTTAACCTGATGAAAAAACTAATTTGAACTTACAATCTTCAGCCCCTTCATCTTTAACACTTACCCAAAGAAAGAACACACATCATCTTCATGTTGATGTATAATTGCAGGAGTACGCACTGTTGCAAAAACGTGGAGGGAGTCTTTCTTATCTCAACGAGAGAAAGAACTTAGAAGGACAAACAAGGAACATCATTCGGATTTGTGGACCGATGGGTCTATTTATCCAAAGGATCCTACAACAAATGCGCCACCTCCCTTTGCTAATATCACTAACCTCTTACATTTCACAGGCGATGGCAAGGATGGGATATTGGGATACACTGAACATTTGGAAATGAGAGGATTGAATGCGGAAAGGCAAAGAAAATTCCTGACGATAGAGAACATGCAGCTGAAGAAACTTAATGAAGCATTCTCTCAAAAGATTTCATCAAACAGAGAGACAATCCAAGGCCTTGAGAAGAAGATCACAAGTTTGCGAGAGAAAGACACCGTGCTTGGTAGTCGGAAAAGAAAAGGAGATCTGTGCAACATTGAGAACATGAAGGTTGGTAGTGGTGGCCTGAAAAAACAAATACGAGCTTTAAGGTAACTCGAAGTTTTTTTCTTCAATGTGCTTCATTGCAAAATGGATACACTTACTTTCCTATACATGATCATAATGCATGATGCTTTTTTGGCAGGTATTTACTGCATCCAAACTCGAACGCTGCAGGCTTCAATGCTGGAGTGCATTACAGCCGTCTAGTTCCAAAAGAAGTAGTTGAAGAGATGATAACTCAGAAAAAATTTCGCAAATTGAAAGGGAGGCTACTTACCTCCTTCATGAACGAGAATCAGCTGGAACCAATGGAAGTGCAAGCAATACTTGATGAGAGTGGCATCTCGCAGATGGGATACATGGCACTCTTCAAAGCATTAGCAAAAGAGTCTCAAAATAAACTACAGAGAGGATCATTGCTGACAAAGCCATCACATGTAAAGCATGTTCGCTGGCACGTAAACGATGAGGTGTTTGAGAAACTTGGGTCACCATTCCACATTGAAGCACCGTTCTTAGGCAAGGGCGGTAGAGAGGTACAGTTTAACAACACAACAACCTCTTCATTGATCTTGAAGCATTGCAAAGGTATGCAATTCACTTCTTTGACATCAGAGACGAGTGCGGTGGGGTTCTCAAGTTTGTTTTGAAGCTCGACGAGTGTGAGGTCCTGAAGAACAAGAAGCTGGAGAGAGTCACCATTACCCTCATGAACAGAGCTCTGGATCCATCAATAACGAAAGATGATCCACGATACTTCAGCGTGCAATCAAAAAACAACATTCTAACTCTAGGATCATTTCCCGTATACTTCGTTCACTCTATGATAAAAAAAATATTGATTACTTGGTTGTTGATTTTGTGTTTTCATTTTTCACTACAGGCTGATAAGGAAAATTTTGAAATTGTTGATTGGGTTTTTAGTCAAACCCAAATTCCTTCTATCATCAGTGAACAAAGAAACGGAGCCGTTCTTTCAGTGGAAGGATTTGGTGACTACACAGTGGAATGGCACATGGCAGGTGACTTAAAGATCTTAAGTGTATGTACAACATAACTTACGGAGCAGCAGCTGTGGCAAATCCATGATTATATTGCATGGCTAATGCACAATCACTTGAGAGTGTGCAATGGAATAGAGATCCCAACAGACATCTTCAAGATAAAACTTTTAAACTAGTGCTTGATATTCCTCTGAGTAGAGTTCATGTCTGTACACGTCATGCACTCTGTGAAATAATTGAAAAGGTATTTGTACATATGTTTTGGATGGACATTAAAGCCAGAGAGAGTCTAAAAGAGTGATCAAAGCATTAGAGGGAGTGCTATCAGAAATTGGTTTGCATGGAGGCAATGTCAAAATCAAAGAGGACCGTAAGATGTCTCAAAGTCGGTACAAGGTACCGAGGAAAGCATTGATAGGTGGAGTGAAGGCAAGAAGGTTTCTTGGGTTTAGCCTCAAATATTCAGATAGAGAAGAAAGGAGAAACCTGCTCAACAAGTGGAAACAGTTACATAAAGTGGTTAAAGACAATGCTGGTGGTGGGGCAATCCAGAATCACAAGGCGAACGTGTGGAAATCACTAGATCAAATTTTCCATTACGTTGAGCAGCATTCTTGGGACCAAAGTAAGCTCACATCATTTCAAGCAGCCTTGCTGGATTGGAAAAAGGCTTACCTTACAGGGTGGGGTGGGCAACATATCACACATTACATGGTGGGTTGGAATTCTACGTATACAAAACAAAATTCTAAATTGTACTCTACTGACCATTTTGTTTTATTTCAATGCAGCACATACTGTTCAACCATGGTCCATATTTTGCCAAGACATACGGCTCACTATCAATATGGTCCACACAAGGTATAGAAAAAACCCACTACATGGCAAGAATAGGTTAGTTTAAGGACACTAAACATGGGGGAAGAAAAGAAAAGGCCAATAGCCTATTAGAGTTACACCAATGGACTTATAGATGACTAATTCATAGAGCAAGGCAGAAGGAACTTCTTAAGAGTTCAGAAATTACACGGTCTTTACAACACATCCGCAAAGAGAAGAAACATATGGCTTGGGGAGCTTCAAATGCGGCGGAGCGCCATGCGAGGTGGCGATGGTCACGAGTCAGGAGTGAGAGAAGATGGACCGGAGCCCGCCGTTTTTATCCTCTTCAATGCACCTCCTTTTTCCTCACTTTGTACCTCTTCAATGTGCAAGCTCTATAGACGAGCTCGTTCCTCTGTTGATGACAGCATCCCCACGGGCATCAGGCGTCTTCTTTCCCTCAAAAACAGTCGCTTGTTGTATGGATCCAAGATTTTCGGGTCTTCAACCCCTACAGCCAGAGCCTGAGCTGTGTAGGACATGAAATAGGGGTCTCTGAGTGCTTGGCACCCATACCCAATGCCAAATATGCGTAGAGCAAGCTGTTTCTCAATCAGAATTAGTCTTTCTGCGTTTAGTGGGAGGGGGTGCCCACCACACAATCTTGTAATAACTTTCATTGCAAAAAGTGGGAACTTTGCACTGTCATCGGAGTATTTCTTGTAGTATATTATGTTCTACATAAAAATCGTGATGAATTTATGGGCTATAAGTAAGATGAGTTTGAATTGCCAAGTACTTGAATTGTTTCTACAAACCTTTTTGTGGTTGAAACGCCCGATGTAGTGAGACAATGCCGCATCCTTGCCTTGGACTCTAGTGACAAGCCCTTGTCGTGAGCCTCCCACTCTTCTAAGGAAACTATCCTCATACACTAGCACCTGGCAGCAAAAAAAAAGATCATGATATTTTATCACTGGGCCATCTCTAATACCATTTGAATGCACGACAAAAGTTACCATCTGATTCTCGTCCATTTCCAGCATCGACCTCCCCCACAAGTGAATAGACTGACTATTCATTACCTGATCTTTGGGTGCCACGTGCCAACCCATGTTTTCCAAGCCAAGTTGTTTTGTTGTCGATTCAAACTGCTCATTTGTTGGCAAATTGGCCTCTCCGGACTTCACTTCATTGAACGTATCTTTGATCAGTTGCCACCCTGAAGTAAACTGTGAGTCGCGGACAAGTCTTTCTGCGTTTAGTGGGAGGGGGTGCCCACCACACAATCTTGTAATAAATTTCATTGCAAAAAGTGGGAACTTTGCATTGTCATCGGAGTATTCCTTGTGGTATATTATGTTCTACATAAAAATCGTAATGAATTTATGGGCCGTAATTGAGATGAGTTTGAATTGCCAAGTACTTGAATTGAGATGAGTTTGAATTGCCAAGTACTTGAATTGTTTCTACAAACCTTTTGTGGTTGAAACGCCTGATGTAGTGAGACAACGCCGCATCCTTGCCTTGGACTCCAATGAAAAGCCCTTGTCGTGAGCCTCCCACTCTTCTAAGGAAACTATCCTCATACACTAGCACCTGGCAGCAAAAACAATGATAATGATATTTTATCATTGGGCCATCTCTAATACCATTTGAATGCATGACAAAAGTTACCATTTGATTCTCGTCCATTTCTAGCATCGACCTCCCCTACAAGTGAATAGACTGACTATTCATTACCTGATCTTTGGGTACCACGTGCCTACCCATGTTTTCCAAGCCGAGTTGTTTTGTTTTCGATTCAATTTGCTCATCTGTTGGCAAATTGGCCTCTCCGGACTTCGCTTTATTGAACGTATCTTTGATCAGTCTCCACCCTGAAGTGAACTGTGAGTCGCGGATAGCTGTGTCAGCAATAGATGTTGGTCCACTCCATCTTGGTAAAAAAACCCCATGTCTGCCTCACAAAAATTCACAATTGCCGCTAGGTAGTAGTCCTCCCATATATTGAGCTCATGCATGATATCTGTCAGCAGAACATAGTGGGTGTCGCCCGCCATAGCAAAGCTGGGAGCATAATTCAGAAGCAAAGCCACTTCCTTACTTGGACTTTGTTGCTTGCACCGTATTGCTGCATCCGCAAGAGAAGCTTGCATCAAATGTTTCCTTTAGTACCTCTACCCACTCTTCCTCTGGGTCGAACTACACCTCCACATCCTCTACCTCTTCCTCCAACGCCAATGGATAACTAACGAAAGCTGTTGACTGGGCAATCTCTGACTCACCATCCGTCTGCAAGTATAAGTAACAGACAAACCCATGGTAGAATTCCATTAAGTGACACTTTTTGAAGTGCTTCATACACCTGTCTTGTACAAGTTGTGCATTGGAGGGACACTTTTCTAGACAACGATTTAGTCTCCTTGAAGCACTCTTGTTAGGGTCAAGGTCGGTTGGGTGCACATATTTCATGCCATCAACTGTCATGGAATTGTCACAAGTGACTGTCTAATACCGTTGCATCAAGTGACACTTTTTGAAGTGCTTCATACACCTGTCTTGTACAAGTTGTGCATTGGAGGGACACTTTTCTAGACAACGATTTAGTCTCCTTGAAGCACTCTTGTTAGGGTCAAGGTCGGTTGGGTGCACATATTTCATGCCATCAACTGTCATGGAATTGTCACAAGTGACTGTCTAATACCGTTGCATCAAGTGACACTTTTTGAAGTGCTTCATGCACCTATCTTGTACAAGTTGTGCATTGGAGGGACACTTTTCTAGACAACGATTTAGTCTCCTTGAAGCACTCTTGTTAGGGTCAAGGTCGGTTGGGTGCACATATTTCATGCCATCAACTGTCATGGAATTGTCACAAGTGACTGTCTAATACCGTTGCAAATGGGTTTATAGGTACTCAAATCAGCAATCTATAATCCTCTGTATAGAAAACTCTGCATCGAACATTCCTGATAGTTCTGGTGCACAGTGATGAGCACGGGAGTTATATAAGAACGTGAATAGTTTTTCTTCACATGTATCCTCACTCACATCTCTCTACAGGACTATGATCCCCATGACTGAAAGAAAAATCAAGCCAAAACTATTTGGTGTCATAACCAAGCGAATATTGAGCCTCGAGTACCCCTCAATGTCTCTTTTTGCTAAGTTCTCTCCGGTGCGCTAATGTCATAAGAGGTGATGTTAGTTGAGTCAGAACTAAGCGAGTAGGGGCCCCAAGAATCTCCGAAGGGCCCTATTCTCTTGGTTCTGTCCCGTGCGCTAATATCATAAGAGGTGACGTTAGTTGAGTGAGAACCAAGCGAGTAGGGGACCCAAGAATCTCCGAAGGGCCCTATTCGCTTGGTTCTGTCCCGTGCGCTAATGTCATAAGAGGTGACGTTAGTTGAGTCAAAACCTTGAAGCGAGTAGGGCCCCCAAGAATCTCCGAAGGGCCCTATGCTCTTGGTTTTGTCCCGTGCGCTAATGTCATAAAAGGTGATGGCTCTTGAGTCAGAACCAAGAGAATAGGGGTCCGAAGAATCTCCGAAGGGCCTTATTCGATTGGTTCTGTCCCGTGCGCTAATGTCATAAGAGGTGACGTTAGTTGAGTCAAAACCAAGCGAGTAGGGGCCCCAAGAATCTCCGAAGGGTCCTATTCAGTTGGCTCTGTCCTGTGACCCAAGCATTCGGAACAGGTGGATAAGAACAGAGCATTTAATGTTATCAGTGATAGATTTATAGACCTACTCACTCATTATGCCCAATCTCAGGCACGGTCACATAAGGAGTAATTATTCCAACCATGCATGCGGTACGGTCACATAAGGAGAAATTATTCCCAACCATGCATGCGGTTTGAGACTTTTAATTTTACCCTAACGCAGTGGCTTCGGTGCGCACACAGTTTACAGCACACAGGAAGGAAGAGGCAGGGAGAAAGAACCTGTCTCTACAATATCCAATGGCGCCGAGTTGGATGGTGATGTTGCAGTCCACCAACAGCAAGAACCAGAAGGTGGCGATGGCGGCGCGGCATCAAAGGACTTGACCCAGTGGAGGTCGCTCAACGCAGGATCACGAGAGGTGGCCAAGCAAAAGAGCGCAGAAAATGCAAAGGCAACGGCGATCTGTTTGTTCTACTTGGACATGGAGATGGCGACTACAAGGGCGATCTGCGTCTAACTCTCAATGTAGGATCACGAGAAGTGGCCAAGGGGAAGAGCGAAGAAAATGCAAAGGCAATGGCGATTTTTTTGTTCTACTTGGAGATGGAGATGGCGAATGCAAGGGCGATTGGCGTCTGACTCCAAATGTAGGATCACAAGAGCTGGCCAAGGGGAAGAGCCCAGAAAAGGCAAAGGCAGCGGTGATCTGTTTGTTCCACTTGGAGATGGAGATGGCGACTACAAGGGCGATTGGCGTCTGTCTTGTTGAGCTTATATGTGAAGCTACTCAATATATGGCTTCTCTATATATGGCACCCAGCTTCCCTCTATATATACATCATCTCATGTGTGTATTCTACACACTTTGGGGTTCTATTTCTGTGCTCTCTCTTTCTCTCTCAACATGGTATCAGAGTAGTACATTTTTGTTTTCGATTTTTCTCCTAATTGAAAATGATTTTGCAAAAACTGCACTGGCGGGAGATCGGAATCGATGTGGTCTACAACTTTGCAGAAGGAAGTTTTTTCAAATTCTTCACCAATTTTGATTTATCGTTCGCGGACTGCGTACATGCCTGAAAAGCAACTTCCGCTTTTTGTTTTTGATTTCTCTGCTAATTGAAAATGATTTTGCAGAAACTAACCAAGAGAAAGATCGGAATCGATGTGGTCTACAATTTTGTAGAAGGAAGTTTTTTCAAATTCTGCACTGATTTTGAGTTATTGTTCACGGACTGCGTACATACCCGAAAAGCAACTTCTGATTTTTGTTTTTGAGTTTTCTTCTGATTGCAAATGATTTTGCAAAAACTACCTACTATAGGGACCAGAATCGATGTGGTCTACAACTATGCAGAAGGAAGTTTTTTCAAATTCTGCACTGATTTTGAGTTATCGTTCGCGGACTGCGTACATGTCCGAAAAGCAAGTTTGGTTTTATGTTTTTGAGTTTTCTGCTATAATTGAAAACGATTTTGCAGAAACTACCCGTGCAAGGGACTTGAATCGATGTGTTCTATAACTTTGTAGAAGGAACTAGCCGCTGCAAGCATCGGAATCGATGAGAAACTATTTGCTTAAGCCATCGTAATCGATGTGGTCTATAACTTTGCAGAAGAAAGTTTCTCTAAATTCTGCACCGATTTTGGGTTATCGTCTAAGACTGCGAACATGTTTGAAAAGCAAAATTTTATTTTTTGCTTTTGATTTTTTTTTCATAATTGAAAACTTCTCGATTATATTTTTTCTTCATCAATCATATATTTGTTACTGACGTAACTTTGCTGCAGAAGCCAGTTACATATCGTTCCGATTCAGTCCTCGAGCAGTTAATGATCGTCCAAATTCTATCGAGCTGCTGTTGGTACATGATCTTTTGTTATATGATATACTCGTTCATTGATTCTCGTATAATTATTCTTTTAGAGATATAGTTTCGTCGTTTTATTGATAATTTCTCGTTGATACCATAGTGATTTTGATGGTACCATGATGATGTTTTGTTAGTACTTTGGTCATGGTGATTTTTGTTGATACCATGATGATATTTCATTGATACCATGGTTATTCTCGGTGATGCCATGATGATGTTTCGTTGATACCTTGGTTATTCTCGGTGATTCCATGATGATATTTCGTTAATTCCATGGTGATTTTTGTTGATACCATGATGCTGTTTGTTGATACCATGGTTATTCTCGATGATACCATGATGTTGTTTCGTTGATACCATGGTTATTCTCGGTGATACCATGATGTTGTTTCGTTGATACCATGGTTATTCTCGGTGATGCCATGATGTTGTTTTGTTGATACAATGATTATTTTCGGTGATATCATGATGCTTTTCGTTGATACCATGATGATTTATTCATTTTTATTGATACAATGATGATGTTTTGTTAATACTTTGATGATATTCATTGATCACTACGTTGATAAATGTTGTTTTATGTAGTATATACACATATCATTTGCATCACGTAATCACGCATCTTGTACTTTTACGTTCATACTCTATGTACCATATGTTTTCGTGCGTATATATGTCGTCAAAAGAGTGGCGTCGCGAACCATCTCTTATGGCATTGTGAACGTAAATTATCTCACTAACGATGCTAATAATTTTCATGACTATGTTTTCTTAAGTCTATGTAGGATTCATCAAAGAATTGATTTTATGAAGACAAACTTGGGGACAATAAAAGATTTATGAAGATATGTTTGGTGATGTCATATTGATGACAACATGAAGATATGTTTGGTGATACGATAGTGATGACAAGCTACATAGCAGATTCATGGAGACACTTCTAATTACGAGCTAATCGATAGCCTTTACACCTCTTTATTGAACCTTTGTATTCATTATTGTATTTGATAGGATAGGAGTAATGTAACTCCTCATAAAACATTCATTGTAAAAGGAGTGATGTAGCTCCTCATAAAATATTCATTGTAAAAGCAGTGATGTAGCTCCTCATGAACATTTGTATATTTAATGATTTTTATAATATAACGGTGGGTGTATATAGAGCTGTGGGTTTTTCCCTTGATCCCCCAAGGGTTTTTTCATCCACAGTTAGGGACCCTTATTTGAGCGGGGGTGTTGAGCTTATATGTGAAGCTACTCAATATATGGCTTCTCTATATATGGCACCCAGGTCCCCTTTATATATACATCATCTCATGTGTGTATTCTACACACTTTGGGGTTCTATTTTTATGCTCTCTCTTTCTCTCTCAACATGTCTCACCCTAAACGGTCACTCAAAAAGGTGCGTGGGTTGGGCTCACAAAGACAACCAGTAATAAATGGTCTCAGATTCCCATGCAGTACGATTTACCAACCACAATCTCACGCATAAGTGAAGTTGTCACCCTCCCCGAGGTAAGCATTCTAAGTTGAGGCAGTTCCCCGCCAAACATCTCAAGTTTCAACTATTCTGCCTCTTTTTGCAACCTCTATTGTGCATCATTCTAATTAACTCTACCTCCATCGACGCTACGCGGTAAGCAAACTCCATCACCTCTTACTCTCGCGCATCCTTCTTCTCTTAATCTTGTTTTGCAGTGCTTCAGTGACGCAGAACTCTACACACAGTGAAGAGGTATGCTACTTACTACCCTTATGTGCACTTGTATTTTGTGTAGTCAGTACCAGGCGAATAAGGAAAGGTAAACCCAGTTTGCTGCACCTACTCACTTGGTACTGACCATCGTCCTTGGTCAGTACCAAGCAAATAAGGGAAGGTCACTTAGTCCGAAGTGCCCCATTCGCTCGGTACTGACCAAAAGAAAAGTAAGTGATGTCTGCTAGTACAGAGGTCAATACTAAGCAAATAAGGGGAAGGTAAACCCTGTTTGTTGTGGAGTTCAGGATTTTTTTTTTCCAAATACGCGTTTTGAATTTATAAGAAAGAAACAAAATTACAACTTAACACCGGGTTTTGAGTTAGAAAACACTTCAGACTTTACAAAGAGTGGCCTACTAATTTTTTGGGGTTTAGGGTTTGCAATAACCAAGTAGTCCTTTTCCTTCACAGCCACACTATCTCTTCTTGAATCCTGTTGGCAAAGTTAATGGCTTCCTCATATTTACTGGCTAGCTCAAGCACTTCATCCTTCATCTCCTGTAGCCAATTAAAGATAGCCTCTATAGATCCATTCTCGGCCAGCAATCGCTGCATGTCTTTAGCCCTTCTTGCTTCTAGAGAGTCTTTAAGGATTGAGACCCTGTGCCTGACGATCAGCATTTGCTGCAGCTTTAGGCTAGCATCGTGCACAAAGCATTTAGCAAATAAGCTCTTCAAACTAGGAGCTTGGAAATTGGGAGCAGGAAGCAAAGAATTACCAGCGGCTTACCTCGAGAATTGACTCCCGTGTTGACAACAGTCACTCCCGAGCTGTGTCCGTCGAGAACATTAAGGGTAACATCGGGGGAGGGCCAAGGGGGGACCTCATGAGGAGGGCCCGGATGCGGTGCTGCTGGCGCTGCGGGAGTATACCTTGGAAAGGCATCACCACTATCCTAAGCTTCTTGTAGTTGTTCTGCGAAACCCTAAGGGAGGTTCTGAAACAACTCGGAGTTAAATAGACTAGATGGACATGCCTAAAAAGCAGAGCCTAGGTTCTAGCTTATGTGTGAGTGGTCTGTGAGGGGTGGTACCGCCATGCGGTTTCATGAGAGGTGGACGTGGAAGAGAGAATCAATGGCACCATCCCCCCGAGATTAGGGGAGGTGATGGGACAGAACGACATGACAGTGAGGACCGCATGGATTTAAATGTCTCCTTCACATTGGTATTTTGTTGCAGGGGATGCAAACCCGTTCGCTTGCTTGTACACTTTTTTGAGGTCACTACCAAAGGAATAAGGTATTTTGTTGCAAGGAATACAAACCTGTTCGCTTGGTACTGACCTCTAAAAATGTAAGTGATGTCAGCTATTACTATTTTCTGAGGTCACTACGGAGCGAATAAGGCAAGGCAAACTCTTTCCTATGCACCTATTCACTTGGTAGTGACCTCAGAAAATATAAGTCATGTCTGCTATTACTATTTTCTAAGGTCACTACGGAGAGAATAAGGCAAGGAAAGCTCTTTCCTATGCACCTATTTTCTCGGTAGTGACCTCAGAAAATATAAGTCATATCTGCTATTACATTTTCTGAGGTCACTACCGAGCGAATAAGGCAAGGGAAACTCTTTCCTATGCACCTATTTGCTTGGTAGTGACCTCGGAAAATATAATTCATGTCTGCTATTACTATTTTCTGAGGTCACTACCGAGCAAATAAGGGAAGGCAAACTATTTCCTATGCACATATTCGCTTGGTACTCACCTCAGAAAATATAAGTCATGTCTGCTATTATTATTTTCTGAAGTCACTACCGAGCGAATATGGGAAGGCAAACTCTTTCCTATGCACCTATTCGCTTCATACTGACCTTTTCTAAAATCTGAAGTTCCTTGTGCTGACAAATGAATTGTCTTTTGGTGTTATGCTATTTGTAGAGATGCCTCATTTAGAGGCCATGGCTAGGAGGGCAACAGGTGAATCTTTGAATGCTCAAGCAAGAAGATGCCGATATGAGACGCACAGAGGTGTACTGCAAGAGTTGCACAGGATAGAACGACACGTTCAACCTGTTATTCCACGTCTCCCTTTCCAGTGAGTAGTGCGCGACATTTACGAGCAGTGGAGAGTCGACATGCCATGGGCGAGCAGTGCACTACGATGCCTTCAAGAAATTGCTGAAGACTACCTCGTGGAATTTTTCAGCAATGGATATATCCTGGCTGTCCATGTACACCGCGTCACTATCATGCCGCGGGATTTTGATACTCTTCGTAGGCTGCATTTCCGCTACGATGGGCTGCTTGAGACAGTGCCTATCCGAGATAGTAGAACCATGGATATTCTCAACATCGCCCCTCTCCATCCTCGTGCACGACAGACAGAGCCGTCTAGGGCTGAAACAAACAGCAGAAGGACCCGATCACGGGTTGAGAGAAACAACACAGATGGGCAGGCTAAGATAGCTGCAGAAGGGCATGAGCAAGCCAGAGTGGACCCCGAGGCAGTCATGGAAGAAACATAGACAATTATCAAGGAGCCAGCTAGACACCAAAATGATCAAGGCATGGATCCACAGCCAGTAAGGGATGATGAGGGGCAAGAGCAAGGCAGGGTGGAGCTTAACGCATCTATGGAGCAACCAATATTAAAGTAAAATGATCCGGAGCCTGAGGAGCTTGAGGCTATTAGGGAGGAGCCTCAGACAACCAGGGAGCCAGCTCAAGAAAGGCAAGGGCAAGGCTCTGCATCACAAGGTCCATCCAATGTATCGGATGAGTCAATTATTTTAGAGCAAATCAAAGAAGATAATGAAGAGGTGTTGAAAGTTCTGTTGAGCTCAGCACCTCTGCATGCGCAGATACAGCTACTTGCAAGGTCATAGGAGGCCTGCATTTTCAACCACGATCATCTAGACTTCCGGTGCATGCGCAGTTTCACCGACTCGCTCGCAACGAATGAGGTCGTCAACGTTGCTTTGTGGTAATTCTCATGCTCTTTAAAAGTCACCTTTGGTTCATTAAATGGGTCTCTACCGAGCCATGGGTCAATACCAAGCGAGACAGTAGCTTATGGAATTGGATAGTGGTACTACTCGCTCGTTATTGACCCATGTCTTTGCGGCAGTCATCGTCAAGTTTTTCTTTATAATGGCTCACTACCTTAAAACATGGGTCAATACCAAGCGAGTAAGTGGCTTATGGAATTGGAATCCGCCACTGACTCGCTCGGTATTGATGCATGTCTTTGCGGCAGTCGTCAAGTTTTTCTTTATAATGGCTCACTACCGTTAAGACATAGGTCAATACCAAGCGAGTTAGTGGCAGATGTAATTCAATAGCTGCCACACTCGCTCGGTATTGACTCACGGGTTTGTGGGAGTGACAGCCCACTGAAATACCTCAAGTCTAATCTCTGCCATTTGTTCATGTTAACCACGCTGTCTCGCTTCTGTCCCCTGAGGTTCAAGACAAAGTATACGTAATAGATCTGCTGATATCGCCTTATCTGCAGAACAACTCAGTTTCCTTTTTGAGTCTGATAAACTGGTTTAGCAGAGTCAAATTTGATCTAGCACGCTTTTTTGTCACTGCGTACAATCAATCATGAGTATTTTCTTGCCTTGTAAAAAACATGTTGCATTTAGAATCTCTCCTCATCTTTGATGGTGTCTTTGTAGTGATCATTGGAGTCTGGTGTTATTTGACATGGAAGCTAAGATTGTTTACTAAGCAAACTCCGGGCAAAGCAGGGTGTTTCACGGTCGTTGTCCGGGATTTGTGTTCGAAAGATGAGCCGGGAAGGCGTGGAGCGTCTGGCTGTGAGAGGTGTGTGGAATACAGTTGCAGCAGACACAATGAATGTAGACAAAGCTTGAAATTAACAGCTTGAGCAAGATCTTGAATCTTAATTATAATTAACAGTACTGCTACTTTAATTAATGGTAATTGAGGAGTTTAAGCTCCATACATCCATTTAACCTGCCTTAATTCAGATTATAATAGAGAAAATAACACTCCTACTATCTCTCTCTCTCTTGAAGCAATACGAGAAGAACGAAGAAGAGGAATATTATCAAGGCAAGCTTGGTAGTTCAATTAAGGTAAAAGGGAAAGCATAACAACATCATCATCATCGATCTCAACACTATCATCATCGAGATGGTTTACCAAGAATGTCAAAAAATTTGTGTTCGAAAGATGAGCCGGGAAGGCGCGGGGCCTCTGGCTATGAGAGGTGTGTGGAAGACAGTTGCAGCAGACACAATGAATGTAGATAAAGCTTGAAATTAACTGCTTGAGCAAGATCTTGAAGCTTGATTATAATTAACAGTACTGCTACTTTAATTAATGTTAATTGAGGATTTTAAGCTCCATACATCCATTTAACCTGCCTTAATTCAGATTATAATCGATAAAATAACACTTCAACTATCTTGATGATGATAGTGTTGAGATCGATGATGATGATGTTGTTATGCTTTCCCATTTACCTTAATTGAACTGCCAAGCTTGCCTTGATAATATTCCTCTCCTTCGTTCTTCTCGTGTTGCTGAGAGAGAGAGAGAGAGAGAGAGAGAGAGAGAGAGAGAGAGAGAGAGAGAGAGAGAGAGAGAGAGAGAGAGAGAGAGAGAGTAATGGAATTTGCCTATTCAATTTGAGAATAACGGAATTTAATGAGAGTACTTTCAAGAAATGATTTTGTGAGCATAGCGGGTAGACATAATTGAAGATAGCAACATAATCATAGCAAATAGTTAACTTGGCATAGACAATACTTTTGCAAGAGAGAGAGTTTAGAGAACATGACAACAATTGAGGACCGGATTTATGTGGAGCCGGTCCCCCCTCCAATAGGCATTTGTATTATGATTTCTCCCATAAAGAGAGACTTGTTACAATACAGTCTTTGTGTTCCTTGTGACCTAGGTGATGCCATGAAGATGGAAGGCTTCATGCAACACAAACATAACATAAACTTGAAGAAAGCTTTAACTATCCCAAGCCTCAGTCCCAAGACCTCAAACACCTTCGAAGGTGGAGAGAGCTAGCAGGGAATGAGGGTAGGGAAGAGGAAGAAGAAACATTTCGTAGGAGAAAGAATTAGTTCCTCACTTATCATACTCTTGTTGCTAGCATACATAATAGCATAGTAATGAAGAAGAAGGATATGTCAAGCTTAAGCATTGAAGCATGGCTCTTGGTTGGATTTGCACTCCATAGCCAAGAGTGTTGGTGTAGGCTCTCAACCTCTACTTGCTTGGAGAGGGAGCTCTTTGCACTTTGAATATCACACAATGAGAGTGCTTGTGAGTGTGTGTGGGTGAGTATACCCCCTAGGCACCCCCCTAGTTTTCTTGGGTCGACCCCCCCTTGTAGCTCATGCCTGAAGCTCATTGGACCCCTCCAGGCCTAGCCAATCACAAGCAAGAGCCATTACAAGCAACATGGGTAGCCTTGGGACAAGTGTCCCCCTTTCCCCTTTGAGAGAGAGGACTTGATAAATGCTAAAACAATCAGATAATTCATGTAATTTATCATTGGACCCCTTTGAAGCCTAGCCAATAGGCTTCAAGCAACACATGAAGGTAACATGGGTAGGGGCCTGACATGTGTCCTTGCTGCCTCTTCAAGTTGGGCTTCCCTTGTGTGTGTGAGTGGGTGTTCTCTCTCTAGCCCCTAGGAAAAGGGCTCGCCCCCCCTCTTGTAGGAATGCTTTTGACTTTTAGGTGATCAAGCACCTTACTCACCAAGCATGACAAAGCACTTGAACTAGGGGGTGTTCCCACAAGCATCTCAGGCAAGCTTCTCAAGGCACCTCAAGTACTTTAATCATGCAGCAAGTCAAGCACCTCAAGCATGGAGCTAGTCAAGGACCTCAAGCATCTTAATCAAGCACCTCAAGCATGAAAAACACCTCAAGCATGACAAGCACCTCGAGCTTGGGCCGGGTTCCCACCTCAAGCTCAGCCCTAGCTTACTTAAGGTCAAAGGACTTTTACACACATTTATTGGAGGTCTTCAATGAAGCTAACCCTAAGGTCTTATGCTCCATTGGTTAGCCTTGCTCTTTGATAGACCATCTCCCTTTTGGGCCCCTTTACCATTGGCCCCGTGTTGAGATAGATCTATAAGCACATACCTATATCTTAACACTTGTTCCCGTTTATTCTCCCACATTAAGTGATCAATTTAATATGAGAAAATCATTTGGGTTAGTTAGATATTAGATTTTATGACAGAGAGAGAGAGAGAGATAGTAGGATTAGAGTGGGCTATGGTGTCTTTGATTAAATTGGCTATGGAAGATTGGATGAGAGTGGGCTATGGAAGCTTGGCTTGTGATTAGAGTGCTCAAAGCTTTTGGCTTCCTCCCCGCTAATACAACAGAGAACTGAAACCTGAATATCTCCTAATCGGTGCAGAATTAGCCTCTGTGCGTGAGATGCAAAAATGCTCAAAACTCCCTTTTCCTTTTGCCATCACGCCCCGTTTTGTCCAGAAACCTGTTTTACAAAACATTTCTAGAATAGGACTTTGTCGGCCTCCCTCATGCAGAGATGTGAAGTCTCTCACACACTTTCCTTTTTACCACTGACCACATGTCTTCCTCTATCCAAGTTGTCTTATATGTCCTAAGAGCCCTTTCACGTGTAAAACCTTTTCTTTAAAATCTCTACTCTTAGGCCTTCATAACCACATAAAGCATACACTTTCTGGATCTTCTTGCTTGTTTTCCAGCTCTGGTCACTGCTCAATAAATATGTGAGCTTCAAATAGACTTTTTCTGCTTCTCTTTACTCTTTTTTCCATCGTGGAAGCAGAGCGGCACGACATTGTGTAAAAACGTAAGGCCCATTTGGGTACATTTGGAAAGCAGTGTCTCTTTGTAATGTGTTGCTGACTCAAGTGGTTATGTATGTAGTGCAGCGATAAAACTTGTATGCTGTGTAGAGCATCTTTTGTTAGAACATGATCTAGGAAATATAGGTCGACATGAAGAGGTAACCGTGCCCACGCAGACTGATGGCTATAGCTGTGACTGGCGAACTTGTTTGAATGCCCTGTTGCTCTTCATCCAATTGGATGTACCGAACGTAAGTAATCTGCTTTTTATTGTTTGCTGCAACATATGTATGAAGCAACAAATGTCTGTATCACGCTTCTATGGGAACTTCGATTACATAACTACGCCCCCAACGATGTGCGATATTTTTCTGTAATGGCCATCCAACATATTATAATCTCGATAAAGAGACGCACAAGAGAGGATGCGGCGAGAGCTGAGGAGTTTGAAGAGGCTCGCATTAACGAAATGATGCAACGCCACAATATGACTCAAGAAGAAGTTCGAAATATGCAAGAAGAAAAAATCAATATTATGCGGACCCCGCAGAAGTAGATGAATGGGCTACACGTCGACTACAAGAGCAAGAACAGAGGGAAGCTTCAAAGGTGCAGGAAGCATGGGAAGCCATGGAAGAGGCCCATGATTTCGAGCGACGCGAAAGGATGCCCAAGACCAGCGTCCCCAGAGCCAGAGGTAGCAGCAACTGGAGCAGAGGGCAAGGGACGAGTGGCACAAACCGGGGGAGAGGACAGTAGCAGGGAAAGGGAGCAGTTTACTTGTATAAATCTTGACAGAAACAACACAATATGTAAAGTTCTGAAACATTGAAAATGTACATTTTTGAAGCATTGTTTGACCACCAAAAAATGTCTCTGCATTAGTCATTTTGAAGAGTACATCATGGTTTGCATGGCATCAAAGCTCTTTGCGTGCACAAGGTATGTGACCTAGCTTCCGGTGGAAGCAATTAAGTGAAGTGTATTTGTTAGTGACTCCTTGCACAATGTTGTTTTCTCCTTGCGCCTTGGAATCTAAAACGAAGAAAAAGTTAGATTCTGTATTAATGTATTAAAGACAATCAAAAGTTATCGATTTAGTAAGCACCTTTCTATTGTTGAGACTGAACGCATACAATTCCGGCAAAAGTGGATGTTCTTCACATGTAAGATCTATCCTGAGCTGCGCAAGAGTTGTGCTTGACATTGTCTCCATCACAGTAAGTAGGTTGTCTCGAAAGTAGAGCTCCATTGATAAAGGTTTGTTCTCGAGGCTATTCTCTGTATCTTGGTCGAGTGGAATAAGCTGCCCACTAAGAAGATGATATCTAATATAGTAAAACGATACCAAAAAATTTTGAGAGCTTATAATGAACTTGCAAATAATGGACTTCTTTTGCAAAATACAGATTTTGTTATGTGATTGTTCCTATCCCAATTATCATCTAAAAAGTCCAAACAGATCTCAGACTTGAAAATGAGCATTGTTGCGGTAGTTCTTATTTGCTCATCGAAGAAAAAATCTACAAACACCTCAAGAGTCATAAATAGTGCGAGCCGAACTATTTTTGTGGTAATTGAATACTTGAGGTTCTTTTGTATATCTTGAAACAACTTATTCCTAAAGCTTTGTTTGCGAAGCAGGCAAGGACCAATCCTTGCTGTCAAAGGATGGAAGTGACAAAGGAGCTACACGACCCAACCAATGGAAGTTCTCGGTTCCACATATGTAATATCATTAAAAAAAAATCCATTATTTGCAAGTTCCTTGTGTGTCTTCCTCGGTACATTTGCTCACCAATAAATGCATGGAAAGCACCAAAAATCCCAACTATTCTCTCAATTGGTTTCGAATCTGTCCTATTTGATGGATAAATATCTGAAACATACCAAAGATGATATCCACCACTTAATATTCAAATATAATCATGCACTAAGCGAGAGGAGATGTTTGCAACCTTAAGTCTGCATGCTGGAAAGCATGTTGTATGAGGACCTCTTTCACCCGCTTGCTTTGTTCACACACTTTAAACTCTTTAACTTGACCCTTGAAAGCCTCCACGAAATCATTGTGTTGCCTCCTCTTCCTCCTCCTAGTTTGCAATAGAACCCAACTTCCAATAGTTCTTCGAGATGGAATCCATGCTTGATTGTCTGTAGTATAACTGTTAAAAATTCTAACAGAGTCAATGGTAGTGCTAGGCCTTCGAGAAGTAGACATGGTGCACAGTAGAATGAATACACAAAAAGGTTAGCGCAAATATGAAAAAGGGAAGAAGTTTTTAGAGGGAAGTAGAGCTACTCAAAGTCATATTTGGGCAGGAACAAAGATACTAGATAGAGTCTTCAATGAAAGTTCTGAAATTACTCGGTACAGAGTTAGTACGACTTACGGCATTTATCCCTTGAAAGCGTGAAATTGTGCAATTTGATGAACCAAAATAATATTTCCTCCCTCTCTTCAAAAGATCTTGACTCCAAAATGTCGATTTTCAACGTAACGTTAGCCTCTTTCTCATTGGTCGAGCGCCACTCTCTCTCTAGAACTGAAAGGCCCAAAAGTGAGTCCAACTTTCTCCTAATGTCTTAAACCTTCGCTAAGCTCTCATTAATTGCAGGGAATATCTCTCGAAGCCATAAGCCAAATCTCTTAAGCTATCAAGAGAGGAGTTAATCCTCATCTCTCGGAGCCATAAGCCAAGCTCTCTAAATCAAGCCTAATCTCTATAATCCTTAATCCAAAGCCTAATCTGGTTCTCATAAGCCTATCTTCTAAACTGAGCCTAATCTTCTAAGCTTTCATTACCCGAGTCATAAGCTCTCTTAAGCCATCTTAAAGCTTCCCTAAGCCTCATTAGCCATTCGAAACCTGCTCAAAGCTTATTAACCATTCGAAACGGAAAGCAGGAGGTAGAGTAAGCAGAACGTCATCCTTTTTTTGTTTAAGCACTTGGATTAAGCAAGATTTCTTCTTGTAAAGAGAATTTAAGCCTCATTAGTGATTGTTTAACCATGGACTCTGTCAATGAACTGGAATTAGGCGAACTGCTTGTTTTAAAATCTGTTGTCGTTAATTGTGTCTGCTACACCTCTTCCCCCCCCACCTCTCACAGCCAGAGGCCCGGTGCCTTCCCGGCTAACCTTTCGCACAATTATCCCCCGACATTCTTGGTGAACCCGAGGCGAAACGAGCCGGGGTGGGAGGTCACGATGGAGATTCCAGCAGAATTGAAGCAGTTTATTGAAGGTTACAACCTGAATAGATTTGAGAAAGATCTAGCAGTAGCAGATATGCCAAAAATGCTGGGCTTAGTTCAGAGGTGCTTGCAAGAAGTAAAAGCTATGAAGATGAAAAAGAAGCTTGATGATGCAATGGAGATGGCACTTGATGCCGTACATGAATAATATGGGATTTTCCAAGGACATGATCCAGATGGACTCCTTGCATGCTATCAAGCGAAGATGAAGAGCCGAGGAATTCCAGAAGATCGGATGATTTCAACCTTTGAGAAGTGGTAACCTCTAAGTTTAAAGATAAGGTCTGACAACTAGCAGAGACATACCCCACATAGTGGGACTATTTTGTAGATGGTTTTGTTCATGAAAGCTCATAAATTATCGAGTTAACAATGAAGGAGATTAATGAACAAAGCCAGATTTTTTTCTATAAAGAAGAAGGGGATCATATGCAGTTCCTTAATTATGATCTATTTTGGCACCATATTTCTACAAGAAGTAAAGCCAAGGCAAATACAGCTTTGGAAGTAGCAGATTCAACGACAAAGGACCATATTTTGAGCAATCGAACAAAGGTACATAATGAATTTACTGCCGAAACACATATATATGATTTTTTTTAAAAGATTGCTCGCATGGAAGCTACCTCGAATAATAGTTCTAGTGAAGAGCCAAACTGTTCAACAAAACATTTACAAGCTACTGACCTTGGCATGGGATGCTCTCAACAAGTTTATCAAGAAGATGAGCCACTACAGGCTTTTAATGGTTCTATTGGCACTATAGCTGAGCAGGGCAATAGATTTATTGCAGATGATTGCATAAAAAAATCTATTATATATACAATAGCTGATGAAGTCGCCGAGACTGTGAACCTAACACAGGATGTACCTGATAATGCCAATGAGCTTATGGTTGCTTCTGGCAATATGTTTGCTGATTCTATTATCAGAGAAGCAAATTCCATAATTGATGGGTTTTTGGCCCAATCTGAAGGAGAAGGTTATAGCAGTATAGCTCAGCTTTGTGATGCATGTACCCCTTCAGAAGGGGTTCCTGATGAACCTTTTCAAAGTTATAATGGCTTGCTAAGTAGCATGGATGCAGATGAGAAAGCAGAGGACGATATTGAAGATTGCCTACATCATGCTGATTGGGAACAGGATATTGACATAGATTTTACATCTATGCTTATATACGGGCTGGAAGAGGAGCCAACTCCTATAGCTTTGAAGAATGTTGAGATTTCCAAAGGTGATTTTCCCACGGATGTTATGGATGAAGATTTTCAGGACAAAGCTATTATTCATTATGAACCTCAAGAGCTAGGTAAAAATCTCTCTCATGATACAAGTCCAGAAAGTCCTAAGATTTTTTGTAATGGCTGTGAAGCTAGAGGGGGTGATGGTGCTAAATCATCCCTGATAATGCATAAAGTGCACATGATTTTTCATTTTCTTAGACTATGTGCGAAATATGGATGGATTTGGATATTATTCCTAATTCCTATGTCAGTGATGTCCTGGCTACCAGTAAAAGGGAGGCAGAATTCTTTAAGTCTTGCTGATAACGACCTTAAGTTACCAAAAGTTTATGAGATGTGGCAGCTACACTATGCTTCAGGTGAAGCTCTAGTATATTGTGGAGGCCATCAATGCTATGTGATCTTAATGGTATTTGATCCAGGTCATTCGAAAGATCTTCAAGAGCAGGCTCATTATGGATGGATATTTTTGGGTCTACATTGTGGTTTCTTTCTGCTAGAACCTGGAATAGCATATTTGGAGCAGAAATTCTTGAAGTTGATTGATTTATAATGTGTGTGCTTATGTGGATATTATGGTGCTCCACTATTGGGGCAATTCCTTATTATCCCATTTGATCCTGAGAGTTATTGAAGAGCAGCTTGCAGATTCAAAGATATCATTTATTTAGTAGGTTACTTGGCAGTAGATTTATTTTTGGATGTATGCTAAGACAGAATTGTTTTTGGTTATATGATCAATAAGCTTACATGGCTAGCTTCTAGTTGACATCTTGGACAATTGTTATAGTATCTTCACATCTTTTGAGATGGTTCTGCTACCACAACTTGAAGTAAAGGACTTGAAGACCATTCCATGTGTAGACAGAGTAAGGCATACTTGAGCTTGAAAGGTTCCCTAAAGAGAGCTGAGGGTCAAGCCTTGTGCATAAGTAACTGGAGCACTTGAGTCTGGCGGGGCTCTCTTAACAGATTTTCATAATTGCATGCTTTGGAGATACGACCACTACGGTTCAAGGATTGTGGTGGGACAGCTACGAGATAATTAAGCTAGACTATTGATGTTATGATTTACACCTTCTTTTTGTTTTACATACCTTTATCAACTACACGAGCTTGATGACAAGTAGCTTAAGGTATTTATAGAAGATGCAGCTTGAAGACCGGTTGGCACAGACCAAAGACTGTGCAGGTTCACAAGGGGTTAATGTCGTGCTCCTCCGCGCCCATGACAAGAAAATGAGCAAAGGAGTTCCAATCAAGATTATTTGAATCCTACATGATTAATCACCAGTTATAAGGGCTTGCTAACAAGCCAATTTAGAAGCTCAAAGTGTGCCAAATGTGGCTCTAAGGGCCAAAAGATGTCTTGGTAATGCCAACTAGTGAGTATGCTTGAATATTATGCTTAAAGTGGTCATGGCTGGGATTTTATTAGTCAAAGTTGAAGTACTTGATGTGATCTAGTGGCCTGTCTTTACGGCTCGTCGATTGGAGCTACGGTGAAGAAGTTATGGTAGTTTAAAGTTCAAGTCGATTGTAGATCCGTACTGGATTGGGCAACTGCAGCTGAGGGGACAAAAATGAAGAGAATGTGTCGGGCTGAAGTGATCACTTCGGTATTTTCAGATTAGTGATCGGATTTATGGTTGTCAAGTTATTGACCGTTTAAGATGCACCGGGGGCCAGTTCCGTACCAGTCTGGTCAGCTCGGTTGGAGTGCTATTTTGAGTTTTACCCAGGTTTTGGAATGCAATGATTGTGTGGAAATGTCAACATGGCTACGGCTTGCTAGAGAAAAAAGAGGTGTCAGGCTTTGACTTGGCCAACTTGTGTTCCGGACCTAAAGTCCCAAGCTTAGCCTTAGCCGACATCTGTACCAGCCGGTAAGTGTCCCCGAAGCCGCCAATGAAGGAAGCTTTGTCCGGGGAAAATTGTGGTGCTTGGCAATGCTGCTGATGGAAGTTATTGTGCTTGGCAATGAGGTGCCTGGCAATGCTTTGCCAATATGGGTGCCTAATGTAGTGCCCATTAAGGCTGGCCGCCCAAAGAGCTAAGAAAAGGGTCGCCCAAGGCAAATGAATAAGGCCGCCGACCAACTTAAGGGCCACCAGTTTCATAAGTTAAGGGTTTTTTTAAAGCTTAGTGTGAATCCAAGAAAAAAAACATACATGGCGAGGAGTTGCAAGTACCGAGCACGCACGCAGGTGGAAGGGAAACCGCTCCCGCTGGCCTGCACAAGGCTCGGGTGAGCTCGACGATGAGACGGAAGATGCCAAGCATGCCTAGGTGCTCACGTTCAAGCCAAAAACCACATGATTTGGTTCTCCCCACAATCCGGCCCTGCCAGGTCACCAAGGGCTACCCATTAGCGATGTCGCTAATGGGTAGGCCAAATATAGAAAAGGGAAAAGTCTGCATGCAACCTCCAAAAAAAGAGGGGAATCCTGTGATTTGGGCTCTCTTCACCTCATCATCTTGTGGAACCTCCTCACCTGGGAATTGAAATCTCTTAAGCTCTAATTTAACGGTTTTAAGCTCTCATAAGCAAGAATTATATTTCCTTAAGCAATCCAAATCTCTCGAATTCATGAATCAAAAGCTCTCAACATCAATCCTAAGCCTGTCGAATTCCATAAGCTTAAGCATCTTAAACCTTCGCTAAGCTCTCATTAATCGCGGGGAAGCTCTCTCGAAGCCATAAGCCAAAGCTCTTAAGCTATCAGGAGCGGAGTTAATCCTCATCTCTCGGAGCCATAAGCCAAGCTCTCTAAATCAAGCCTAATCTCTCTAGTCCTTAAGCCAAAGCCTAATCTAGTTCTCATAAGACTATCTCCTAAACCGAGCCTAATCTTCTAAGCTTTCATTACCCGAGTCATAAGCTCTCTTAAGCCATCTTAAACCTTCCCTAAGCCTCATTAGCCATTCGAAACCTGCTCGAATTTTATTAGCCATTCGAAACGGGAAACATGAGGCAGAATAAGCAGAACATCATCATTTTCTTATTTAAGCACCTAGATTAAGCCAGGTTTCTTCTTGTAAAGAGGACTTAAGCCTCATTAGTGATTGTTTAACCATGGATTCTGTCGATTAACGGGAATAAGGCTAACTACTTGTTTTAAACTCTGTTGTGATTAATTGTGTCTGCTACACCTCTTTTCCCCCACCCCTCATAGCCAGAGGCCCGGTGCCTTCCCGGCTCACCGTTCGCACAATTATCCCCCGACAATGTAACGATGATCTGCCCAGTATATTAGGATATTCTCCCAACCCCGCTCTCATCACATGAAAATCAACCACCACCTTTGCATCATACGCCTCCACTTCTAAGCTCTTTACAACACCCAAACATTTTACTTTTTGATGGTTTGCCAATTTGATCCGAAATCCTGACATCCCAGTGACTGTAAGACCCATCTTCTCAACGCATGAGTGTGTTATGACACATATTTGGGCTCCACCATCCACATAACCTTGTCCCAGATTTTTTATTTTGTGCCACACATCTACTATTGGACAAATGTCTGGGAGCTCATCCATTGCCAAGACCATCATTGAACCTCTCTTTGGTTCTTTCTCCATTGGGTTAACCATCCTCTTCCACTGTCGCTTTAGCTTAGGCAGCATCTCTATAAGCTGCCCAAAAGTAACATCTTCTTTCCTACTTGTCAGATCCTCCTTCAAGTCATATCTTAATTGCCCATCCCCTAGTGGAAAATCTGAAACATGACACTTGTGACGAGCCCTCCTTTTCCTCTTGGCCTTGACATCCTCGCCTTCATGGCTCTTTCCCTTCTTCTTACTAGGACCTGGGGCATTTCTTCCTTCCTTATCCTGTGTGGTCCATTTCCCAATAGGTATCACTAATGTATCCTCTAGCTTTGATGCCTTCTCCACTTTTGTCTTTACCTTTTCCTCTTGGGTTAATCCACTGGTTCCTTCTTCCTCCTTAATTTCAATGCCATAATCATTTGACCTAGTTAGCACCTGTCTTGGCGATGGATACATGTCTCCCCCATCCTTGGTAGCTTATCACATTGCGGGCTGATGTGGCCGAGCTCTCCGCAATCATAACATGTGGGCGTCTGCCTCGAGAACCTACCATTGCTTTGTCCAACACCACTCCTAGGCCTTTCTTCACCTCCTGGCTGATTTGCAAACCTCCCTTGACCTCGATTATTTCCTATATTACCTAGCAGGTTGAGGCCGAGATTCTTCATTAAATCCACCACTTGCTTCATGTCTTGCCTTAGCCCATCACATTAGGACAAAGCTAGACTCACTTTTGGGCCTTTCAGTTCTAGAGAGAGAGTGGCGCTCGACCAATGAGGAGAAGGCTAACATTACGTTGAAAATCGACATTTTGGAGTCAAGGTCTTTTAAAAAAAGAGAGGAAATATTATTTTGGTTCATCAAATTGCACAATTTCACGCTTTCAAGGCATAAATGCCGTAAGTCGTACTAACTCTGTACCGAGGAATTTCAGAACTTTCATTGAAGACTCTATCCAGTATCTTTGTTCCCACCCAAATATGACTTTGAGTAGCTCTACTTCCCTCTCAAAACTTCTTCGCTTTTTCATATTTGCGCTAACCTTTCTGTGTATTCATTCTACTGCACACCATGTCTATTTCTCGAAGGCCTAGCACTACCATTGACTCTGTTAGCATTTTTAACAGTTATACTACAGACGATCAAGAATGGATACCATCTCGAATAACTATCGGAAGTTGGGTTCTACTGCAAACTAGGAGCAGGAAGAGGATGCAACACAATGATTTCGTGGAGGCTTTCAAGGGTCAAGTTAAAGAGTTTAAAGTGTGTGCACAAAGCAAGCGGGTGAAAGAGGTCCTCATACAACATGCTTTCTAGCATGCAGACTTAAGGTTGCAAACGTCTCCTCCAAGTTTTCCAAGGCATCGACCCAACTGTAAGTTATTTTCAGCATCTCGCTAAGTGCATGATTATATTCAAATTTTAAGTGGTGGATATTATCTTTGGTATGTTTCAAATATTTATCCATCGAATGGGACAGATTGGCAACGAGTTGAGAGCATAGTTGGGATTTTTGATGCTTTCCATGCATTTATTGGTGAGCAAATGTACCGAGGAAGCCAACACCAGGAACTTGCAGATAATGGAATTTTCTTTTATGATATGTCGTATGTGGAACCGAGAACTTCCATTGGTTGGGGTCGTGTAGCTCCTTTGTCACTTCCATCCTTTGATAGCAAGGATTGGTCCTTGCCAGCTTCGCAACTAGTGAAAGCTTCAGGAATAAGTTGTTTCAGGATATACAAAAGTCCCTCAAGTATTCAATTTCCATAAAAATAGTTTGGCTCGCACTATTTATGCCTCTTGAAGTGTTTTTAGACTTTTTCTTTGATGAGAAAATAAGAACTACCGCAACAATGTTCATTTGCAAGTCTGAGAGATGTTTGGACTTTTTGATGATAACTGGGATAGGAACAATCACATAACAAAATCTGTATTTTGCAAAAGAAGTCCATAATTTGCAAGTTCATTATAAGCTCTCAAAATTTTGTGGTATCGTTTTACTATATTAGATATCATCTTCTTAGTGGGCAGCTTATTCGACTCGACCAAGATACAGAGAACAGCCTCGAGAACAAACCTTTATCAATGGAGCTCTACTTTCGAGACAACCTACTTACTATGATGGAGACAATGTCAAGCACAACTCTTGCACAGCTCATGGTAGATCTTACATGTGAAGAACTTCCACTTTTGCTGGAATTGTATGCATTAAATCTGAACAATACAAAGGTGCTTACTAAATCGATAAATTTTGATTTTCTTTAATACATTAAGACAGAATCTAACTTTTTCTTCTTTTCAGATTCCAAGACGCAAGGAGAAAACAACATTGTGCAAGGAGTTGCTAACAAATACACTTCACTTAATTGCTTCCACCGGAAGCTAGGTCACATACCTTGTGTACGCAAAGAGCTTTGATGCCATGCAAACCATGATGTACTCTTCAAAATGACTAATGCAGAGCCATTTTTTGGTGGTCAAACAATGTTTCAAAAATGTACATTTTCAATGTTTCAAAACTTTACATATTATGTTGTTTCTGTCAAGATTTATACAAGTAAATTTCTCCCTTTCCCTACTATTGTCCTCTCCCCCGGTTTGTGCCACTTGTCCCCTGTCCTCTCCCCCGGTTCGTGTCACTCGTCCCTTTCCCTCTACTCCGGTTGCTGCTACTTCTGCCTCTGGGGACGCTCGTCTCGGGCATCCTTTTGTGTCGCTCGAAATCATGGGCCTCTTCCATGGCTTCCCATGCTTCTTGCACCTATGAAGCTTCCCTCTACTCTTGCTCTTGCCGTCGACGTGTAGCCCATTCCTCTACTTCTACGGCGTCCGCATAATATTGCTTTATTGCTTCTTTCATATTTCGAACTTCTTCTTGAGTCTGATTGTGGCATTGCGTCATTTCGTTAATGCGAGCCTCTTTGAACTTGTCAGCTCTCGCCGCTTCCTCTCTTGTACGTTTGTTTACCGAGATTATAATATGCTGGATGGCCATTACAGAAAAATGTCGCACATCGTTAGGGTGTAGTTATGTAATTATAGTTCCTGTAGAAGCGTGATATAGACATTTGTTACTTTATATAAACGTTGTAGCAAACAATAAAACATCAGATTACTTACGTTCAGTACATACATAATTTTACTGAGGAGCAATAGGGCATTCAAACAGGTTCGCCAGCCACAGATATAGTCATCAGTCTGCTTGGCACGGTTACCCGCTCGTGCCAGACGGTATTTCCTAGATCATGTTCTAACAAAACATGCTCTACATAGCATACAAGTTTTTTCGCGGAACTACATACATAACCACTTGAGTCAACAACACATTATAAAGAGACACTGCTTTCCAAATGTACCCAAATGGGCCTTACGTTTTTACACGACCGTGAAACGCCCTGCTTTGCCCGGAGTTTGCGTAGTAAACAATCTTAGCTTCCATGTCAAATAACATCAGACTCCAATGATCACTACAAAGACACCATCAAAGATGAGGAGAAAGATTCTAAATGCAACATGCTTTTTACAAGGCAAGAAAAAACTCACGATTGATTGTATGCAGTGACTAGAAAGCACGCTAGATCAAAGTTGACTTTGCTAAACCAGTTTATGAGACTCAAAAAGGAAACTGAGTTGTTCTACAGATAAGGCGATATCAGTGGATCTATTACGTATACTTTGTCTTGAACCTCAGGGGGCAGAAGTGAGATAGCGTGGCTAACATGAACAAATGGCAGAGATTAGACTTGAGGTATTTCAGCGGTCTGTCACTACCACAAAACCGTGAGTCAATACCAAGTGAGTGGGGCAGCTATCCAATTCCATCTTCCACTGACTCGCTTGGTATTGACCCATGTCTTAACGGTAGTGAGCCATTATAAAGAAAAACTTGACGACTTTCGCAAATACATGGGTCAATACCGAGCGAGTAGTATCACTATCCAATTCCATAAGCCACTGTCTCACTTGGTATTGACCCATGTCTCGGTAGAGACCCATTTAATGAACCAAACGTGACTTTTTTAAAGAGCATGAGAATTACCACAAAGCAATGTTGACGACCTCATCCGTTGCGTTGGAGTTGCTGAAACTGTATATACACAGGAAGTCTTGATGATCGAGGTTGAAAATGCAAACCTCCTCCGACCTTCCAGACAGTAGTATATGTGCATGCAGAGGCATTGAGATGAACAGAACTCTCAACTCCTCTTCATTCTCTTCGTTGATTTGCTGAAAAATAGTTGACTCATCTGATACATTGGATGGCCCTTGTGATGCAGATCCTTGCCCTTGCCTTTCTTGAGTTGGCTCCCTGGTTGCCTCATGCGCCTCCCTAACATCCGTACGGTCCTCCCTTACATGCATAGGCTCCGGATCATTTTCCTTCAATATTGGTTCCTCCATAGATGTCTCAGGGTCCACCCTGGCCTGCTCTTGCCCCTCATCATCCCTTATTGGCTGCGGATCCTCCATGACTTCCTCATTTTGGCATCTAGCTGGCTCCTCGATAACTGTCTCTGTTTCTTCCATGACTCCCTTGGGGTCCACTTTGGCTTTCTCATGCCCCTCTGCGGCTATATCAGCCTGCCCATCTGTGTCGTTTCTCTCGATCCGTGATCCGGTCCTTCTTCTATTTGTTTCAGCCCCTAGATGGATCTGTCTGTCGTGCACGAGGATGGAGAGGGGGGATGTTCAGAATATCCATGGTTCTACTATCCCAGATAGTAGAACCATGGTACTATTATCCCGGATAGGCACTGGTTGAAGCAGCCCATCGTAGCCAAAACTTAGCCTCCGAAGAGTATCAAAATCCCGCGTCATTATAGTAACATGGTGTGCATGGGCAGCGAGGATATATCCATCGTTGAAGAGTTCCATTAGGTAGTCTTCTGCAATTTCTTGAAGGCAGAGTAGTGCACTTCTGGCCCATCCCATGCCGACTCTCCACTTCTCGCAAATCTCTCACACTACTCGTTAGAAAGGAAGACGTGGAATAGCACGTTGAACGTGTCGTTCTATCCTACGCAACTCTTGCAGTACACCTCTGTGCGCCTCATATGGGCGTCTTCTTGCTTGAGCATTCAAAGATTCACTTGTTGCCCTCCTAGCCGTGGCCTTTACACCAGGCATCTCTACAAATAGCATAACACCAAAAGAGAATTCATTTGTCAGCACAAGGGACTTCAAATTTCAGAAAAGGTTAGTACCAAGCGAGCAGGTGCATCCGAAAGAGTTTGCCTTCCCTTATTCGCTCGATAGTGACCTTAGGAAATAGTAATAACAGACATCACTTATATTTTCTAAGGTCAGTACCAAGCGAATAGGTGCACAGGAAAGAGTTTGCCTTCCCATATTCGCTCGGTAGTGACCTCAGAAAATAGTAATAGCAGACATCACTTATATTTTCTCAGGTCAGTAACAAGCGAATAGGTGCATAGAAAAGAGTTTGCCTTTCCATATTCCCTCGGTAGTGACCTCAGAAAATAGTAATAGCAAACATCACTTATATTTTCTGAGCTCACTACCAAGTGAATAGGTGCATAGGAAAGAGATTGCCTTCCCTTATTTGCTCAGTAGTGACCTCAGAAAATAGTAATAGCAGACATCACTTATATTTTCTGAGGTCAGTACCAAGCGAAAAGGTGCATAGGAGAGAGTTTTTCTTCCCATATTTGCTCGGTACTGACCTCAAAAAATAGTAATAGAAGACATCACTTATATTTTCTGAGGTCAGTACCAAGCGAATAGGTGCATAGGAAAGAGTTTGCCTTTCCATATTCACTCAGTAGTGACCTTTAGAAAATAGTAATAGCAGAAATCACTTATATTTTCTGAGCTCAGTACCAAACGAATAGGTGCATAGGAAAGAGTTTGCCTTCCCATATTCGCTCAATAGTGACCTCAAAAAATAGTAATAGCAGACATCACTTATATTTTCTGAGGTCATTACCAAGCAAATAGGTGCATAAGTAAGAGTCTGCCTTTCTCTATTCTCTCGGTAGTGACCTAAGAAAATAGTAATAGCAGAGATCACTTATATTTTTTGAGGTCAGTATCAAGCGAATAGGTGCATAAGAAAGAGTTTGCCTTCCCAGATTCGCTCGGTAGTGACCTCAAAAAATAGTAATAGCAGACATCACTTATATTTTCTGAGGTTAGTATCAAGCGAATAGGTGCATAAGAAAGAGTTTGCCTTCCCAGATTCGCTCGGTAGTGACCTCAAAAAATAGTAATAGCAGACATCACTTATATTTCCTGAGGTCAGTACCAAGCAAATAGGTGCATAGGAAAGAGTTTTCCTTTCCATATTCGCTCGGTAGTGACCTTAGAAAACAGTAATAGCAGACATCACTTATATTTTTTGAGGTCAGTACCAAGCGAATAGGTGCATAGGAAAGAGTTTGCCTTCCCTTATTCGCTCGGTAGTGACCTCAGAAAATAGTAATAGGAGACATCACTTATATTTTTTGAGGTCAATACCAAGCGAGTAGGTGCATAGGAGAGAGTTTGCCTTCCCATATTCGCTCGGTAGTGACCTCGAAAAATAGTAATAGCAGACATCACTTATATTTTCTGAGGTCAGTAGAAAGTGAATAGGTGCATAGGAAAGAGTTTACCTTCCCTTATTCACTCGGTAGTGACCTCAGAAAATAGTAATAGCAGACATCACTTACATTTTCAGAGGTCACTACCAAGCGAACAGGTTTTCATCCCCTGCAACAAAATACCTTATTCGCTTGGTAGTGACCTCAGAAAAGTGTAAAAGCAAGCAAACAGGTTTTCATCCCCTGCAAAAAAATACCAATGTGAAGGAGACGTTTAAGTACATGCGGTTCTAACTGTCATGTCGTTCCCTCCCATCACCTCTCTTAATCTAGGGGGTGGTACCATTGCTTCTCTCTCCCACGTCTACCTCTCATGAAACCGCATGGCGGTACCACCCCTCACAGACCACTCACTCATAAGCCAAAACCCAGGCTCTACGTTTTAGGCATGTCCATCTAGTCTATTTAACCAGCAGGTTTTTCAGAACCTCCCTCAGGGTTTCACAGAACAACTACAAGAAGCTTAGGATAGTCGTGATGCCTTTCCAAGGTATACTCCCGCAACGCCAGCAACACCGCATCCGGGCCCTCCTCAGGAGGTCCCCCGTTGGCCCTCCCCCAATGTTACCCTTAATGTTCTCGATCGACACAGCCCGGGAGTGGCTGTTGTGAACACGTGAGTCAATTCTCGAGGTAAGCCACTGGTAATTCTTTGCTTTCTGCTCCTAGTTTGAAGAGATTATTTGCTAAATGCTCTGTGTAGGATGCTAGACTGAAGCTGGAACAAATGCTGATCGTCAGGCATAGGATCTCAATCCTTAAAGACTCTCTGGAAGCAAGAAGGCTTGAAGACCTGCAGCGATTGCTCGCCGAGAATGACTCTGTAGAGGCTATCTTTAATTGGCTACAGGAGATGAAGGATGAAGTGCTTGAGGTAGCCAGTAAATATGAAGATGCCATTAACTTTGCCAACAGGCTTCAGGAAGAGATAGTCTGGTTGTGAAGGAAAAGGACTACATGGTTATTGCGAACCCTAAACCCCCGAAAATTAGTAGGCCACTCTTTGTAAAGTCTAAGTGTTTTGTAACTCAAAACCCGGTGTTAAGTTGTAATTTTGTTTCTTTCTTATAAATTCAAAACGCGTATTTGGTAAAAAAAACCCTAAACCCGCAACAAACAAGGTTTACCTTTCCCTTATTTTCTTAGTATTGACCTCTATACTAGCAGACATCACTTAACTTTTCTTTTGGTCAGTACCAAGCGAACAGGGGCATCGAACTAAGTGGCCTTCCCTTATTCGCTTGGTACTGACCAAGGAAAAGTGTAAAAGAAAACATCCTATGGTAAAGATGATGGTCAGTACCAAGCAAACAGGTGCAGCAAACAGGGTTTACCTTCCCTTATTCACCTGGTACTGACTACACAAAATACAAGTGCATAGAAGGGTAGTAAGTAGCATACCTCTTCACTGTGTGTAGAGTTCCGCATCACTGAAGCACTGCAGAATAGGAGTAAGAGAAGGAGGATGCACGATAGTAAGAGGTGATGGAGTTGAGAGGGTTTTCTAACCGCGTAGCATCAATGGGGGTAAATTTAATTAGAATGAGCACAGTAGAGGACGCGAAAAGAGGTAGAATAGTTGAGATGTTTGGCGGGGGTACTGCCTCTAAACTTAGAATGCTTACCTCGGGGAGGGTGAGAACTTCACTTATGTGCGAGATTGCGGTTGGTAAATCCTACTGCATGGGAATCTGAGACCATTTATTACTGGTTGTCCTCGTCAGTGCAGCCCACGTGCCTTTTTGAGTGACTGTTTAGGGTTAGACAAACGCTAACCGCCCTTACATTCGCCATCCCCATCTCCAACTGGAACAATTAGATCGCGGCTGCCTTTTCCTTTTCTGCACTCTTCCCCTTGGCCAGCTCTCGTGATCCTACGTTTAGAGTCAGACGCCGATTGCCCTTGCATTCGCCATCTCCATCTCCAAGTAGAACAAACAGATTGCCATTTCCTTTGCATTTTCTACACTCTTTCCCTTGGCCCATTCTCGTGTTCGTGCGTTGAGAGTCAGATGCCGATCACCCTTGCAGTCACCATCTCCTTGTCCAAGTAGAACAAATAGATCACCGTTGCCTTTGCATTTTCTACGCTCTTTCGCTTGACCACCTCTCGTGATCCTGCATTGAGCGACCTCCATTGGGTCGAGTCCTTTGCTGCCGCGTCGCCATCGCCATCACCACCTTCTGGTTCTTGATGTTGGCGGTGTGCGACATCACCATCCAACTCGGCACCATTGGATATTGCACAGACAAGTTCTTTCTCCCTGCCTCTCCCCTTCCTGTGTGCTGCTAACTGTGTGCGCACCGAAGCCACTGCGTTAGGGTAAAATTAAAAGTCTCAAACCGCATGGTTGGAATAATTACTCCTTATGTAACCATGCCTGAGTTTGGGCATAGTGAGTGAGTAGGCCTATAAATCTATCACTGATAACATTAAATGCTATGTTCTTATCCACCTATTCCGAATGCTTGGGTCCCCAGGACAGAACCAAGCGAATAGGGCCCTTCGAAGATTCTTGGGCCCCTATTCGCTTGGTTCTGACTCAAGAGCCGTCACCTTTTATGATATTAGTGCACGGGACAGAACCAAGCGAATAGGGCCCTTCGCAGATTGTTGGGTCCCTATTCGCTTGGTTCTCTGACTCAAGTGACGTAACCCTTTATGACATTAGCACACAGGGCATAACCAAGCGAATAGGGCCCTTCAGAGATTGTTGGGGCCCCTTCTCGCTTGGTTCTTACTCAACTAACATCACCTCTTATGACATTAGCGCACGGGATAGAACCAAGCAAAAGGAGACCTTGAGGGGTACTCGAGGCTCAATATTCGCTTGGTTATGACACCAAATAGTTTTGGCTTGCTTTTTCTTTCAGTCATGGGGATCATAGTCCTAGAGATAGACGTGAGCGAGGATACATGTGAAGAAAAACTATTGACGTTCTTATACAACACCTATGCTCATCACCGTGCACCAAAACTATCAGGAATGTTTAATGCAAATTTTCCTATACAGAGGATTATCGATTGCTCATTTGAGTACCTACAAACCCATTCGCAACAATATGCGGCAGTCACTTGTGACAATTCCATGACAGTTGATGGCATGAGATATGTGCACCCAGCCGACCTTGACCCTGACAAGAGTGCTTCAAGGAGACTGAATCGCTGTCTAGAAAAGTGTCCCTCCAATGCACTGCTTGTACAAGACAGGTGTATGAAGCACTTCAAAAAGTGTTGCTTAGTGGAATTCTACCACGGGTTTGTCTGTTACTTATACTTGTAGACGGATGGTGAGTCGGAGACTTCCCAGTCAACAACTTTCGGTAGTTGTCCATTGGCGCCGGAGGAAGAGGTAGAGGATGTGGAGGTGCAGTTCAACCCAGAAGAGGAGCGGGTAGAAATACTAAAGGAAACATATGATGCGAGCTTAACTCTTGTTTCTCTTGCGGATGCAGCAATAGGATGCAAGCAAGAAAGTCCAAGTAAGGAAGTGACTTAACCTCTGAATTGTGCTCCCAGCTTTGCTATGGCGGGCAATCCCCACAATGTTCTGCTCACAAATATCATGCATGAGCTCAATATACGGGAGGACTACTGCCTAGCGGTAATTGCAAATTTTTGTGAGGTAGACATGGGGTTTCTGGACGATGATGGAGTGGAGCAACATCTTATTGCTGACACAGCTGTCCGTGACTCATAGTTCACTTTAGGGTGGCAACTGATCAAAGATATATTCAATGAATCGAAGTCCGGAGAGGCCAATTTGCCAATAGATGAGCAGTTTGAGTCGACAACAAAACAACTCGGCTTGGAAAACATGGGTAAGCACGTGGCACCCAGAGATCAGGTAATGAATAGTCAGTCTATTCACATATGGGGGAGGTCGATGCTGGAAATGGACGAGAATCAGATGGTAACTTTTGTCGTGCATTCAGATGGTATTGGAGATAGCCCAGTGATAAAATATCATGATCATTTTTTTTGCTGCCAGGTGCTAGTGTATGACGATAGTTTCCTTAGAAGAGCGGAAGGCTCACAGCAAGGGCTTGTTACTGGAGTCCAAGGCAAGGATGCGGCGTTGTCTCACTACATCAGGCGTTTCAACCACAAAAAGGTTTGTAGAAACAATTCAAGTACTTGGCAATTGTACTCATCTCACTTACGGCCCATAAAAACGACGGGCTCAGGTCCATCTTCTCCCGCTCCTTACTCATGACCTTCGCCACCTCGCATGGCTCTCCACCGCATTTGAAGCTCCCCAAGCCATCTGTTTCTTCTCTTTGCGGATGTGTTGTAAAGACCGTGTAATTTCTGAACTCTTAAGAAGTTTCTTCTGCCTTGCTTTATGAATTAGTTGTCTATATGTCCACTGGTGTAACTCTAATAGGCTATTGGCCTTTTCTTTTCCTCCCCCATGTCTAGTGTGCTTAAAATAGCCTGTTCTTGCCATGTAGTGGGTTTTTTCCATGCCTTGTGTGGACCATATTGATAGTGAGCCGTATGTCTTGGCCAAATATGAACCATGGTTGAACAGTATGTGCTGCATTGTAATACAACAAAATGGTCGGTAGAGTACACTTTTAAAAAACAATTTGTATACGTAGAATGCCAACCCACCATGTAATGTGTGATATATTGCCCACCCCACCCTGTAAGGTAAGCCTTGTGTTTACAGAATTGTATGTCTAGAAATCCTAAGGAAACCTGAATCCAAGCTCATGCCAAGGTAGACAATGTCCGGAAGAAGGCCTTGGGGAAAGGATCTAAGAGTCCTCAAATCAGTGAGCAGGAAACAATTGAGGGACCAAAAATAGAACATGACATTGTAGCGAGAAATGAATTTTCAATACTCACAATATCAAAAAGTACACCAGCACAATGTGAAGCCGATATGTGTGGATTTGGTACATCTAGTGCTATGGATCCACTAGTGAAAAATCTAAAGACAATAGTTTTCAGTTGAAACAGCTAAAGTTAAAGCAAAAGATGCCAAGAAAGCTTATTGATGATGACAAGACAAAAGGCAGTTCAGCAGACAAGGCAATTGAACTATCTCATACCCCACTAGAGACGACTATTGAAAAAGATAAGACTTCTCAAACT
This sequence comes from Adiantum capillus-veneris, assembly GCF_014529385.1. Taxonomy (NCBI): domain Eukaryota; kingdom Viridiplantae; phylum Streptophyta; class Polypodiopsida; order Polypodiales; family Pteridaceae; genus Adiantum; species Adiantum capillus-veneris. The sequence goes on from NC_140941.1 coordinate 43,727,130, forward strand.
CAAATGGCTATAGTCACCCACAAGCCAGTGTAGCTAGCTCAACATGATAGGTTATAGAGGCTGCAAAAGAAGCCCTTGCAAGGGAATTTGGTCCTTCCAAAAGCTAACAAAGAACTAATGCCTTATCACAATCCTATGATGATATATGAAAGTGCCGTGGATGGTGTAGAAACCATTACATATGGATGTCTGGCTATTGTTATGTTTGGCTAGAACACTATTGTAAATGCTATGAGGTAAATGATGGAAGCTCAAAGATCTATTTTTAGTTCAACGTTACAAATAGAACAACAAGAAACAGAGACTAAACTTGATGTCTCATAAGAAAATGGCTCAAATCAGAAGTATGATTTTTAGAGCTTACAATCAACTAGAACAAAGATGCAAGAATGATCTCTACACAACAAAAGAAAATAGAGATGCTCAAAAACAACAATGTTTGTCTAGAAGAATAAAAAATGCATCTATGGAAGCAAAAGAGGCACTCAATGGGATTTTGGATGAAAAGAAGATTGCAATGAAGTCACTGTATGTCATGCATACCACTTTGAATAAGGCCACTCCAAGAAAATACATTTACCAATCTTTGGTTGATATTACAGATGTTGATGGCAATCTTATGGTGAATATGGAGGACTATTATAGAGTTTGGTGGACTCCATGACGTTTGATATGGAGTATAAATTTGAAGAGTATACAATAACTTTGGTCAACCAAGCACCAATGAAGCTAAAGAAGAAGACCACCATCAACAGGATGAAGTTGGGAAAAATCATCATACTAATGATGATGATGACCAATCTCTAGCATCAGACTCAGGAACTAGTGAGCACCAAGAAAGAATTGACACAAGGCCAGATGGTGGGAAGGATAGAGAGACTATTAATCAACAACAACAAGGGGTAGGGATTTCATTCACGTCTTCACGTGAAGTGCGAAGTGGTAAAAACTCATACTATTAACACTCCATGAGAGTGTTAATAACATCAAATTCACAAGCACTTGCTAGAACCGGCCTTTCGTGTTAGCTTGGTGGTCTTTTGAGCTACCCCGACGGCACCCGACAGGCCAACAATCATGCGCGGTGGGCTCGTCTATATCCTGCACTTACCCCCCATTTCTCAAGGTGGCTCTATAAAGAATGTCTCATACTTTCCTCCGTCTGTTTTGGCACACTTATTGGCTTATTTGAGGTCTTGGTTTTCATTTAAGAAGCTTTGATTCCTATGTTTTTTAACAACACAAATTTTTACAACTGACATTCCCTTGGGTGTCTATCCACCTGGAAATAGGTTTGGGTAGGGAGCATCCTTGCGGAGGGTATAGGTGGTGCAAGTGCTTGGGGCTCATTTCTATGGTTGGAATGGAGCGCTCCTTATCACTACACCTACGTATTGTTTGTTATATATAGTGAGGCAAGCTTTTCCATGCATGGGAACCCCCCATATATTTTTTCTCTTGTACCAAAAATATTTCCTATTATATAAGTTACTTTTGATTTTTCTTCCCTTTTTCACAAACGTTTTTGCCTTTATTAAATAAATAAGACTTATGCTAATCAATCACGATGTAGAATAAATAAGTAGGCTTTCTTTGTTGATCTCTCTTTTGACCTTAAGCATTAAATATATATATTCTAAATTACATTATATATATTTAGTATTTTCTAATATATTTTTCATGTATATATATTATTCCACCCTACCAAATATTTTATTCACTAGTTTTCATTTTCAAACCTCAACCCCACTTTCAAATTTCAATAATACCTCCATCTAGATGATTGCCAATCTTTTCAACACTCTAGGTCATGTTTTCATACACATGAAAGAGCTTACACTTGAAGGCAAGAGAGAAGTCCACTCAAAGAGGACCACCAAAAGACCTTTGCAGCCACAAATAATACATTATTTGGCTGAATTTTTTGCATAGAGAAGAATCCCGAATTTGAAGAAGTGCTCAACATGAAAGTTGTAGCTTGTGAGCTCAACTTTTATCTCAAAGTTTTTCATAATTTTTGGAGTTATGAACGCGGAGGTATGATTTTTTGTGGTGGACCCCAGTTTTCTCGTGTAATGGTGACACAGGCCATCCCCAGTTTTCTTCCCTCTAGAATGGCTATGGTTCTACAAGTCTTCAAGCATGATTACAAGAGACAAGACTCTTTTAATGAGGTCTTGGCAAGTCTAGAGTGATTCTATCACCATTTTTGGAGGATCTATCTTCATCAACAACTATCCACCTTCGACAACCTCTCTTGTAAATTTCTTACCTCTCTCTTCTCTCCCTAATAAGCTTATGTCTAGCCAAAGCTAAGCTATTGTAAATATCTCCTATCCTCTACATCCTACCCACATTCTCTCTTCTTCTCTCTCTATTGACTCTGGTATTTTAAATAATGAGGAGATAAGATGGGAGCCACAGTCACATGCACCCATTTTCCTAGTCACCAGAGTGGGACACTCACCTCGATTAGAAATATTGCTAAATCCTCCCCTCCTTCCCTATATAAGGTGGCCATGAGAGCTCACTAGGGGGGGGGGGGGGGGGGGGGACATACACACACACACACACACCTATCGATACACACCCTTGTGCTACATGCTTGTAGCATGAACCCTAATCACATAATCACAACACCATCACCATGCACAAAAAATGAGCACCGTACCTCCACACCACTTGTAATTAAGGGTTGAAGGCACAATTTCAAGAAGAAGAAGGGTGGACACACTCATGATATTCCTTGACATCAACTCCCATCTCTCCATTATGCCTCCTACTATCTTGTTCCCTTCTCATCTTCTTGCCATACGCTACCGATTGTATTCATCTTTTGCAAGCAATCAACACACTCCATCTTGGTGCCATACCTTGTGTCGCTTTGGATACATTTCATTGTGAGTATGGTATATGCTTGTTCCTTTCCATTTTATTTATTTTTGCTTATGTTAAGATGTGTAGATTCGCCACCATATACACACACACTCTCTCTCTCCCTCTCATATTTCTATCATCTTGCTACTTGCATCTTGAGGTGTGCGGATTCGCCACCTCTTGTATGAGAAGTGAGCATACTTGCATGTTTCCCTAACCTCATTATCTTCCTTACTACATGCACGAGTAGCAAGCCCATTCTCACTCACTCACCACTCCTCTCACCTAATTCTCCGACCACCCCATTCCACATTTGGGCATGGATCTTGAAATTGTTTTCCATGGCATATTTCATTGTGTATATGTATGCATCCTAGCCGCATATCTTGCTAGGTGGTGCCCCTATTGTGTACCTCCCATGATGAGGCCATTGTGCATAGTCTTGGTGTAGAGGCCACCGGGTCTATTTTTCACATCCGCCTCTCAATAGTTACCTCCCTTGTGTGTCTATCCGCCTGGAAACAGTTTTGGGTAGGGAGCATCCTTGTGGAGGGTATACGTGGTGCAATTTCTTGGGGATCATTTCTATGGTTTGAACACCTACGTATTGTTTTTTATATATAGTTACCTCCCTTGGGTGTCTATCCACTTAGAAACAGGTTTGGGTAGGGAGCACCATGCTACGAAGGGTATAGGTGGTGCAAGTGCTTGTGGCTCATTTTTATGGTTGGAATGGATCACTCCTTATCAATACACCTATGTATTTTTTGCTACATATAGTTACCTCCTTTGGGTGTCTATCCGCCTGGAAACAGGCTTGGGTAGGGAGCATCCTTGCGCAGGGTATAGGTGGTGCATGTGCTTGGGGCTCATTTCTATGGTTGCAATGGAGCGCTCCTTAGTGATCACTACACGTACGTATTGTTTGTTATGTATAGTGTGTGGTTAAGTGTACTCCCTATGCATGCAAGGTATATAGCTTCGGCATGTGTGTGTATGGCTGGCACAACACACTTATCCAGCTTCCATCTTCCCTCGCAGATAGAGAAGTAAGACACATTTGGCCATGCTTCTTTGAACATCTCTGTGGTGACCTCTCTATTGATGTCTTTCCACAGTTTTCCATTTGCCGAAGCCCACTCATTGGTCCTTGCAACAACTCTCTCTTAGTCATTCGGGCGAGTTGCATCAGCAAGTGCACGCAAGTGATCGTATGCTTTTGTAGATTTTTTGTTGGAGCTATATATGGCTCACTCTACTCAACTTGGTCTCACCTATATATTTGTATCTTGTCCTCAATATGAATCAGTCTTTGGGAGCGTATATGGTGTGTCTCTTTTCTGGTCTCTCTCTCTTTCTCTCTACATCTCAACATGGTATCAAAGTAGTAACGATCACGTGCCGATTCAATTCATGGTGACAAAACAGTATGGGTATGCGATTTGCATGTAAGATTCAAAAATTGCTACAAATTTTATTTTTGAGCATTGATTCTTGTTAACTATGGTTGTTTTGTGTTAAGAAGAATATGATTAGTGTTTTGTGTGGCGTTTATTGCTAATTGTTGATTACGTTTTCTTGTTGATGACACCCTGAACTTCATCTCAGTTTTTCTTGCTGTTCTGCTCAAAATTCTGCGATCTTATCTTATACGTCTTCTCGCAACAAGATATGGCTATGAATATTCTCGTCAACGACTTTCCTTCTGGCCAGCGTTCTGTTCCTCCTTTCCAAGGTCAAGGTTTTCCAGGCTGGAAAGCAAAGATGTTGTTAGTTCTTAAAGGCGATGAACTCTCCGATGTTGTTCTAGGAAATCGTGTTTGTCCGTCTCAGCCTGTTGATACGGATAATGATAACGTGCTTATCACTGAATGACCTATATTTGAAGATTGGAATGTTGCCTATACGGATTGGCAACGACGTGATAAAGCAGCTCGTCGGTATATTCTTTCTGCTCTTACTGATTCCCTTTTGCTTGATATGTATGAACTGACTACTTCCCATGACGTATGGAAGTACCTTATTGCAAACTTTCAGAAGAAATCTGTCACAGAAATACTTTATTTGAGAGGGTTGCTTAACAAGTTACAATATGAAGTTGGTACTGCCATGACAGGACATATTGAATCTTTCAAATCTATTATTAGTCAACTTGCTGCTGCCGGTGATCCTGTTCCACAAAAGCAACTGATTACACTTCTCCTTGATACGGTGAAGGACTCTTCTTATGATAACATTGTTACTATTCTCTCTAATAAAGATGGTCTTGATTTCGACCAAGCCTGCATGTCTTTAATTGAATACTCTCAATGTCAAGAACGTCGTAATGCTGGTCATGATACAGCTATGATTTCACAAGAGGAGACTGAGTCACAACAGATGGAACGGGATTTTTATGCTCAAAGGCGTCCATTTTAACGAGGAAACCGCAGAGGTGGCCGTCGCGGTAATATTTTCTCTCGTCTCAAATTTCCTAATAAGCAATGTTCTTGCTGCAACAGAAATGGCCATACTGAAGATGATTGTTGGGCACGTCAATATGATGAAGAACACAATATTACCACAAAACAACCACGTTTATCTAGAGACTCTTCTTCTTCTTCTTGTGAATATTGTGGACGATCTGATCATCCCACTCATATGTGCTATAAGCGTCGATTCGACACAAATCGAAATAGAGCATATGCTACTGAACATCAAAACAACATTGTACCAGAAACAAGATGCGTCCTATGTTCAGTTGCTCCAGACAGAATACTTCATGTACGCGATGGATCACTTTTTATTGTCGATTCTGGTGCTACAGGAAATATGACATATCAGTCTAAGTGGCTCCATAACTATCATCCACTACCAGTTCAACGTGTTGTTTATCTTGCTGATGATACTACTTGTCAAGTAAAGGGTATTGGAGACTTATATCTTGGTACCTTATCTTCTTCCACTAGAATTTTGCGAGGAGTATTACATGTACCAGATCTTCAACGTAATCTTCTTTCAGTTGCTAGACTTGTTGATCTTGGTCTGTTTGTTGGATTTGATCATACCAAATGCCGAATTGAGAAAGATGGAAAGACTATAGCCACTGCTCCTCGAAATGGTAATTTGTTTGAACTCTCTCTCAACGATGCTATAGCAAATGTTGTCACTGCTCCAGATGATCATGATTGCAAAGTATGGCATCACCGTTTTGTTCATGCTGATTTCTCAAAACTCCTTGATCTTCAACGTCGTGATCTTGTTCATGGCATGGATCTTAAAGCCCATCCCCATATGGGAATTTGTGAATTTTGTGCTCTTGGGAAACACAATTGCAAACCCTTTCCTCTTTCAAATACAACTCATTCTCATGACATATTGGATCTTGTTCATACTGATATATTTGGACCTCTACCTTCTTCGAGATCACAATATCGCTACTTCATTACTTTCATTGATGATTTCTCAAGGTATACGACTGTATTTCTACTTAGACAAAAATCTGAAACCTTATCTGTTTTCAAACAATTCCACAAGGCTGCAGAACTTCAAACTGGTCGTCGCCTTAAGAAGCTTCGTAGTGACAATGGAGGAGAATATGTTTCTCGAGAGTTTGTGAGTTACTGTGCTGACAGTGGAATTCATCATGAACACACTATTCCATATTCGCCTCAACAGAACGGTGTTGCTGAACAAAAGAATCGCACTATTCTCAATGCTGTAAGATGTATGTTGATTCATTCTGGCTTATCTCGTGTTTTTTGGGCTGAAGCTACTTTGACAGCAGTATTTATTCAGAATCATCTTTCTACTACTGCACCCTCTGTTAAGATACCCATCACAGCATAGACAGGTGACATTCCTTCTGTATCTCATTTTCGAACCTTTGGATGTATTGCTTATATTCATGTTCCCAAAGAAACACGCACAAATCTTGATGCTCCTGGTCTTAAAGTTATTTTTATTGGATATTATGACACTTCCAAAGGCTGTACAAATTCTATGACCCTTCCTCCAAGAAAGTAATTGTGAATCGTGATGCTACTTTTAACGAACCGCTTATGGGAGGCTCATGGTCCATGGATGATTCTGATGATACTAAATCATTGATTCAGGCTTTTCCATTTCTTTCAGAAGATGAAACTCTTCCTATAGAGCAACTTTCCTCTTCATAACCATCCATTCCGAATGTTGCCAATGATGATATTGATATTTTTGTTGATCTGCCTATTGATTTTGAACATGGCTCATGTCATGTTTATGATGACGATATTGCTGATAATGATTTTTCTACTTCCGAAGATCCCATTACTTATGATAAAGCTATCTCTTCACCACAAAAGGATCAATGGCAAGAGGCTATGGAAGCAGAGTACGATTCTCTTATCTCTAAAGGTGCATGGATACTAACTGAATTACCTCCTGGTCATACAACTATTAAATGTAAGTGGGTGTATAAGACAAAAGTAAAAGCAGATGGATCTTTTGACAAGTTCAAGGCATGTTTAGTTGCAAAAGGTTACTCCCAAGTAGATGGTGTTGATTATCAAGAGACTTTTTCACCAGTTGTTCGCATTACAAGTGTTCGCGTTTTATTGGCATTTGCTGTTCAATTTGATTTAGAAGCTCATCAAATGGATGTGCGAACTGCTTTTCTTAATGGTGACTTGGAAGAGGACATTTATATGGAACAACCAAAAGGGTTTGTTATTCCAGGTAAAGAAGACCTTGTTGCTCAGCTCCATAAGGCACTATATGGTCTCAAACAAGCTTCGCGAGCCTGGTATACAAAATTTGATCTTTTTCTCACCTCTAAAGGATTCATCTCTTGCTCGTCAGACCCCAACTTATACATAAAACGCCAAGGTAGCAGTTTTGTGATTCTTGCTCTTTATGTGAATGATACCATCCTTGTTTCCAATGATTTGGGATTTCTTCAGCAAGGGAAAAAGTTATTGTCTTCTGCATTTGATATGGTGGATCTTGGAGAGATTCACTCGTGTCTTGGCATTCAAATCCAACGGAACCGTACAAAAGGTATTTTATTCCTTCGATAGTCAAAGTTTATTGTAGATACTATTCAAAAATTTGGTATGGAATCTGCACATTCAGCCAACACACCTTGTCTTGCGAGCTCTACGAAGAACACTTCTCACAATGGTGGTCAACTTGTCACAAATCAACCTTATGCTAACTTGATTGGATTTCTTCAGTTTGTCGGCATGAACACTCATCCTGATATTCTGTTTGCTGCTAATTATCTTGGACAACATCTTGCATGTCCTTCTCTTAAGCATTGGTCTGCTGCAAAGCGTGTGTTGAAATACTTGAAAGGCACTACATATTTTGGTTTAGTCTATCAACGAATATGTTGCGGCATCACTTGCAGCTCGTGAGTTGATTTGGCTTCGACAAATGCAGGTTGATATTGGTCACTCTCCTCTTTCTAGCACACCCTTGCGGTGTGACAACCAAAGTGCTATTAGTCTTGCAGAAGACTATGTTCAACATAATAAGTCAAAGCACATTGCTGTCCATTATCATTATGTCAGGTATGAAGTACGCAAAGGAACCATTATGGTTGAACACTGTCCAAGTGACCAGATGATTGCAAACATTTTGACCAAAGGCCTCAATGAGTCACGTTTCATCCTCTTGCGCTCGGAGCTTGGAGTTGCTTCGACCTCACTCTTTCTAGATTAGCTTCTTTGCTATTGTAATAGCTTTGTACATATGACATTGTAATCTTTTAGGTACCATGCACTATGCACACTCCACATTTGCACATTGTGATCTCTAAGTTACTTGAATATTTGTACATAGATGCACAATTCACTTTCACATCATCATCGCTGGTTCATATTTTCACATTGTATAGGGGCTTGGGTTTTTTCTTTGAACTCCCCAAGGGTTTTTTCATCCAAAGCTAGAGACCTTTGTTTGAGTGGGGGTGTTGGAGCTATATATGGCTCACTCTACTCAACTTGGTCTCACCTATATATTTGTATCTTGTCCTCAATATGAATCAGTCTTTGGGAGCGTATATGGTGTGTCTCTTGCCTCGTCTCTCTCTCTTTCTCTCTACATTTTCACGCTCGTCCATACCTGTCAAAAACAAATTTACAATATCTCAATGTAAAATAGAACTTAAATTTGTATCATAGATATGTTTGCAAATTTACTGGTACACCTTGGTTTAAGCGATCATGGCACACCACACTTTGTATTAATCATTGTGCACCATGACTTTATTTGCGAATACAGTGTCCAAATTTCATCTAAAATTGAACAACACACCACCTTCTGCATTGATCGCTTTGCTCCATTATTACAAAAAGACTCTACTTTTGAATATAGATTCACAAATTCAACAAAAATATTATGACACATCACATTGTGTATTAATCACTTTTCCCTATGACTACATCATTATAAAATGGTACAATTTAACTCAATGGTCCATGAATATACAAAAAGCTACATTTACATATGTCAGATAATCCGAAAGAGACTACTGTTTACAAAGGGGACCAAATTAAAGTACAATCTATGCATCATCTAACTAAGCGGACACAAACACATCTCCGAGTTGAGCTCTAACATATCTAAATACTCACTCATATTCAACAATGTCTTTCTCTACCTACGTGGTTGTTGTGAGTAGTTTTCCCGCATTATAGAGGCAATCATGCCGCAATCAATTTGCTTTTGCTTTTGCCATGGCACACTGTAATTCTTTAAAAAAACTTTGCATCAATCACATAGTTTCTCAATGCAGAAAGGCTCTACATAGGTGTCAGTGCCTTTCGAATATTGACAAGCAGCTTTTGGGTTGCAAACCTCGGGGTCCTCCAAGGACGTAGGGCATGCTCTGTGGGGTTTTTGATGTTGGTTGTTTGCTTCTCAATCATTAGGAAGAGAATGGGGTCTAGGAGGGCCTCTTTATTTGGGAGTTTAACACTAGAATGGTAACAGGACACTTTTATGTCCTTAGACACTTTTGTGTCCTGTTAAGTGACCATTTTTCTTGAATTATTTGAAGAGTATGAAAATGAATTTCTAGGTGCTATATATCCACAAAGTTGCCTTATGAGCTGAAAAAAACTTAGCATTTTTTTTTTAGTATCGATCTCACCATTAACCTTACTCTTGCACAACATTTTTGAACCTAAACTGTGTGAAAAAACGGGTCCTGTTTTTGGCTTTTTTCAATTTTTGACAACTATACCACTCTAAACTTCATGTTTGTGAGGTTTAGATGGCTAGAGGTTAGGCCTTCATAGTTCTCAACATGTTTTGATGCTTGTAGGGAGAGCTAAGTGTTAAAATTGAAAGTTATGACCAATTTACAAGAATTGCATAATCCTGTTTTTTGGCCAAATTTAGCACTTTTATGATTTTTTTTGTGGCTTTCTTGATATCCAAATTCAATTTTGATTGTGTAAGTGTAATGTATAACATAAAGCTAATCTTCCTTGAGTTTTGGGGGACCTAATATGCTATATAGCATAGTATATGATGATGGTTGAGTTTTTTGATTGCTGAAGAATACGATACATTTTAGAGTAGCAAGTATAACTTTCTCAATATTGCTAGTTTCTTAGGCCAATTGTGTGTATTTTGTAGGTAGTAACCATATCTAATCATAAACGACAAACTTGGCTAGATATTGAGTAGTTTCTATGGGTTTCTAGAGGTCATAATGCTAAACCCAGTTTTTTCATGTTTGCTGTATTTAACACTTTATCATTGCCCCCAAGGTTCCAATTGTAAAAGATCCACTATCCTTTTGACATGATCCATGGCTCCTTTTGAATACAGAGGCCCAAAGGAAACTAAGAAAACATGTATAAAGTATCTGTATTGAGCGTGACTATAGAAACTTTGATGATAGGTCCATAGAATAGCAAAAATGCAACTTTTTTGTACCTTTTTTTTTTGCCCAAAACAAAATTAGTGAGGTTAAAGCAACCATATGTTTTGGTCACCAACCCATTGAAGTTAACGGGGCATTTTATCTCATGTCCTACAAAAATATCCACTCTTATTTATATGCAATCAACCGTAAGAAATTGTTGTTTTGGGCAAAATGCACTGGTCCATCAACTTTGGAGGCTTGTAGTGACCAAGGGATGAGAAAAATTACAAGATTCTCATTTTTTCCAAATGTAGTAGTTATTGAACTATAAGCTCATTAAAGGATTTTTCAAAATGAGTGGATCTACTATGGTTTTGGAATTTTTTCCCAAAACCCTGAAAGGACACTTTTATGTCCTGTTAGGTTACCATTCTAGTGTTAAGGAAGTCAAACCTTTAGAAGTTAAGAAAGTAATCAAAGGACAGCTTTTGAATTCAAACAGGCGAAATGGCCAGTTTATTTGAATTGAAAGTTTCCCCCCAGAATGGAATTTAAAATCTAGCGGGTAAAACCATATCATGTAGCATATTTATGGAAAGAGCTCGATACGTAGATTTCAAATCTATGATCTATGCTCGAATCAAAGATCATATGTAGGTGTTATGTAAGGCCAAAAATTATAAAATTATCCACCTCCTTTTTGGGGGGGAAAGTGCGTCCTTTGACCACTCTTACACGTCTCTTACACACCCACCATTCTTGCACACATGGCATACACCTATTTGTCAAAATGTTAATCACCTCCCATAAGCTCATGGAAAATAAAGAGGCCCTCCTACACCCCATCCTCTTCCTAATGTTCCAACTCGTGGTACCAACCCCCAATCAATGACACCCACACGTGGCACACCTTCCTTAGTGAAGTTAGTCATGATGTTCCATGGGTGCAAGTCATAGTGTATAATTCCTTTGTTGTTTGCGTGTGCCATGGTCTTCACAAAAGCATCCATAAAAGAAGGCGCCCAATTGAGCATATGCTTGCACATGTCTAACTCTTGCTCTATGGAGGGCATCTAGGATCTTCTTTTTGAGCCACTAGTATGCTAGAGAATTCTCCTTTGAGTGATGGAGCACACTCTAACATGACATCTTGATCCATTTCATTGAAGCGAGAAGAAACAAGGACCATGGCTATTGGTATGTTTGTGCAATGCATCTAACGACGCCCCTGTGGAACAATTGCACGCCTGCCACTTGAGCAAAAGATTGGCGGCTCTCTGCTGCATCTCCTTTGAAGTCTTTGACCACATACTACACTTCTGACACAAATCCATAGCATCCTTTCCCAAGCTTTCGACCACGTTGATAAACCACTTTTGGTATGTACAAAGTAGTGCGTATATGCATGATCATATGTATAGAAATATTTAAATACATGCATTTGGGAGATTTACAAAGTGGTTTCAAGTTTTAAAAATGGGGCAACATGTGCACATTGTAAATATTCATGCTTGCGTGTCGACAGTCGAGCATACGTACATGCTTGGATAGGCTATCGGGGCCTTGGACATGGTTCTAGGTGGCTTATTTTGGATCTAGATAATGTTTTTGAGATTTCTAGAATGTAAATAATGCAAGTGACAAGTGTGGGTACTCTCATACCGCTCGAGAAGTTTGACACATGCGGTAACTGTCTATTTGTGGCACTTGATCTGCGGTGATACGTGCATCGCCCTAGAAGTGGTCAAAAATGGAATGTGGGGATGTGGAAATATTCTTTGGGTATCGAGGATCAAGAATACAAAATATGGTGAATTTTGGAGTCCGTTTGGGGTTTTTCCTACAAAAAATGCCCGCCAGGGGTCAAAACTGGCCGAAACCGGGCCAAAAAAGGTCAAAAAATGGTTAAAAAAAGGTGTGAAATGGCTTCAAATAGCCACATCACTTCCGTGATGGTGGATACTGAGGGAGGAATTTAAAAGAGAAATATCAACACTTTCACCCCTCTGTGTGTGGGAGGAAGTAGGGTTCCTACAGGTGGTCTAGTGCAGTCCCGTTGCGTTCCCGTCCTATTTTTGAGTGTATGGAGGAGTGAATGAGAGCTTTCTCTCTTCAATTTTGCACTTGGGAGAGTCTATGGAAGTTTTGAGGTTTCCATGGATGTGTGTGTGCAAGGAATTGAGGGAAGAAGGTGCGGCTTTCTGCAAGACTATGTGACCCTGTCACCGTTGCCATTAGGGTTGGCGCTACTCCAAAGAGTCCAACAGAGTGGAGTTTGGTAAAGCTTTTGCAATGGTTTGAGAGTGGCCTTTTGTGGCTGGATTTTTTGGTTGTTTGATGGTTTTTCTTGTATATTTTGGTCACCATCAAGCGTGATTTCAAGTGTTGATCACCTCGACTCACCTTGTAGTGTCTGCGGGCAGGCAAGGGCTTGTAGGTCGAGGCGTTTGGAGTTTGAATTGAGCTTGTGGGTAGAGTTTTTAGGGAGATTTTGAGTGGTAGTGAGTGAGGTCCTTTGGCGATCCCACTAGGGAGCGAAAATTGCCGGATGTGCACCCAGAATTTGGATTTTGAGCAGTGATGTACACAAATTTTGGATGTTGAAGGCAGTTTCATGATGGTGGTGCCATTCCAACCATCAATTTTCACAGGTTTTGAGGATGCAGATGATTGGCTTGCATCATATGAGTTCGACTTGACATGTTTATGCCGCGCAGTTCCAAGTGAGGCGCAAAAGCTTGCAGGTATTAATCGGGTGGTCAGAAGTAATGCAAGAGAATGGTTTGAGAGATTGTCACAGGATGACAATGTGAATTGGGAAAGCTTTAAGATATGCTTTTTGAAGCGGTTTAAAAAGGTGATTCCTCACCAAGATGCATGGAAACAAGTCACTAGTTTGTTTATGCAAGAGCACGAGTCTGTTGCATAGGTTTTGTCAAGATTTGATGATGCTTGGAGAGTGTGTAAAGATGCTCTATTGCATGTGGAAGTCATGTCTAAAGAGGAATTTTATTCTGCATTTAGAAATAGCCAAAGAATACAGGTATTCACGAGTTTGTTACGACCAATCCTTAAAGTGAAAGTGCAAGAGAAGGAGCCGAATTCCATGCGTGAAGCATTGAAGATAGCACTGCAAAAAGAAAGAAAGCTATGCGTTTCCACAGGCATGAACTTTTCCCTTTTTCAATACGTGGTATGGATAGTGTAGATGACCTTTATGTGCGTAAAGTCACAGTTTTGCAGGTGCTCATGCTAGCAAGGATAATAGCTTGGATACAGGTGTGGATTCCCATATGCGCAAAGTCGATGCAAATGAAATATGTTAAGCAATTTTGGAGAGCATACACATGCCAATGGTGCAATGGCAAGGACGCAGTAGACAAATGTGAAAGTTTGAGCACTAGCACGGAAAGTGAAGATGATGAAACTAAAATTGACAAGGATGAGGCAACCTATGATGGTGACACATCTGATGTTTGTGAGAGTTGGTGCGATGATGTATGTGATGATGACGTAGAGTCACTAGATCAATTGAAGGATATGGTAGCCTTTCACAAAGAGCAACGTATCTTTTGGGAAGGAGCTTTGCAGAAACATGATATGGATGCTTGCTTTGATGATAAGATGGTGGGCTATGGAAAAAGACTTTCTCCATCGACAAGTGAAGATGATGCAGGAGAGGATGATGCTATGATGGTCGATGTGACCTTGGGTCCATGTGCTTTACCAAAGCTGAGGGTTGGGCAATCCTATAGTGTTTGTGATGCAAAGACATTGGGTCATGAAGGTTATATGGATGAGTTCTATGTGTGCAAGGATTTGATTCTAGTGCCATCTCCAAGATATGTCCGTGAGAATATGCGACCTACGGTTGTTAAGTATAAACTTCTTGAGGATGGGGTAGACAAGGAGGTTAAAGTGACCTTTTGCTTGCATGATGATTTGATGGATGCATTTCACAAACTTCAATATATGTTTAGGACATATCCTTTTATCTTTGAAGATCCTAATTGGCAGTTAGCGAGTCTTGGGGCTAGTTGGCATGATGAAGACTTGATTATAAGGTTCTATGTGGCTTTGTATGCATGTTTCCAGCTTTTCAAGTGGAAAATGTCTTATGTGGAAGAAGAAGAATCTGCTAGTGATAGCATTTTTGGAGAGAGTTTTCAATTTCGGAGTGGATTTGTTAATGCTTGGAGTGATGATCTCTTAGCCATAAGAAATGAAGAGCAGCTGATGCACCAGGAAGATGATGTGCAATTTATGGTTGTCAATCGAATGGGATCTAATTATGAGATGCATTTTGAGGTATCTATGGTTCTGAATGATTGTGATAGCTTCTGGTAAGCTTTTGCAATGGTTTGAGAGTGGCCTTTTGTGGCTAGATTTTTTGGTTTTTTGATGGTTTTTCTTGTATATTTTGGTCACCATCAAGCGTGATTTCAAGTGTTGATCACCTCGACTCACCTTGTAGTGTCTGCGGGTAGGCAAGGGCTTGTAGGTCGAGGTGTTTGGAGTTTGAATTGAGCTTGTGGGTAGAGTTTTTAGGGAGATTTTGAGTGGTAGTGAGTGAGGTGAGGAATTCGAGTAAATTCCTTGTGTTGTGTTGAGTTGTCTGGGTGTGTGAGTGTGCGCACGACATCTTTTGCTCCATCAACGTTTAATAGCTCTGGGTGTGAGGTAAACACCAATGACACACTGAGACATAAAGCGGGTGTGTAATAAATGATCCATCCGAGCTTCTGAATCTGATCTTGCACGTACTCTATCTTGACAGGAGACTGTTGAATAAAAGATGGTTTTAGCTTTGTGGTGGCTATGGACATCTTGAGCATCAACATTACACGCTCTTTTTTTTAATCTCTCTACACACCATATATTAGTCCAATGTTGTATCTTGGCTAGATCTGCATCCGCTGGTGCATCAACACCCAACTCTCTTAAGCATTGTGTCATATTTCCCACAATACTATCTATTAGCCTACGGATAGCCTTTGCTTCTACAGCTGAGAAGTGTGCATGAACTGCTTTAATTATCGTATCAAAGAAACGATATTTGCGCATCTCATCCTCCGATAAAAAGATGATCTCCTCTGTGGTTAAGGCACATATACACGTGACCAATAGAGATCTGATCTTGGTTTTCAACTCCTTCATTTCCAGAGGATCCATGTTTGCTACAATCAGCACATATTTTATGATTTTTAAAGACAACAGAACTTTAAATTTTATAACAAATATATGAATCATGCATTGAAACTGAGGGCAACACTAGCTTAAAGAGTAGGCAATCATTCAATGAGAGTGACGACACCTCCAACCCAGTAGTAGGGTTGATGCCGAGACCAACACTAAACTAACCCAACAAGACTGGGCCTCATTCAGTGCAAATAACAACACCTACAACCCAATAGTAGGGTTGATGCGGATAGCAACACCGAACTAAGCCTAAAAAGCAGGGCATCGTTTGATCAAACTAATGACACCTCCAGCCCAATGGTAGAGTTGATTCCGAAAGAAACACCAAACTAGCCTAAAAGCAAGGGTATCATTCAATGCAACTAACAACACCTCCAACCCAATGATAGGGTTGATGCCGATAGCAACATCAAAATTAGCCTAAAAAGCATGGCATCATATGATGAATCTAATGACACCTCCAGCCCAATGGTAGAGCTGATGCCGAAAGAAACACCAAACTAGCTTAAAAAGAAAGGACTTCATTCGATGCATCTAACGACACCTCCAATCCAGTAGTAGGGTTGATGTCAAAAGAAACATTGAACTAGCCTATCAGCACGTATATCACTCATAAAAAACAGAAAGCAGTCTATTAGCTTTTACAATGACACTATTCCAATAATAGAACTGATTCCAAAAACAAGGTTAATAGAACTACCTATAAATTGAACGTAACCAACTATGTTCAACAACGACACTTCTTGTCCAAAATAGAACCGATGCCGAAGTGAACACAATAAACACGTTATAAAATAGTGTTGGCTGGTCTGGCGTTTCACAATGACACTTCTGGTCCAATATTAGGACCGATGCTAACGTGGAAAGCAAGATCAACCTACATTTAAAACTACAAAAAATAGTTATTAAAAAAAAGTATATCAATTTAAAAACAAAATAGTAAAAGAGCTTACGAAATTAAACTAAAATTTAAACTGTAGTTTTCTTTGTTCCTTGTGAGGACTCTTTGGTTGGATACATGTGCGAATCCAAACCCGGAGGATAGAATTGTGAAGAGAATGGGGCCCCTATATATAGGTACCGTGGGAGCTCACCAGGCAACGAAGCAGGACCGCCGGGGCCGCAGCCCACCGGGTATCTGAAGTATCCCGACGAGCAACAAAGCTATCCCAGCGGGCAAATCTCACCGAGCCTCCCGATCTTCTTCAAGTCACCATGCAAATTTTTGTGAATGTGAAGACTTGTGAATTGAGAATTTTGTTAATTAACAGTGTGATCACAAAAAGAAACACGTAATCACGTGAATTTGAAATCCCTGACAAGGGGAATCAATCTAATCAAAACTAGCAAGGCACAAAGTTATTCCAATGAGCTTTTGGCACTTAGTAAGAGATTGGGAGAACTAAGGGCAACCCAGATTCGTGAATTTTTGCATGATGAAACTACGCATTTTGATATTTTAGGTGCTCTTTTTGTGAGCCAGGAGAATGACTCAGGACTGGAAGTTGATCAGCTACCATGACCAAACTGTGTGCTAGTTACCACATCACCCTAGTTGTGTCCAAGTACTGGATCGAGTGCCAAAGTGGTTTCTAAGCAATGCTAATATCATTGTGAACCCACATATCAAAGATCCATACATCCACACTCAACCTCAAGAGCTTGGATTTACATCTACATATGTTACTCAGAGACAAGATTACCTATAGGTGTATGAAGGGCATAAGGACTCAAATCAAAGATATACTGGTGAAACTACAAAGTACTAGAGGGGTCCTTGATCAAAAGGTAAAGATGATGTTGGAAGCAATACTACAAAGTGGTAGAGGCCCCAAAGACTAGGATGACCCTCAAAGATCAAGAAATGGCTCTCAACATTCTTTTTCATCTGGTTCACTTCACTACAAAGATGATGCAATAGGAGAACTCGATTGTAATGAATTTCATAGAATTTCCAAATTCTCGAGTTCTAGTATATGCACTACCTACTAAAGAAGTTGAACTACCTCGTTTCTTTCCAACCTTGTACCTAAAGTACACTGAGCCTGTTGATTAGTGAAGGTACATTAAGATCGTTGATGACTTGAGGGACTGGTAGAAGAGAACTACCACAGAACGGATTGCTTGGAAGAATGTTATTGAAAATCATCTGAACAGATTCGATAGATGACTTGAAGGATGCCTTGTAGACATTTAGGCTGAAGATGGATCAATGGTGTGTTCAAATTACAAAGCTAAACAAAATCACCGATGAACTTCTTCAACTAACAATCAAAGCCTCCAAGATTCTTGAGAAAGTGCTAGCAACCAGAGCAACCTCAGAACCTTAGTTTTAGAGAGATGGTTGAAATCCTTTTCGATGACAGAGTCACGGTCATTGGCTCATACAGTTGTACTCTAGTTACACTTATTCGAATCCAATTTTTAGTTGCAGTTTCCATTTCATTTTGAGTCTTGTACTTCATTTCAATCTGTATCTATATCTGAAGTCTCTATCTGATTGTGCTTTTTTTATTTGAGCTAAATCTGGAATAGTTGTCACAAGTTACGAGCTCATTCTAAGAAACAACCAAAAAGTGAGGTTGAGTAGCAGAAAGGGAGGGAGAAAAAAGGCGCCAACCTGTAAAAGATAGAGAACTAGCGATCCTGGTAGGAGCAGACGAGGGTCATATGCAGGAAAAGATAGCATCATTGCAGGGCAAGCATGAGCAAGGCAAGGTCGATTAGTGACCAAAGGAGAAGAAGGTCTGACCAGCAGCCCAACGCCAGCTAAAAAGGGAGAAATGCTAGGAATAGTAAGTGCTGGCAGGGGAAATTAGCACCCAGTATTTGACGAGCTATGTTCAAAAAAAGTCGTCGAGTACGTCAGTAAGTAGCACAGAGAATAGAGGGGGGCAGTGTGAATAAAGCACACGCTATCAAAGAGGAGCACAAACAGCAAGATGAGGAAAGGCATCGTCTGTAGGGGACAAAGGGCAGCATCACATAGTATTTGGAAAACAAACAACGTTTTTAACAAAGGAGCAGATTTTGCTGGCAGTGTTGATGAGGATGAGAGAGAGAGAGAGAGAGAGAGAGAGAGAGAGAGAGAGAGAAGTTGCAGCTATAGAAGAAGTGGACGGGTTCACAAGAGCAAAGCACTATTGAAGGGGAGGCCGGATATTGATGCAATTGCTGGGGTTTGGAGAAAAGCAGCGTAGAAAAGGTGGCGAGGAGTGGCAGAGCACAATGTCAATAAAAGGGAAAGCACCACATAGTCCATATACACCAGAGCTCCAAAGTAAAGGTTTTGGTGGAAGGATATCGTTTTCTGAAGGCCTTTCAACATAACTTTCTTTTTGGCCAAGAAGGCCATAGGGGAGTGGTAGGGGAAACGTGTAATTTCTCTTTGCACCTCTCACCGTCCAATGGTCACCATCACATTAACTATGAGTGTTGACATTTCAAGACATTTATTAAAAAATTCACACCATATAATTTTAAAAGTCGATTGATTGTTGACATTTCAAGTCATTAAAAATATATATACACCATATTATTTTAAAGTATGATTGTTCATATCATGGCTTGCTTAATCATCTATAAAGAATAATGCAATGTTAAATACTATTTGGCGCGCGCACACACACACACACACATACACACACACACACACATGAGAAAGAACCTTAAAAATGTGCTAGCAATCATGTGCATATCTCTCTCTCTCTCTCTCTCTCTCTCTCTCTCTCTCTCTCTCATATCTCTCCATTAACCTGTCAAATGTGTTCTAATAATCGCTCAATTTATTACAACAAAAATTGTTGCCTTCTTGAGGCCATCATGAAGTCCTTACCTTGTTTTACATAGTTTTTTTTTTTCAAAGTTATCTTGGGTTTGAGACATTTTGTATATCAAAGGAGGAAGCTATACTAGATTAATGACTAGTATAGTGAGATGATAATACGAGTTTTTTTGTCTTTTTGCAAGACTCACAACTTGTGACTGAATTTTATTAAGCACATTATAAATTTACAAACCAACCTCAAGCTCAAACCGAGCCTCGAGATGTTGAGGATTACAAGTTGGATATCTACTGCCTCTCATCAAGGCCTATCATCATCGGCTTAAAAAATAGGTGCACTATAGTTCTAGGCTTTACTTATCAAAGGTTGACAACACGAAATGGGTAGCCCTAGACTAGTCATTCAGGTCTTGATCACCACTCTGCTTTCTTGTGTAATCTAAGAGAAGCTTGCCATGTCAAAATCTCCTTCAAACACATGACGGTTCCTTGCCTTCCATATATGGTGAAAGAAGAAGTATCTACGAGTTTGAATGCAGATGAGAAGGGCAAGAATTTCCAAATTCTTGACACCAAGGAACATACCAGTCTTGAAGAATCTAACCTACCATGTCCTTTGAACCCACTTGCATATTTTCCCTGCCACGCCTCTGATCTTCTGGCATTCCATGAATAGGTGGGTCTGACCCTCACTAGCTATCTTGCACCCCAAGAAACAATCTGACGAGATTCCTCTCTCCTAAATCTTAATGCCCGTCAATATAGCACCCCACATTACCTTCCATAGAAATATCTTAATAAATTAGCCACTTTGGCTTCCAGATGTTCTCTATGACTCACTCCCATCGTTTTTCTAGCCATTGTCTCTTCCATATTTTGTTGAGGGGACTAGACCCATTATTCTTGTGTATAATTGCATGATATATGCCTTTGGAATGGGGTTTCCATAAAAGAATGCGTACTTTCAGGCCATATCCAGGTGTTCCACTCAAACTCGGGTTCATAGATTAGCATCACAATATTGTTGAGATCTTTTATCACTTTGTTGACTAACAATATCTCATAGCCATTTAATTGATATTGGGTTGCCAGAAGGTCGATTGTTTTTCATCTCTTACTTTTACCATCCAGAAGTGAGCTATCTTATTCAGACCCTTATTATTCACTTTCCTGGCATTTTCTATCCAACAGGGGCTTTATGGTGGGCCTACAGCTTTCAAGAACTTGGGGGGCCAATGCAAGATGGAGTTCTTAAAGTACCTAGTTTCTTCCCCCCACTTCAAGACCCCAACTTCTCTTTTGCACTACCTTACCA
Organism: Adiantum capillus-veneris; assembly: GCF_014529385.1. Classification (NCBI taxonomy): domain Eukaryota; kingdom Viridiplantae; phylum Streptophyta; class Polypodiopsida; order Polypodiales; family Pteridaceae; genus Adiantum; species Adiantum capillus-veneris. The sequence continues at coordinate 43,748,142 of NC_140941.1, forward strand.
GTTCCCATGAGATGCCCCCCAAACATAGGGTAGACCATGTCGGGGCTAAGAGTTTGTCTAGAAACTCTACTCCTTTCCACTTACCACTTTTTGAACCAAGTTTAGGTGCATGTAACAAATCTTTGGTCATGATAGCCCAAGCTTGGTCTTGCTTAGCCGATGAAACCATAAAGTTGGTGCAGCGGGCCTCAACATGTGCAACTGGGTTAATAATCCCAAGACCTCCTTGGTCTACTGGTCGAGCGACTGACTTCCATCTAGCCCACTTCCATGGTCTAGAGGATTTTGTGTTTTTTTTTTCATAAAAACCTTTTTACTAGCTTGAAGAACTCTTTCTAGTGACACTTAGCCATCTTGAGAAGTGGGATGTTGAAGGCAGTATAGGGGAGCATGAGTGAATTGATTGCTTTAATCTGGCTTGGGAAAGGGAGCAGAGAATACTCCCACCTTCTCATTTTTGTTCTAACTTTTTCAAGGACCCAATGAAATATTTGTTTGTGAGTTATGTCGACCCCCAAGGGGGCCATATTCCCTTTTCAGACGGTCTCAACTGACAAAACAAATGGATTGAAGGAGTCATTTTTTGGAAGGACTAGGATCAACGTTGACTTCTAAATACTACACTTGGAACTCGAGGCCATGGAAAACGTTTGTACAATCTCCATAGCTTTCCTAGGAACCCAAGGGCACACCTTCAACAAGAGGAGAAAATCTTCTATGAATAGTTTTCTTAGGTACGGTTCTGGTCATTACCCAATAAAGTCAAGCTTGGAACCTCCCCTCATGCATCATTGGCTTCAAGCATCGTGATGAGAGTATGAGATCATATGCTGAAGAGCAAGGGGGCTAGGGGCCAACCTTGCTTAATAGAACGACCTTTTGACAAAATAATACACAATACAAGTTCTAACTACATGTAGTCCTTAGACTGGGACGCAAAGACTACATAAAAGTCCTCTTGACATGAAGCTTTTCTTTTATATCCAAGAAGTAAATAGTGTGTCTTGAAAGGAGTAAACAAGAGCGTATATGAGGATCATATTGAGTAATTTTTTATGAGGAGCCAACAAATAGCGAGCATGTTTGAAGAGGTAAGTGCGACAAGAGCTTAGAGGTTGAACAAAATCAAATGAAGGCAAAGCTTGTGCTCATGATTGTGATCAAGAAGAGCAGGGAAAGGGAACTCAAGTGGTAAATCCTTGGCATTCATGATCTCGATGGATTTGAGAGCACATGGTGCCTATTGGAGTCAGCTAATTGTCTTTTGCACTATTGTGCATCGGTCTCTCACTTGTTTCCACAACGAGCATCACATTGCTGACCCGACTCACCTCGCGAATACAAAAATACCCCACCTCCACCATATGGATTGTCATCCAATTATCAACTAGAATGTAGTCATTTGTTGTGTGTGTGTGTGTGTGGGGTGTGTGTGTGTGTGTGTGTGTGTGTGTGTGAGAGAGAGAGAGAGAGAGAGAGATCTTGAGAGGGTCACTATGTATAAATTGTGTATATTGCATGCATTCAAGGACTATTTATAAAACTTCTAATTTGTGAATTTTTGACAAATAAAATATACCCTTTTCCTATTCAATCTGTAATTTTTTTCCAATTTTCTTTTATGGTACCCTTCTGTCTGTGAAACTATGAGAAAAAAAGAAATTTAATAACCCCTTTTGATGCACACATGATAATCACATAATTATTAAGTGAACCCAACCCCCCCCCCCCCCCCCCCCCCCCCCCCCCCCCCCCCCCCCCCCCCCCCCCCCTCCCCCCGAGAGAGAGAGAGAGAGAGAGAGAGAGAGAGAGAGAGAAGAAGAAGAAGAGGAAGAAGTGAGGACCTCCCTCACTTGTTCAAGGAGTCTTGAATGATATGTGGCCTAACAGAGAATACTTGAAAATGGGTTCAAAAGACCTTGCAGATATAGTACTTCAAGAATGATCTCTTCTTGGTTGGCAAGGTGCTTAAGAGGCAAGAGATACTTTTCAACACAAAAACTGTTATATTTTGATACTTCAAACACATATGGAAGGCTAGGAATTGTCGGAGCTTTGAGAACACCCTCGAATCAGCTAGATTCATGGAGATTATACAATAAAGGAGGGAAGCAATTGTTGCCATGTGAAAACCAAAAAATTTGATGAATGGACCACAGCTATTAGTGTCCTATTAACTCATTAGAATATGGTTCCTTTGCAATGTCTTGGGGTGGTTCCTCTCTTAGACACTGTATCTTTAGTTGTTGAGAGATGTCATGGCTCGACAAGAGCATGATTGAGTGTTGTACGTTTTTGGTCTTGATAATATAATTCAGTTTCCATTGTGAGTTTTGAAAAAAAAGGCCTTGCCTCTTGCATCCGGGTGAAACTAGAACAAAGCTATTGCCACACATTGACAAGGAAGAGACTGCCAGTTTTTTGCATGTCCATCTTACTAGATTCTATTGGAAAATGGTATCACTTAATTTTTTTATTTTAAAATATATTTCTTGATAGTGGAAATATTTTTCTACCACAATAATAGTATGTTGCATGCTCTCTATTCACCCATGTGCCCACCTTACCAATGATAAAGGCATTCTCTTGACACATGTTGAAAAGAATGCAGAGATTTTTCCCTACATGTGTACACCCCCCCCCCCCCCCCCCCCCCCCAAAAAAAAAAAAGAGAAAGAAAAGAATAAAAGAGGAAGAACATCTTTCTTCAATAGTCCCCCTAGCTAATAACCGATTCTATCTATGCGTGCACACACCCACACACACACACACACACATAACCGATTCTATCTATCTATCTGTGTAGAGAGAGAGAGAGAGAGAGAGAGAGAGAGAGAGAGAGAGAGGCTCTTCCTGTGTTGGAATTGAAACAAAGAAAGAGAATCTGGGTTAAAACATGAATGGGTGGCACACTTTCATAGCTAGAAATTTGTTTTTCAATGGCTATTTTTTTCAAACATAGGGAATAGTAAAATTCTCTCAAATCAATTTTAAATTTTGAACTCATTGTAGATTTAGATCCTCCTTTCAGAGAGCTATGTATTAATGCCCTAGATATTCTCATTCTAGTTAAACATATTTGGTCACACTTCCAAAAATAGCTATATCTCGGAGATATTTTTTTGACCACCCAAAGTTATGCTTTCACCCATCTGCAAAGATTTTACATAATTTTGATTGTCTTAAAAACATCCACATCTACTCATACGTTGTTACTAGGAGGGGCCATACAAATTTTAGGATGATACCTTTATTATGTTCGTAAGCCACGAAGTATCTTCTTTTCCCCGCAAAACTCACAATTGTCAGTGATTGTATTATAAAGTCACCAACAGATATACAATTGTATTATCACAATTGTCAGTGATTGTATTATAAAGTCACCAACAGATATACAATTGAGCCTCAAGCTCATGCCGAGCCTTGAGGAACAGAGGGTTACAACCAAGCCTAGTTACAAGTACCTAGTAGTCGGGAAGTATCTTCTACTTCATACTTTATATAGGAGATATATTTTGACATATAAGATATCATACAAATTACCTTGCATTAATTGATTTAAGCAATGAACCGGAAATTATCTCGATCTTCCACTTTATACTTTATATTGAGATATATCTTGGCATATAAGATATCATATGAATTACCTTGCATTAATTGATTTAAGAAATGAGTCACTATGAAACCCTACTCTAATCCCGGTGTTTGTCACTTTTGTGCAGGGTACATGAGCCGAGAAGGGTTTTCATGCAACTATTGCATGGGTGGGTGCAACGGGCTATGGTAGGGGACAACTCGCATGGTGGCTTTGTCGCCTACAAGGGGAGGTTCTATGGTGCATACGAGTGGGGTATCTTCCCGGGTTGGGGAAGCCTAACCATTATTTTCCTCTTGTTGTGTGTGACCTCATCGTAGAACCTATTTTTGTGCTTCACGGTATAGAGGAAACCCCCCCTCATTTGGGGTTAAACTCATGTGCGCCCTATCCTACTGATTTGCTTTTTGTGCGGCGTCTCATAGAGTGGTGTTCATGGGAATCCATCCACTCTAGTGGCATCGGTTCTTCACATGGGATGGGGATTGGTCCCCATGATAATCTGTTTGGGATGGACTATCGGTGACTCCATGATGGCAATAGTCTCTCCTCAAAAGATTGATGGTCAGTGGGCTTCTCTTGTGCTCGTGGTGGCGGTGTTTCTTCTTTGTGTGGTGACTCAAGATGATGGAGCTTTTGGCTCTCCCCTGCTTTGGCTATTTCCGATATGTCTATCTTTCATGGAGGGTGGTTCTTGCAACAATCTTTGTCTCTTTGATTTGGAGACATCCGTGCTTGAGGAGGGTGTATTGGGTGGCAGTGGATACATCTCCCGGGGCGTCCACTAGAAAATATGTAAGGTAGCATGTGCCAACAAAATAAGGAATTTATAAACAGGTACATTTTAAAAAAAATGTACTTACATAAAGGGTTTTTTAATTGAGAAAGTGAAAATTTTCATACATAAGGGCTAGTTCTTTTACAAAAATGCATACATAAGGGGTACATATAATACTTGAAAATATACCAGCAAGGGATTATCTAAATACCTCTTGTTCGCACATGCTATATGCAATTTCTACATAGTGGACTCCCCAAGATACATCTCTTGTGGCACTCATGGAGAGATTTCTTTTTCGAGGATGGGTGGCTCCCTTTGTTAGCCAATGTACTTGTTTTCTTATAGTGTGGTATCTGTGGTTGGAAGTGATTGTATGTATGATGTCATGCCTCGTTCCAGGCATAGATGTCTGATGTAAATTTTTTGTTTTGCTAATTTATTCTACTCACTATTTGTGAGTTTTGAAAAAGAAAAGATATCATACAAATTTCATGATGAAAGGACTTGTTTGTTTGGATTTATCTAGTCTATTTATTACTTTTCCTTCAATGTGTTCATTTTTCTCCCATACAATTGTGAGTAGAGATGTTATATTAGCTCCACGAAGAATGTACAAAGAACTTCAAGCACTACATGTGCCTTAAGGTGTCAGCTTTTCAAAAGGCGGCTATACAATACATAAGCAATAAACCCTTGTGAGTGGATGTAGTGAGTGTGTGAAGAAGAAGACACATATCATGTGGTGAGGCTCACAATGAGAAAATATCGTGTCCTTATTGTTATATCAAACTAATAAGTGAATTATGTCATTGTTGATTTAGTGGGTGTCCGATTTAGATGGCATGAAACCCCAACAATCTCCCATTTGAAGGCCAAAGAGGCCCAAGTGACCTATGTAAGTACAATTTCTACAATTGTTAATAATGCTTATGGATTCACCTCACACCCATCATCTCAATGCAATGTGTAAATCACTCAGAGGCTAAAGTCTTTGTAAGAGCATATGCAGGCTTGTCATCCGCATGGGCTTTGACAAGCTTGAGATTTTTACTAACTATTATATATTGTATCACATGATCCTTGACCTCTATGTGTTTTGAATATAAGTGGAGCATGGGGTTCTTTGCTAGCACTATAGCACCCTGACTATCACAATGCAGCACCGGAGTTTGATAAATTCCACGATCCCCTACTATACAACCTAGACATATAGCTGCCTTTCTAGCACGAGAAACTACAACCTACTCGGACTCTTTGGTGAAAGATAAAGTGTAGGATCAATGGATTACACAAAAAAACTCACTTTAAGGGTCAAAAGGCCAGGTGGGCTAAGATTCTCTGACAGAAAGCTCCGGTATCGTAAAGGATGATACAACATGGTGGTTGAGGCTCCTAGTTGCATGCCTAAGATCAACTCTCTACTGTTCACAAAAATTCAAAGTGAGTTTTTGGATTCTCTGAAGGGCAACGCAAAATTATTTATGAATGTCATGATAGCCCAAGTGCAGGGCACCAAGTCTTACCACAAGGCGAGCGACTATTTTGGAGTGAGGGACTATTTCGAGCGAAGAACAACACACGCGTGCACACACACACACACACACACAATGAGAGAAAGAGAGATGGGAGGGAGAGAAGGAAACATGGTAGAAAACATAAATTATTGTAAGACTCTTAGAAAAAACACCCAGTAAAAAATATGGTCCATGTTGAGGGACCCGTCCACCCCTAAAATAGTTTCGTTAGGATCCAAAGTTGAGACACCATCCAATGTATGGTGGAATCGTGAGCGCACGTGATCAACAAAATTTGGTTGTACGATCGTGGGCTCAAGCCTCATTGACATAGTGGCTGTAATTATGCCCCTCCATTGATTTTTGTTAGACACAAAATTTTGCTATGTGTCATGCATCATGTGTACCTCACCGTCGTTATGGTGCTTCTATCCTTGATAGCCCTTGCACTCAACTTTTGAATGCATCCTCCCAACCTCAAAACAATGCAGCAGAGTACTCGAGATCGATTGCCTCTCTTAGACGACACACTATCAGGTGTTTTACCCTATCCACTAGGAACTTGGTATAGATTATGTTATTGGTGGTACACTCTTGCTAAGGCTGAGAGAGAGAGAGAGAGAGAGAGAGAGAGAGAGAGAGAGAGAGAGAGAGAGAGAGAGAGAGAGAGAGAGAAGCCATAGTTTTTGCAGCTGTCTAGCTTCTCCAACATGTCGGGGGATTTTTTTTAATATAAATGTGATCCAATTTAACCAAGAAGGCAATTTTTTACAAAAACCACAAAAAATTTGTTGCAACATCATCTGTTGGCCCTATCACAACACTGCTCGTTGCCGCCAGTAACATCGTCCACCCCATCTTGAAACCGGTTCCCGCCGCCACTGCGGATTGGTTTGGACTAGTTTCACCAAATCAATATGCACTTGGTGGAGCTAGTTCTATTTAAAAAACACACTAAAAACTTGCTTTGTATCCCCCAGGATATTGTCCTTTCGTAATATTGATGCTTTCCTATCTTTATATGGAGTAGGGGAAATCGTATGACCGCTCACAGTAACAGAAGTGAGATGGTGGCCATGTATTGTAATGCATATTAGTCCGTTCATTACACACACACACACACAGCTACAATCAATATGGCGATGGAGGTGAAGAGAGAGAGAGAGAGAGAGAGAGAGAGCTATAATCCCTATGGCAATGGAGAAGAACAAGAATAAGAAGAGAGTTTAATTAACGTCGTAAGAAACTATCCCAAGAGACCTTAAAGATCTAGCCGATGAGGAGTTGAACTCAAGACCTGTTATTCAAGAGGGAAATGGAGGAGAGAGAGAGAGAGAGAGAGAGAGAGAGAGAGAGAGAGAACTGCAACCTCTATGGCGACTAAAGAGGGAGTATGCAACACTGGGGAAATTTTGTCTTTCTACCACCAGTCAAAGTCATTTTTCATCGTCACATATTCAAGCGCTAGCTCGTAGGCAATTTTGTTTTGCATATCATGCTAAACCTGCTGGAACCAGTCCGCGCCGGCGTGGACTGGTTTCAACAGGTTTCACAAGGCAACATAGCATCGTGCATCCCCACCACCTACGTCTGTCATCGAAAACTTTCTCTGCATCATCATGTATAGCATGCTGCAGCCGAAGTCGTGCATCTTTGAGAGGAGGCGGGCAGGAGGATGGCAGGGGGAGGGGCTGCCTTGCGCCATGAGGAGACATGTGTGGGGGCAGCAGGGACAATGACTGAATACCTCTCTATGCCTCTCTCTGTCTCAAGAATAAGGCAAGCTGACCCTCCATCTCTAGCTACTTGCTCGCTGGCGCGTTTTTCTTGCCAAGTGAGAGAAATAGAGAACATATCTTTCATATATTTTCATTTTAAAAAACCGTTAGTACATACTTTGTGCAGTGAGTTATAACAAGGCGAGACTTTGCCTCCTTGTCATTGATCGAGATCACGTGGTAATTTGGTCGATCAGAAACGCACCTTTCTCTTTATCTATGATCGAGAGATTGGTAGCAACTTGACAACCTTCTGACAAGCTCTTTGGAGTTGCTCAGACTTTTCTTAAAATAAGTTTGCACTTGTTCAAAGCGCTAATGCATCTACATAGCTTTGTTCATTGTCAGTTGTGCCTCAACATTCTTCTGCCTGATCTAGAAGGAAATACCTTTGAATGCTCTCTTCATGACTATGTGATGAAGCTTGAGTAAGAAAACACGACTGATGTACGACTGCATTGAAATTTAGCTAAATATTGTGAAAGAACTGGAATACATGCACAACCTGGAAGGATACTTAAATGTCTAGAGATTTGGACCTTGTACTTGGGACTCTTGGTATGGCTTATTTACAAAAGTAGCAATAGCATGACTTGGAGGAGAAGGTGTCTCAGGTTCATGACCAGAGTCATCAAAAACTTAAGTTTCAAATAGCCTTGGAAGAGCTTTGATATTAGGGAGGAAATATGGCTCATACATCTCAGAGCTTGCCTAAAAGAGGTAGGGCCTGGGTGGGTTGAACGCCCACCATAAGTTTTGCAACATCCAAGTTCCCAAGGAAGACCTTGATGATGGTTACACACCATTAGCGTCGGCAGTTTCAGATGTATGACCCTTTTGTGTTGAGATGCTAGTTGAATGAAGCATGACACAATTATTTTCTTCAATATACCTTGCTCTCGCATGAATTTGAATGGCATTATTATTTTCTTTAATATACCTTGCTCTCCCATCAATTTGTAAAGGGTATTGCTCATATTTGCTCGAAAATGGGCTTCGCTCGGTTTTCTTTGCTCATTGATTGGAAATCCTCCAGGGCACCGAGGAATTAAGAAGACTTATGCTCTCATACCACGACAATTTTAATGGCTAGGTTTACACCACTATGTCCAAAACTATGTCTTGCATTGCCAAAAATTTCAAGTGAACATAGTAGAGTGCCTAAAGGCAAGAGGTCTCTTGCATCCACTAGAGATTCCTCATGGTAAATGGAAAAGTATCTCTATGGACTTCATTATGGGTTTACCAACCACTATACAAAGTCATGAATTGGTATGGGTGGTTCTAGACCAATTGACCAAACTATGCAAGTTTATTCCAGCCAAGTCCACAATTAAGACTTGATAATTAACTTATTTATTTGTGGATAATATGTACAATTTGTATGGATTTCCAAGTAACATTGTGAATGATCATGACCCCAAGTTTAACGATCATTTTTGGAGGTTTGTGTTTAAATGATTGGGTATACAGCTGAACATAAGTACATCAAATCATCTTGAAATGGATGGTCACACTGAAAAAGTCAACCAAGTGCTAGAGTATATGCTAGAAGCATACATTAGCAAGAAACAATCAGATTGGAAAGAGTATCTACCTCTTCTTGAATTTGCTTACAACAGTGCTAAGCATGTCATGATTGGATTTAGTCCTTCCATGCTCTTGTACGGTTTCAACCTAGGCCACCGGTTATGGTGGGGTTTACAACGAAAGAAGTCTAACGGGTCAAGCTAAGGATTTTATCCAAGACCACATAGATATATTGAAACTCACTCATTAGAATGTTCGATGAGTGCATGATCGGTATAAGAAGTACGCTGATGAGAAACTTCTGCAAGTTACCTTAATGGAAGGGAAAGAGGTGTTTTTGTGTGTGCTAGAGCCTTCTGAAAGTATAAAAACAAATCCAGCACCTAAATTATCTCTGAGATATGTACTGTGGGTCTTTCAAGATACTCAAGCAAGTTGGTGATTGAGCTTACAAACTCTCATTATTGGCACATTCTTGTATTCATTGATATTTCATGTAAGTCATCTATGTAAACGCATGGGGATGACAATGTCATGGACCAGTAGATTTTGATTTATTTCGTGGAACCTCCTACCCAACCGCATGAGATTGAATTCATTTTAGACTATTAATATTTACGTACGCATCATCATGTACGTCAAAAAGATTGACCTGAAGATGGTGCACTTGGGAAAATATTAGTGTTCTTATAAGAAGAAGTTTTCCACTTTTGTTTTTTTGAGGCACAAAAAGTTTTCCAAGGGTAGAGTAATGTTTCATGTCAAGGGAAACCTTGGGGGTCAAGGACAGGGACAAGGGCAGAATGCCAGTGGGAAGGGAAGCCTAAGCCAAGTGGCTATATAAAGGGAGGTTGGGTGGAGGATTCACTGGGGTAGTTCCTAGGGAATTAGACTAAGTGGATATATGTGCACAATTTAAGTTTGACAACCACCCACTGTGATGTATCCATGCCTTTGTAATCGCGCAAAGTACGTATAGCACTAGCTCACAAGGTTGAGACTATCATTGAATCCAAGGTCTTATCAATCTATTTTTTGAATATGCATGGAAAACATGAAAATAAGATGGTAGTACGTCCACCCCATCATTGTTTATGCTTTTTCAATAACGTCAGATACTTTGGCAAAAAATGATTGAGGCTCATTGTATATGTATCTAGCGGTGATCACTTTACATCATTAGCTGTATGCACAAGATGCAACCAATTGCAATGATAATCTCTATGGGTAGCAAGTAGGCATGATCTAGCTATCAAGAAACTAATTCATGGAAAGACATATATAAATTAAGAGAGCCTCCACGCAAGTAATGTCTTGTGTGAACACCTGAGAGAATCTAGTATGACTATTTATTTGGGGGTATTTGATGTTTTTCTCCTCCATTCATGGAGGAAGAAGATTTTCTCATGACTAAGTTGTAAATAAGATTCCAATTACAATAAATCCAATGCTTAGTTATAGCATTGATTATGCCTCTAGGAGTGGGTATGACCCAGTTAATACACAATCACTCCATAGGTGTTGAGAGTCATAATTTGAGCTTAGAATAGTTGTACTTTCAAGGAACAAAGTCCGCAATCCAACAAGGGGTAGTGAAAAAACTAAACTTTCTCAATTGATTCCAAACACTTTTGACCACGGTAGATTATGGTTTGTCATCGTTGACTGCTAGGTAGAGTAATTTTCATGCAAAGTCTAATCAAGGTGGTTGACATTGCAGCATCTAACCAAGGGGTTTGGATTGCAAAGGCAACACTCAAGATTACCAGTTTCTACTTCTTGTATTTCACTAATCTTTCATTTTGTGTTCAATAGGTCACCAATATATTACCTCTTTAAGGCTAGTTTTATGGTAAGGCATCTTTCCGATTGTATCTTTCAAGTTTGCAAAGTGCACATGACTACGGGTAAGTGAACGTTATGTTGAGCCTCTAGGTATGCATATGATGTGGTTTTATTCCCTTTTTGAATATAGTTTGCTTATGTAAGCTAGATGAATAAGCTTAAATGCTTTCATCCATTTTTCTCTTAAACGACATTATGTGAAATTTGGATTCACAAAGGGGCCCTTTAAGGAGTTTGACTTTACCTCTCTCTACTAAAAAGGGTGCATGGATAAATTTTTGCAAACAAACTTGACTGAGTTTTGATGGTTAAAATGTCCTCTTCAAGCTCTATCTACTGATATATAGCACACCATGAGAATCCTCATAATGTAGAAGATTCTTTTTTTTATTCACTTAGATTTTGACAAAGTTGTCACATCATAGGTGAATCGAAAAAATAATCTTCTAAAATATGACGAATCTCATAGTGTGCTATATATCAATAGATAGAGCTTGAAGAGGACATTTAATTGTCACCCCTCCGTCAACTTTGGAGTTTGTTTGCAAAAATTTATCCATGTGTCTGTTTTGGTAGAGAGAGGTAAAGTCAAACTCCTTAACGGGCCCCTTTGTGAGTCCAAATTTCACCTAATGCATGACAAGGTCATGTATGAGCAAAGAATTTTAGGTTGTAGGGTCCATAATACATTTTTGCACTGTGCCATTATGTACCTATATGTACGGTTTTCTTTGGGATATGTTGTCACATGGGATATAACATGGTCTAGGAACTGAAGGAGTTTGGTTTAGTCTGTGTGGAGCAAAGTGTATGAGGGTCCCTTTCACTCATATCGTTGAGTGTTTATACTTACCTCCACACACAAGTACATCTTGTACTTGAAGGATGTTCTTTCTTTTCAGACATCCTTTTTTGAGACATATTCCACATGTGGAGAACATGAGTCTTTGGGATTGACACTCGATCTTTCTATATCAATTATATGTCACAACAAACTCCTCAAGTACTGGTCAAATCCGTGTTCTATACCATTTTGAGCACACTTTATCAGGAACAATTTCAGTGGCAAAAAATTTTTGAATACTTAGGATGACTTGTTACGGTTAAAGTGCTGCTAAATAACGTTAACGGATGGTTGTTTATGCAGATAGCAAGGATATGTGTTGTTAATAAAAAGGTTTCACTTTGTGTACCTAGAAGTGACTTATATTTCACATTCTATTACGGTTCAAATGTTTCATCAAGGCTTGCAAATGATTGCAGTAGAAAGTATTTATTTTATTTTCAAAACTATATACACTCCTCTCTCATGGGTGCTATGAGCAATCCTTGGGGGGGGGGGGGGGGGGGGGGGGGGGGGGGGGGGGAACAATAATAAGAAAATGCTATCACATGGGTTCAACATATGGGATTTTTTTTTCTAAATTTTCCCACATTTTTTCATTATACAAAAGAGTATTAAAAAATTGGTCTCAATTTCTATTATTATAGATTGAATAGAAAAAGGGTCCCTTTTGTTGATGAAAATTTCAGAGCCAAGGGGTTTTACAAATAGTCCTGAATGCACATGATATATAGGTTTCACAAAGAGTGACTCCCCCCCCCCCTCCCCCTCATGAGTATGAGCATCATATTCGCCATAAGTATTGACAAGTATGGTTAAGGATATGTAGGTTTCGATATAATTTTACTAAATTGTTAACTGAGTCGATGTCAGTTAATAGGGGCTGCTAAAGATCAAAGCCTTATGAATGCACATCGAAGATGAATATGAAGAAGCAGTGAAGATTTGGAGTTACACACTTTTCACATTTTTCCAAAATGACCACGTATTGTAATTTCTCGATTTATTGTGATAATTGTAATGTGTTACGGGCTAAATGGGAGTTTCAAGCTGTAAAGGATAGGTCAGTTAGTGTGCCTAGGTTGCAGATTCAGTAAGTTGTAAGGCCCTAAAGGCCTTGGGCACCCGGACATTGCATATTTTAGACCTTTGCTAAAGCCAACTTTGTAAAGATTTTATTAAGTCTTGGATAATAGAAACACGGTGTGAACTAACGGCACTCACTTCTCTCCTTCTCGTGCTTTCTACTACTCCCTTGTCGGTTGTCACATTACACTGCCGTCTATTGCATTGCAACCGCAGGTAAGGACTCTACGCATTGACGTAAACATATCATGGTAAACTGTAGCTTTTTGCATCACTGACCCGCGGCCTAATTTCATCATAAGTAGGATTTTAAGCTAGGAAATCACAAAGTAAGAATAGGCGGGGTATTGGGGTATCATTGCTAAGCATTTAGATGCGTTCAAGGTCAAAAACTCACTGCTGTTAAGAATGCCAATTTTACACTCTATCGAAAGTGAGATTTGAGACCATAAGCATGTGTGCTTAGGTCTTACATACATGTTTGAGAAGTTTCCTAACATTCGGATGTCGTTTGATGCTGTAACAGTTATGGTTTGTTTGTTGATTAATGATTAGCTTTTGATGACCAAGGTTATTTGAGTAAGCTTGTGTTAGATGTAAGTTGTCTATTGTTTTCCAAGAGATTGACACCCTCTTGTAGCCTCTATGTACAAGTGGAGTCAGCTTCGTCCCATGGATTGACAATTATGTTCATGGTTCTCGATATGTCTGCAATAAGAGAGAAGTGAGGTTAGAAACCCATCCCACCTTTGGCACCGTTGTCGAGGACCAGTAGACCTAAACTAGGGAAAATAAGAGCATCTTGCGTAGTTATCCTTTAACTTCCTCTAGGATCACCTAGACTTAAACTTTCTCTTAAAAACCGCATAGCTCAAGAGTGTCGTCTTTTGTTGTATAGAGGTAGCTTGGGAGTAGATTGTACTTGCTAAGTACCTTGTAGAATTGTAGGATTATGCTAGGATTTTGAGAATGATTGATGGACAAGAGAAGTCTTAAGATCAAGGCTCCAAAAACCATAAAAAAACAAGAAAACAAGTGTTTGTGGACACTTTCCACAACCTAGTTGCACTAGAACCTAGGAGTAGGGTAAGTAGAATCTGAGGAGAGATCTCAAATCATTGCTCACTCCAAAGGAATCATCTGTGAGTTTTTTATGTGAAGTTGCAGAATTTCAAGTCTACGGCTTGGAACAGCACCAAAGACTGTCAACCATTAAAACAGCTAGAGATTATGCTCATAAAAGCTGTATGTACTAGTGGGTAAGCTTAAAGATGCATTTGAGGTAAATTTTCAAGAGTTCGGAAAAAATCACATTATTTATATTTTCTTGATAATTTAGGCCAAATTATGTTTTGACTTTACTCACATGCTTAAAACATGTCACAAAAGGACTGACCAGTGAAAAAATTACAAAAATGTTCATTTTAGGTCAAAAGTAAACAATCGCATTATTTACTTTCAGCTAAAAATTGACCAAGGTTGATACCAGAGACTTTATGCATGGTTACCAACATCTTTTGTAAAGGCTCATAGAATTTGGATCAGAAAACAGACCAAAACCTTGAGAAAATTTAAAATCTGTACTGATTGTCGAGACTTGAGTGTGACTTGGTAAATCTTGCTCAAACTTAGTGAAACTTGACTCACAAGCTTAGATTGAAGTTCTAAACAAGTGTATATGCTCAGATGACCAAAAATATGCAAAAAATTCCAGAAGTAAATAATCGCGATTATTTACTTTTGTCCTATTTTTTAAGTTTTTTGACCAACTAAGCATACCACAAGTTTTATCATGTTATATTGAGCATTCATATCAATTTGGTAAGATTTGGATAATTTAAGTTGAAATTGTGTCCAAATTTGAAAAGCCAGTCTGCAAACACAAAACTGTTGACATATTGAGTAGAATTTATCCAAACTTGGTGGTGAAACTTGGCTAGGGAGCTTAAGTTGAGTTGCTTAACCAGTTTATATCGACATTTTTGCAAAAAGTTGTAAAAAATATCGAAAGTACATAATCGTGGTTATTTTCATCTACTTCATAATTGAACATTTTTGCGCAATTGTGAGTATACCACAAGGTCAAGCATATCAATTAGAGTCCACAAATCAAATTTGGTGAAATTTGGATCACAGAAGTGAAACTTAAGAAAGATTCTAAAAAATTGAGTCTACGGACACTAAACAATTGTTGATAACTTGAACAAATTTTGTTCAACCTCAGTGAAACTTGTCCAAAGACTTCAACGAGGTGTCTATATGGAAACAAATTCTAAAAAGTGAGAAAATTTGAGAAAAGAAAATAATTGGATTTATGTGCTCCAGAACTGAGATTTTTTGCACAATTGACTATGCCACAAGGTCAATCATATCAAGTAGAGTGCACAAATCAATTTAGTGAAATTTGGATCACAAAAGTGAGACTTAAGCTAGATTCTCAAAAACTCAGTCTGCGAACACTAAACAGTTGATAACTTGGACAACAAACTCAGTGAAACTTGTCCAGAGACTTCAACAAGGTGTCTATATGGAAAAACAATTCTAAAAAGTGAGAAAAACTAAGAAAACCGTTTCACATCGACTCACAATGATTTAGGTGCTTGTTGCATGATATCATTGCATTGCTTCATGATATGATGCCATGGTTCTTTTTCATGATATCTTATTGTGATTGAAATCATTATTATTCTATGGCTTTCCTTTATTATGCCATGATGTTATTTCATGCTTATTTATAATGATTGAGGTTATCATTTCATGCTGTCATGAGATTTTGTTATGTTTGAGGTGTTTATTTCTTCATGGATTTTCTCCATGTCATCGTGATGCTATTCCATGACAATTTATTTATGATTGAGAAATAATTTTTTTCTTGATGGTGTTTCATCGAATAATTTGTTATCATGGTGTTGTTCCATGATGCTATGATACATTATTCCTGATGATTCGTTATTTATCATGATGTGATCGATTTTATTCTATTCAAATGTTTTATGATTCCATGGTAATGTTCCATGATCACTTTCTAAAATTGAAATATCTATTACTCTATGGAGTTTCTTCATTATGCCATGTTACTATTTCATATTGATTCAAAATGATTTAGATGTTTGTTGCATGATGTCATGCATTATTTTACGATATGTTCTGTTTGAGATATTTATCATTTCATGGATGTGTTCCATGATGTTGTACAGTTATTTCATGATGATTTGTTATCATTTATTATGACTAACATGACCATTATTCCATTGTGTTGCTCCATGATTATTCTTTATGATTTGTATGATTAATATTTCATGATGATTTATTATGTTAATTTATATTACATTGGATAGAGTTCATACAAATAAGAGATCCCCATGGTCAAATTTGTGTACCGGCTTTGTATATATATGCACATATTACATGTATTTCATGCTAATAATATTTTAAAATATATATATGGGTTTAATTTTGATTTGATATATTTTGTGTGAATCAATTTTAAGGCGTTATAACCCGTCTTCAAAGACATTATGTTCATGTATTTATCTAACATTGTTATGATTTCCATCTTGTGCTCTTTAATTTTTTGTTATTGACATATTATACATAACTCAGAGACAAAGTAAAGCATTTTCAAGAAGTATTTCTGAGATAGTATACATTCATCGAAGCTGAAGATGATCCAAAGCATTCTTTGAAGACATAGTAAAATATTCAGAGATGGGATACATTCATTGAAGCAAAAGATGATCCAAAGCATTATTTGAAGTATTTGAAGAGTTAATCAGATTATTTTATTAAAACATCATATTAGTGAATTTGGGAATTTCCCAGTTCGCACTTTCAAAATGAGCTTAAGATTTGACCATATGGCCAAAACTTAGCCAAAGTTTTGAGAGCATGGTTTGAAAGATATTTTGAAGTAATACCTTGTGGAAGGAGTTGATCTTAAAAGAATTTTGAGATTTATCCATATTGTCAAATCTTTAAGACATTTGTGATTTCCAAATTAACTCTAAAGTCTCAAACTCTCTAATATGGTGTTTTACATCTTTCAGGCTATTGTTGTAATGTAGCAAGAGTGATGTAGCTCTTTATAAACTATTTTTGTGAATTGAACAATATATTAATATAATGGTGGGTATATGTAGGGATGTTGGGTTTTCCCTTAATCCCCAAAGGTTTTTTTCATCCATAGTTAGGGACCCTTGTTTGAATAGGGATGTTGACCTTATATGTGAAGCTACTCTAAATATAGCCCTAGGTACCCTCTATATATATACCACCATGACTGCATATTCTACACACTCTAGGTTTTCACTCTCTGTTATCCTCTTCCTCTGTCTCCTCAACCCATTGGTTACCATTGGAATCCAACTAGTAAAGAAGTGACTAGGCTCAGTTAAAGTCATTTACGCCCCTTCGGTATGACTTTATAAGTTGGTGGGTACTACGAGTTAAACGAAAGGAGAAAATTAGACACATGGCAGTAGAAGAGAAACCAGTAGGCCAACTAGCACTTCCAAAAGGCTCATACCAAGAGGGGGCACCCAAATACAAGGTTGGAGGCTGAATTTCAATTTTTATGGTGATTTTCAAGTTCAACATCTTTAATGGTAATCTTTCCTTCTTCCTTCTCTCATGTAGTGCAGTAATATGCTCTCGTTGTTGTGATACTTTGTGTCCATAAGAGGAAACACAAAGAAGAAACAGGGTTTTTGACTTTATCACTACCCTTGAAATTTAATGGCATCTATTATCGTCTTGGTTATAAGGTACTCAAGAAAAATGTCATGATTAGTGATGCTTCGGTTTATTTGCATGCCTTTGTTGTGGATGACATAGTTTTGAACAATATGTATGCCAATCACTGACAATGTTTGTGGCATTGAAGAAGACTGTGGTGCTTGGCAATGCCCTGGTTGATATTCATACCAAATATGGTGAACTTTAGTGCTTGCAAAGAGACATTTAAATTATGGGCATGGAAATGATGTGGTACTCAACAATGATTGCCAATGCTTTGATTAATATGTAAGTAAACTCTTATGCCAAAATACCTTAGTTGATTTGTATGCCAGATGTAGTGCAATTGTCAAAGAAAACTTTGTGCTCGATGCTACCTTGGTCAATATCTGAGCCAAATAGGGTGCTTGGCAATGCCAAATGTGATGCTTGGCGGTGGCTTTATTGATATGTATACCAAGTGTTTTTCTTGGCAATTGTTGAGTAGATATGTATGCCAAATGTAGTGCAATTGTCAAAGAAAATGGTATGCTTGACAATGTCTTAGTTGGTATTTATGCCGAATGTGGCATTTCAAGGAGCAAAATAAGTGCTTGAGGAGATTTTGATTGCAAGGAATGCCCAATATGGCGGTGGAAAGAATAATAAATTGTTCCGCATAATGTGCTTGGCACTAGCGTGATTGATATGTAAGCTTAATGTGTTGATTGGCAATGCATTGATTCATAGGTATGCCAAATGTGATGCACTTTCATGCAGCATAATAAGTGCTTGAGGATCTTTTTGAAGTGTCATCTTTTATACAGCATTGATTGCCATTTCAGCTCAATATAACTCTGGGAGGGATGCTTTGAGTTTCTTTTAGTGGATGCAAAGGGAAGTACTGTTCCAATGCATTCAACTACGTGTGCACCTTAATAGAAAGTGATCTTATGTGATTCATCATTATGGGAGAGATAAATTACGGTGTGATTGCTAGTTGGGGGCTATTGGAGAAGAAGTCATGCTTAGCAGTGCCTTGGTCGATATGTTAGCCCAAGAGGTGGCCGCCCAAAGGCTGATTGAGTGGTTGCCAAAATTATATTCGTTTGGAAATTTAAGTGCGAAAGAGAGAGGCAATTGGTGGTGGGGGGGGGGGGATGGGAGCATATAGAAGGAAAAACAAAATGAACATGGCGAGGAGCAGGTAGTGAAAGTGGGGTGCTCAAATGGTCACGTTAGATTGTGGGGGCTCGAGAAAAGTCGGCCATGAAGCAAAATATCTTCAACAAGCCCTAACGCTCTTTTTTTTACTACTGATAGCGGCTATGGTGATACCCTGAGCATAGCCTACCACATCATCAAGCTCATGTCACGTGCCACATTAGTCACAGTACCGTGACTGATTGTGGGGGACATTGAAAGGAGATTTTTTCAAAGAAGAGGAGTATTGTGTGATGGCTAGCGGAGTGAAAGGGATACAAAGCTATTATATAATTAAATAGGGAAGCGAGAGAACAAGCTCTCTCTCTCTCTCTCTCTCTCTCTCTCTCTCTCTCTCTCTCTCTCTCTCTCTCTCTCTCTCTCTCTCTCTCTCTCTCTCTCTTTGTGCTTGAGAGCTCATGCTGGATTGTGGGGGCTTGAGAGAAGTCATCCATGAAACATAATAGATTCAACAAATCTTAGTGCTCCATTCGGTACTACTCCTGGCGGTTATGATTCTGCCATAAGCATAGCTTGCCACTTGATCAAGCTCATGTCTCATGCCACATCAATCATGGCACAATGTGACTAATTGTGGGGAACATTGAAAGGATATTTTTTTTAAAAAGCAAAGTATTGTGTGTTGGCAAGCTGAGTGAAAGGGATACAAAAGTATACAAATAGGGATGTGAGAGCACAAGCTTGCTTTATCTCTCTCTCTCTCTCTCTCTCTCTCTCTCTCTCTCTCTCTCTCTCTCTCTCTCTCTCTCTCTCTCTCTCTCTCTCTCTCTCTCTCTCTCTCTCTCTCCCTCCCCTTCTTATTGAAGAAACCTACCTCTCAAACCTTGGCTCCTTCACCTTCAATTAAGAAGGGCTCTCTCTCCGGGCAAGAAGAGAAGCATCAAGAATGGAATGACGATAGGGATATTGTGGTGTGGAAGATATACAACACATGATCAAAATAATGGGGAAATCTTGGTAACAAACTCTCTCTCTCTCTCTCTCTCTCTCTCTCTCTCTCTCTCTCTCTCTCTCTCTCTCTCTCTCTCTCTCTCTCTCTCTCTCTCTCTCTCTCTCTCTCTCTCTCTCTCTCTCTCTCTCTCTCTCTCTCTCTCTCTCTCTCTCTCTCTCTCTCTCGCTCGCTCGCTCGCTCGCTCGCTTTGTGTGTGTGTGTGTGTGTGTGTGTGTGTGTGTGTGTGTGTGTGTGTGTGTGTGTGTGTGTGTGTGTGTGTGTGTGTGTGTGTGTGTGTGTGTGTGTGTGTGTGTGTGTGTGTGACCTTGCCAAAAGAATGAAGGTAATTGGGCTCTTCTCTCTTGAGCTCTCTAGCTCTCAAAGGGAATCTCTCTCTCAACCTTGTCAAAGGAAGGGAAGGGAGAGCAAAGGATGTGAATTAAAAAATAAGGCAAAAATCTTGATTTCTCTCTCTACCTTGTCAAGATGACGGAATAAGGAATAATTGGGGTTATCCTGGGAATTAGAAAAGGGGACTGGAATGAAGGTATATCTAAATATTTTTCCTTCTACCAGCTAAGTCAAAGCCATGGAGATTATGGACTTGAATCTCTCTAACAACTAGGGATGATTATAGCTTTCTCTGGAGGAGTTTTGCGAGAATTAAGCTCTCATAAACTTGGGATTTTCTCTAATAGTGGCTATGAAAGCAGTGGCATTAATAGCCAAGATTTGTAATTAAAACTAACCTTTCTTAACCATTAGCATCTTAAAACATTCAAGGTGTCAATTTTAAGCACTCTAGGTGTTATTTCAATTATTTACTTTGAGTCGTGCATCTTGTCTCTCTTATTTCCCATAGCAAGTAGCTCGTTCCTGAACTGGCTCACCTCATGTGCCCATTTTCCTTGACATCTTTGGTGAGCTCGACACAAAATTAAGCCGTTGTATGAAACATTTGAAGATAAAGATGACTACACCTCAAGAGGCAACAATGCAACAAATGATACACACAATTTTTTGCTTACATGCAATAGCATAGCCGGCTGCACAACAACAATTTAATATGTATGAGTGAATTTGGAAAGCTTGATAGGTAGTTGCAAAAAAAATAGAGGCTCTAGGGTCAAGATGTTTCAAAATTTTGCAAATTTATGAAAAATATATGGAGGATAATGGGATTGATCGTCGTGAAGTAGTTGAAGGGTTTCATTGGATTGTTGTGCCTAAGCTTAGGGCTCAAATTGCGGAGATATAGACTCAACAAGGTGCAAACTAGAAGGGTTTTAAGAAGGCATTACAGAGGATTATTTCCTTGAAGATTCTCAGAGGGTAATTCAACAAAGTTTTTTGAAGTGCATCCAACAAAAAAACAAGGACTTCTCTGCACAAGGACGGCTACAAGAATTTGAAAAAAAAATTGAGCAATTATCTCTAATTTAAACAGGAATGGAGACCTGTGCAAATACTCGAACATTCAAGAGGTGAATTGGGCTTACCTGTGATTGGAAATTGGTTTTTGAAGTATCCAACATGATTGTGAAGTGATTGATAGATGAGTGTGGATAAACTGATTGTGGTTGACCGCATGAAGACAATTGATAAAGAAACTAAGGAGAAGCCAGTCTCTTGGAAACAAAAATTAGAGGTGCCAATTCCTAATGAGTTGATAAAAGGTATACAAAAACTAAATTTGAATTATCAAAGCACTTAAGCTTGAAGAATTGACACTAGGTTGGTAACCTAGGAGGACACAAAAATGTCCTTTGCAAGGTCTAGGAAAAACTTCACAACTCCTAAGCAAGGGCTCCACTTACAAAACCCTTCATTGAGCATATTCCTAAGACCCATATGCTTTAGGAGAAAATATAAGAACAATGAAATTAACACTCAAATAGGAATACAAAGCTCTCACATTAGGTCAATTTTGACACAGCACCAAAAACAAATAAGCTACTTGATGTGTATCTTAGTACTCTCAAACAAAAAATGGTCTATGCATTCTAGTATTTTTTTAGACAACTATGATAGTGTATTTTTCAGATGGATGAGTAGACATAGCCTTAAAAAAAAATCAGAAGAGAAACAATTTATTCAAAATTAGCATGCTCTTAGATAGTTTTAAGGGATAATAAAATTTTGGATTTCAACTCTCTAAATGAGGGTCCAATATAGCAAACGGAGTAGCTTATAATCTCCAAACTCCTTGCTAGTCATCACTGACAACAAAGAAGCAACTTCTTTCCAATCTTCATTTGTACAAGAAGGAGATTATTCATAACATGTTGTCTCTGCTACACATCTTTGCAATACTAGTGAGTTATATGGTGTATGGTGGACCTTTCAAGCTTGAAGCGAGTCCCTCATGACAAGACTTGCACATGTGTTTGACGAAAAGTGGTTAAGTGACAATTTTGAGGTTGAAAAATTAGAAGACAACATTGTATGGGAAAGTATTTCCATCTACATCTAGAATCACAAAGTGATATTGTCTCCATAAAGATATTCCAAAATGACTCAACAATGACATGATAGAGTAAAACTTTTCAACTTTTCATCCTCAAAATCATGGCAATGCCCCATAGCTACACTTGAACAAATCTCAAAACATAAACAGCAAGAGTTGGCACACAATCATTAAGTACCAAACCATCACTACAAATACAAAAAAAATGCATTGACACAACCATGAAGTACAAAACCATAACCATTGGTAGAAACCAGCCATCCAAAACCAAGAATGGGCCTCACAACTTGTGCAATTTCCATAAGCATAATTTGGCCCTTGCCATAACCATAAGCAACAAATAAGACACCTCCTACTCATAACCATTACCACGACATGACATTTGCCATAGTTTTTATTGCGCATCGTCAAAAACCATAAACATAACCTAGCAAAAACCATAAACATAACTTGGCACAAGAATATCTCCCACAATAATTTCCACAAACACATATGCCATAAAAAGACCAAGATAAAAAGATTGCCATACCCATAATTGAGCACCTGCCATAATCATAAAGTGGCCCTTGCAAATCCATAAGCAAATACAGAGTGCCTTACACACTCACAACCATAGATTGGGCAGACTTCAATAAGCCCTAACCATAACAAAACCATAAACATGTCATGGTCCATGACCAGAACAACCACAAAACCTTAAACTTGTCCTTGCCATGGCACATCTCCAAAACCAGAACAAAAAGGCACATCGTCAATACCATGTCATAACAAAATCATGGTGCGACATGTTCTAATGGATGCCATGGTTCTAGGCATGTACATACCTTTTTGGGAAGGCGAGGTCGGGTTCATGGTTCTGTTTCATGTTTTACCACATTAGAGCATGCCTAATTTGCTTTAGGAATGTACAAATGTCATGTGTTTCATAGTGGCATGCTTGTTTTTCCCACCGTTGTCGATTTTACCACATTAAATCATGCCTAATTTTCTTTAGGAATGTACTATAAATGTCAAGTGTTTTAAAGTGGCACACTCATTTTGCCTAGAAAGTTTAATGTGGACGATCTTGGTTAAAAAAAGCACGTTTCATGTGTGGGCGTAAAAGACGTTTTCAAAGTGCTTACCAAGGAGGTTCAACATTAAATTTGAACTAAAAGGGAATTTTCCATAAAAATAGGGATTTTTTCCAAGTCGGTTGGGGATTTACGAACAAAAAGGGGACATTTTTGGGCAAAAAAGCCATAAAATGGTCATACCATCCTTAAAGTAGCACAAAATGACTCAAAAAGGCACATCAATGATGCTTTTGTCATTTCTCAAGCTGAGAAGGAATTTCTAGAGCCAAGAACGAGCTCATTTGGGCATATAAGCAAGGAAATACAACCATTCCAATCCAGGGTTCTAGTGTACTCCCGGGCTCATTCCACTCCATGTTCGAGGCTTTGAGGCCTCCAATTAGGGTTCCCCTACTTGGGATTTTCCAATGAAGTTTTAAATATTCCATAAATTGGTCATGACAAAGAATCGAAGCGTCTATTTAGTGTTTTTAACAGGTCAAAAGAGCGCCGCATCTATGCTATTAGGAGCGACGCTACATGTAATCTTCACACACACAAGAGTTTTGACTTAACCTTAGTTATTTTTCAAAGTGGATCTTTCATGGGTAGAGTTTTTTCCTTTTTGAGTGTGTTTTTAGCTTCAAATCATCTACGTATTTCTTGATTTTGCTACAAATCCTCACAGTCAAAGGCTCGGCGATATCCTAGTTGAACTGCGTACTTCTTGACTGTTGGGGGCAATCGTAGCATAGACTAATCAACCCAAGACCAAAAAATTTATCAATCCTAGGATCAAAAACCCGGCTAGGACATGGAAGCACAAGCATCGGATGTATCAAATGAGAGGATTCAAGTGTATGTTTATCCAATGCAATGGAGATTAGCCATGAGTCACTGACTCTAATCACATCATCAATCAAGCATCACCTACACACCTTAAGCCCACCGAAGTCCGATTTACCATAGACTAGAATCTCTAAACACACTCATGACAAGCACACACTAATTGCATTGGTGTTGCTCTCCAATTACCAGATGCCAATCAAAGCACTTCATCAAAACCTACACACACAAGGTGAATGGTGCTAGAGTTTCATAAAACCCATCCACACACAAGCAAACAATAGGGCACATACACTAATTACAAGATTAAGAACCAGCTTAATCAACCTAATTAGAGATGTTAAATATCACAAATTGAATGCTCATAGAACAATAAGAGTGGTTAATAAGTAAGAAGTCATCACACACACTCAAATCTAGAATAATGAGAAAGGTGAAACTACTTCATGACATAATGGAATAGAAGAATTGAGACTAATGAAGAAAGTAGAGATTAAATTAAGAATGCTTCTCTAATTAAAATGGATTAGCACTAGCCTCTTAAGCATGGGCATTAAGCTCAAGGCTAGTCCATCAATAAAGTGAACACTCAGGAGAGAGAGAGAGAGCTCTCAAGAATGGATCCTCAAGAGTGGATACTCAAGAATGAAGCATCCTTGCATAAAGGCTTCCTTATAAAGTCTTGCACCACAATCCCTTCTACTATGGGTTTAAGTTTGAGCCCTCTAGCTAGCATATACAACTTTGGAACTCCCAATGAGCCCAAGACCTTATACAATGTCAGTTGGAAACATTGTGCACATCCATAGCATATCTCCCACTTGATG
Organism: Adiantum capillus-veneris; assembly: GCF_014529385.1. Lineage (NCBI taxonomy): Eukaryota > Viridiplantae > Streptophyta > Polypodiopsida > Polypodiales > Pteridaceae > Adiantum > Adiantum capillus-veneris. Next base: position 43,773,178 of record NC_140941.1, read on the forward strand.
CATAATCAGTGTAGCCTGTGTTAGCCGCTGCTAACATTCCCCCCTTCCTAATTTGGCACACATCCTCGTGTGCCAATGAACCAAAACACGATGACATGGTAGAAAGCAAGTCCATGGAAGAACATTGAGATGCAAATCATAAGAACAATTAATGAGCATCAAAGGCCAACAAGGATTAAAAAACCATGAAGTACAATAAACAATCATGCAAAGTGAATTTTTTGGTTCTAAAAGATGGGTGAATCATAGCCAAAAACTAAACAAACATAAAGTAAAAAAACACCTAACTATCATGAAGATTAAACCACTTGAAATTTCAGTTTTATGCATGAAACACAAGCAATCAGTTAAGACCCTAGGCTAATGCAAGTTCATAAACCTATTAGCCTAAAGACTATGTGACTAATATTAATAAATCATTCAAGTCTATCATGTCTATGGGTCTATCATGTCTACGGGCTATAGAAAAGCTCCTAATCTATAGTACATTGTTATAGCTCTTTTGAAGCTCATGGAAGTTTGTTTTTGTCATTCATAGAAATAAGTAAAGCACAATACAAGGCTACCACCCCAAGGAAGTTCTAGGTGTGTCTTTCAGCTCCTTGAACTCTCAAGAAGGTGTTCCGAAATCCTACTAGCATACCAAGGTGATGGTTAACCCCTATCAGCTCAGGGCATTGGTTTAGGGCCTTGACCAAGCAAGCCAAGGTGGTTCCCCTTGCCTACCAAGAGCCAATAAGGTGCTAGACCTCACAAAGACACAACATGACATAGAAATTTTATCTTCATGTATCTAGTAGCATTTTTTTTTACTTTTTCTTGACACTTTTTTGCTTCATTGTTTCATTTGTAGCACTTTTTTATTTCTTCCATCATGAGAGTATTTGTGGAAAATGAACTAAAGGACTAAAGCCTAATCATAGCCCTAGGTCATATAAAAAATGAATAGAGTATTGAGACTATCACTAAGAGTCTATGACTAATGAGAAATGAGCCTACATTAATCTAAGGTCAAGGCCAATTACCTATGATTAGCATACATAAAACCTAATTTTTTGATGAGTTAATATTCACAAAGCAAAGTGTTGAAACTTTAGTAGCCTAGCTTTTGAACATGAAAGAACCATAGCTTAGAAGCAAAAATTACTTAAGTGAAGCATAGAGAATGGAGAGATTAAGAGAAAAATCATGGAAGGATTTCACCTATTCATGCTCTTTGTGCATCCTTGAGTAAGCATCCACTTGGTAGAGAAGTCTCTTGATCTTTTTATTTCAATCCAAGCTGATTTAAAGCTAAGTGTAAACACAAGCTCCAAAGGCCATTTATTGAAAAAAAACCCAAGGGAAAAAAGTGCCTTTTGTTATGCACATGATTCTCTTTGTAGAAAATTTATTCATGCACAACATAAACAAGAGAGAATGAGCATCTATGCAATTTAAAATCTCTCATGTATGATTCAAAAGTTGATTAAGTGCTAGCTAAAACAAGCCAAGAGCTAGAAACAATGCAACTTTGATGAAATGAAGTGGCTCTTGAAAGCCAAATTTTACATTTTTAAAGCCCTCCAAAAAAGTTGGCTAACAACTAGCTCACATGAAATTTTACAATTTTAGAGCAAGTTGTGAGCTAGAGATGATTGCAACTCTTAATGGAATGAAAGGAAACGGATCTTAATAGCCAAATTTTACAAATTAAATCAATGCCGACTACCACCTTGGATCAATCAAATCACAGTTTTTTCCACAACCCTTCAAAAAGAATCAATCATCAGTGCTTTTAAACACTTGGTCATTTAATACGAGCACTAAAAGAGTTCAGAATCAATTACAAGCCCGAAATTTGTAATGCTATCTTATGGCTATCAAACAAGCTCAATGTAAATGCTTGTAGTGATTTTTGAAGGGGATCGGGGAGCACCACAGACTAAGAGTGAGAGAGAGAGAAGGAGACACATGACACAGATATGGGTGGGGAGACTCCAAAGAGTGAGCAGTCCCCTATACACTTATGCTATGTATAAGGTATACAAGTCAGTGGGCGCCCAGACTCTGGGCGGCCGGGCAAGGCACAGGCGCCTATACCCCAACAACCTCCCACTTAAAGGCGACTGTGCCTTTAAGCAAGGGAACCTAGTCTAAAGACTACAAAAGGTGAGAGAAAACCGCTCTCAGCCGATGCCCACTGGCTGGCTGTGATCGTGTGCATCCGGTTGTCCTGCTCCTGTGTAAGTCCATACACCACTTGACGTACCGCACACGTACTGCAAGTATGTACGCAATACCTGCATATCTCCCTCGTGCACTATGCCATCATCAGTCAACAAACGACTGACAATCCCAACTACATATGCTCCCACTGCAGCTGCGATATCCGGTCTCAAGATCAGCATCTCATACATGAGACCACCGAATGCCGATGCAATGCTAGCGGGCCCTGCTAGCTCTACGGAGCATGCATCAACATATATATCCCTGGCAATAGGCATCTCTGACTGACAAGGCGTGTCAGCCACATGCATCTCCTGACTGTCCGCAAAAGACGCATCAACCTGTCGTGCAACCTCAGAGCAAACCAGCTGCTCTAGGTCTCTGCTGGAAGACATATCCTGCACAACTATATCCCCATGCTCACTGTCGAGCATAGAAAGGAATGACTGCATAATCGCTGACATCTCAGTCTCCTCTGCAATCATCCACTGCAAACATGACCACTCAATCTGTTGTGACTTACTAGAGCTCTCATGCTCTAACTCCGTATGCATAGACTCTTGCACAACGTCCTCCTGTCGTGACTCACTAGAGCAAGACCGCTCTACCTGTCTATCCTGCATAGAAGTATCTAGCACAACTGAGTCTCTTCTTTGCTCAGTCACTAGCAAAGCATGCATGTCTGACTCTGTCACCTCTCTGTGTGACTGCTCAAGTCGTGCCCCAACTGTGTGCACAACGAGCTCACTACTTTGCACTCCATGCAAAGCATCCTGCAACCCACAAGCAAAAGAGACTCGCCTGCTCTCTCGCTGTCTACTTGGCTGCGTGATCACAGAGACAACACCGTCTCTTGCATGATCCACATGCAATGGGTAACCTATACCACTCCTGGCACCTCTCGCAATCACTAGCGAACCCAAATGCATCACAAAATCTCGCTCTCGTAGCGAAATCTGACATCCACTATCCCGTAACTGTCTGACTGAGATCAAATCCCGTCTCAGATCTGGCACGTAACGCACATGACGCAGGGTAAATCTCATACCACTGGGCAAGGACAAACATACGTCTCCTGTACCCTCAATGTCATACATAGCACCATCAGCCATGTGCACACAACGAAGTCTCCCACTAGAAAACGTGCTAAACCACTCACGATGCGATGTGACATGGAAAGTAGCATCTGAATCTAGTAACCAATGTGAAGACAATGTGCAATCCGATATGCAATCCGTAGACATAAGATCGTCTGAAGACAAGCTAGATATAAATGTGACATCGCCATCACAAGCATACTCAGTAACCACCGTACTGATCTCACTAGCATCTGTCATGCCCAATTCTGCATCACGCATCTGTCGCCTCCGTTGTCTCAAACGCCTGAAACATCGACGCCTAATGTGCCCTCTATGTCCACAATGCCAACATGTCAAGTCTCTATGCCGTCGAGACTTGCGTGTGGGACCAATCTCTCCCATGGACATAGAAGTGGGACTAGACTCCCCTGTAGACATGGATGTCGCGTACATAGCATGTAAACTCTGCCATAAAGCATGAGTTGTAGTCTCCCTCGAGACCTGCCAGTAAACAGACTCAACCAGATGCAAACAAATCGTAGACATGGCTAACTCATCAAGATCCTGCCAATCATCATCACGCATAGAATTGGGCTTCGCCGATAAACCACGCAAGGGTTTATCCTGCCCCAAATCCGCCAATGCAACAAGCATATGCTCCTTCCAAGCAACAAAATCTGCACCATCAAACTGTGTCAGACCATAACGTTGGAAGTCAAATGAAAAATCAGCCATAATGCTCGCAAAAGAGCAACCAACAATGAGTAGCAAATGTCAACCAAATCAGCCCTAAACCGGCTCGAATTGCATCAACAAAAGTCTGCAAATATGGCTGTAACATATGGCTGCAAATCAGCCCCAAAACAGCCCCAAATTTCAGCTCTTAAAGAGCTGCATAAACAAGTCACAAATGTGTCCCAGATCAGCCTACAATTGAGCCATACATGGACAACTACAAAGAGGAAACAATGGCTGAAAATTCAGCGCCCAAATAAGCCCTCAAACCTGCCTGTAAACTTGTAAACCTGTAGCTGAAACCTGCTGAAAAACCTCAAGCCATTAGTGCTCGAATCCGGCTACCTAGCTCGTAGCCACACAAGCATACATCACAATACTCACTCCTGTGAGTGTGCCAAGATAACTGTACGCCTGTCAAACCCGTGAGCTAATCACCAAGCCCACACTGTGCGGTATCAATGCATACACACGCACAAATCTCCCACCTGCAGAGAACACCGCACGCAAATGTTGAGTGTAACCCGCAATCTCTACCTAGATCACATAAATGATGCGCATAAAACTCCTGGGAAAATTTCGCCAGAGTTTCGTCAGTAAAACGGCCACAAAACCAGTAACCAAACTGACTGCACGCTCAAAACCATGAGCAACCAAAGCGCATCAAACCGTACTCCAAATGCATGTACCAATCTCCACACTTTGCATACATCATTGCAAACACCTGCAAATCTAGTACACAAATATCTGCTCTAGCTACCTGTGACTGCCAAAAAACATGCTCGAGGCATACATTGCCGAGCTCAAAATGCAATCACATTAGTCTCCCTGAGCATCAAACCACATAAGGCATACATCGTATCCTCCCACCTGTGAGAAAACTTGCAACAAATATCACTCTCACATCTGAGAGCAAACCATGTGTGGAATCCTCGACACACAATAAACAACTGCTGCTGCAGAAAATTCAGCATTCAGAATTTTACAATTCTGATACGACGAGTGTGTCCGGAGCATGCCAAAACCCCAAGGTAGACTCCTGGATCATATGTATCCGAGTCCGGGTGTGAAAGCTATGCCAAAAACAGTGTTTTTGGGACCCGAGAGTGCACAAATAAACTTGCTGCTGTACCTGCTGTAATTCAAAGCATAATTTCAGCAAATAGACATCACCATCGCGTCCGGAGCGTGCCAAAACTCTGACCTAGACTCCTGGATCATGTAGATCTGACTCTGTATGACGGAGCTACGCAAAAAACTGCGTTTTAGAGCCCGAAAATGGCAAAAACGAGTTGCACACAGTTTTAAACCTGCTCCTGCTCCACTCTGCGCGATGCAATGTCCTCTCAATGCAAGCTCCAACACAAGAGCTCTGCCACAACAGCATCCAAGCACTCGAATATCAAGCTCTCCTCCGCCGAGCACTTCTCTAACGAGCTCCACTGAGCTCAAAAGCTCCTCTCACCAAGGAAGCCGCAACCGCCTCCTCGACCAAGCTTGACCACACCAAGCTCCTAAGCTCCAAAGACAATGCTCCTCAAGCTAAAATCGCTCTCCGTGAAACTCCACGATCGAGCTCCACCGTCGAGAGCGAGCGAGCTATCGCCTCGAAGCTCTCAAAGTCGTCGTGCTCTCCGCGGTCACCATAGCTCTGATACCAATTGAAGGGGATCGGGGAGCACCACAGACTGAGAGTGAGAGAGAGAGAAGGAGACACACGACACAGATATGGGTGGGGAGACTCCAAAGAGTGAGCAGCCCCCTATACACTTACGCTATGTATAAGGTATACAAGTCAGTGGGCGCCCAGACTCTGGGCGGCCGGGCAAGGCACAGACACCTATACCCCAACAATTTTTGCATTCAAGTCGAGCACTAAAATGTATCAAGCAATGCCAAGCTCAAGCATAAAGCACCAGTCGTCATCCCCAGCGTTACTCTTACATGAATCTCACATGCATTTCAAAAAGAGCTTGCCATTTAGTGCAATGAGAACTTCAATCAAATAAAGCACTAAAAGAATGGTCATACCAAAACGTTTGTGCATTGAAGATCATTTATGCATGGAATTCCATATACAAGCATCACAAACACTACCCATGTTCACATCCTAGCTCTCATGCAACAATTATGGCACAGCATAAGAGAGAGTGTCGATTTTGAACTCATTTCATCAATCAAAACCCGATGTTGGATTTTTGTCCAACAAAACTCCATCATTAATGCAAGGGGTAAAAATTTCTTCTTCAATCCAAGCACTATAATTGCATAAGTTTCAAGGGTTTAATGCAATCCATTCAAAAGAATTCATTTTGATTGGCAGTGGATGCACAAAGTTTATGATCCCATGCTCTCATGTAGCAAGTAGGCCATGCATAGCAAAATAGAGAGAAAGATTATGACAAAGTGAATTCAAAACTATCTTGAGGCAATCATAACCTGAGTTGGTCCCCTTCGCCAATGAATTTTTACCCCTACAAGGCAAAGCTGAGACTCTCTTTTTTATATACATAAAAGAAAATTGAATTGTATGAGCTAACGGAAAATATGAGGCGTGGGAATACCCTCCTATATATATTTTTTAAGAAATACATGTTTCACGTCTGCTATGCTTCCGTGGGCTGCAACGAGTTAGGGGAGTGACACGGGGAGAGAGAGAGAGAGAGAGAGAAAGAGAGAGAGAGGATTGGGAGAATGGGTGTAGGTGTGTGTATATATATTGGTGACGCCAAAACTGGCCAAAGGCATGTGTGTGTGTGTGGCTTCTGATCCAGGCGATGAGTTGTGGCGTGTAACACGATGCCATGCAGGTGTGGGGTCGGCACAAAGCCCGGTAGCGTTTGTAAGCCAGGGCAGTTGGTAGGCGAGAAGTCATAATGTGAGCAGGTGAGCTACTGAGCTGAGGGGTGTATGTGTAGGCCATGTGGCCTTGAGTCACAAAGCCCCAAAAAGGAAGCAGAAGTAGCACATGTGTGTGTGTGTGTTGACGTAGCCAAGCTTGGCAGGCTGTGTGGCAAGGCGGGGAGAGAGAGAGAGAGAGAGAGAGAGAGAGAGAGAGAAACTGACTCGAGCTGGTTGTGGATATATTCTGTGGGCCGAGGACTACGCAGGAATGGGAGCTTGTGTGAGTGTGTACTGGTGTGTATGTCAAGTGGCGGGCAGTATGGTCCACTAGCTACGGGCAGCAGGACGTGCATGTTACAAAAAGCAAATGAGTCCAGTTATCATGATTCAGTTGTACCTGTACTGGTCAGCTCTGCAAGGCCCAAGAAGAAGAACAGCATGTAGCACAGAAAGAGAGCACAGAAAGGTTCACATTCAAACATGACAGGGGTATGTAGGAGAGCGCAGGTTGAATCAAACCTACCTTTTTTGGTCGCGGGTGCGAGGTCCAAAGAGAGAGAGAGTGTGTGCATGTGCTTTTTTCCATCACGTGAAACACTAGGCCGCAAATGGCTGGCAAGTGGCCAAGACTGCACAACAGGAAAGTGTGGGCCAATGAGGTGATGAGCGGCACTGAACTTTCGGTGTGTGTGTGTGGTGGAGAGATTCTGTGCACACATTTATGGCTTTATGGCGTGGCTTGATCAACACGCAGGCAAATAGTAGAAAATGGGGAGTTTCTTTTTAGGTGTTCATGGCGGGTTTGCAAGCTGTGAGTGCGAGACTTTGGGTTTAAGATTTAACCTCGTCCAAGGTGGCCTCTTTTTTCGCTAGATTACCAGGTTCAGAGCGATTGTGGTGCAAGTGAGAGCGATTAATAAATTAATAGATTACCAGGTTGAGAGCGATTGTGGTGCAAGTGAGCACGCACTAATGAATAAATAGGGAGTTGCCTGTGCACACATTTATGGCTTTATGGCGCGGCTTGATCAAGACTCGGGCAAGTAGAGCAAATGGGGAGTTTCTTTTTGGGTGTTCAAGGCGGGTTTGCAAGCTGCGAGTGCGAGACTGTGGGTTTAAGATTTAACCCCGTCCAAGGTGGCCTCTTTTTGTGTTGGATTACCAGGTTGAGAGCGATTGTGGTGCAAGTGAGCACGCACTAATGCATAAATAGGGAGTTTCTTTTTTGGTGTTCATGGCGGGTCAGCAAGCTCCGAGTGCGAGATTGTGGATTAAAGATTGAACCTCATCCAAGGTGGCCTCTTTTTGCATCGGATTACCAGGTTGAGAGCGATTGTGGTGCAAGTGAGCACACACTAATGCATAAGTAGGATGCAGGACCGCCAGGAGGGCGACTGTGGAGGAGTGGAGTATGTAAAATGACAAGTGTGCCATCATTGGCGAGTTTAGTTTTGTGTGTACCCCTTTTTATTTTTTTCTTTTTTTGAGGAAAAATTGCCTTTAAGAGGAAGTGGGGTTCCCACATCTCTGAGAGCAAGGGAGGGGGAGAGAGTTTTCCACAATAACCAAGATAAGGGAAACATATCAAACGAGAACTTTCACAATAATGAGACCCTGAATCTCCTTCATACGTCCACAAAGATCACCGACTCATGTTGGCATTGATGGATCAAAGCACATAAGCTTGATGCTCAAGCATGCATGCAAAAAGTTTACTGCTCCATGTACATCATTTTCATGCAACTAATGGGAATGCCTTCTCCACCAATGAAACAATATTTGCAAACACATTATGCAAACAATCCTCCCTTTGGTTTCAATTAACTATCATGATCCACTCTTGACCCCATTGATAGTGCACACTCATCCATATGACTTCCAGCTGAGGATTGCTTTGCCATACCTCTTGAATTGAAAAAATTTCATGCATAAAATTAACTTCGGCTCCATCAATTGGTTAATGCATATACACCCGATAAGTGATAAATTTTCCTTACTTAATTCAAACCCGGTTCAACAATGATTGCAAAATCACTTGCTCATATCTACTAGTCCTAAGCATCCAAGCCCAACGGGCTTGTCATTTTTGTTTGCATGACTATATGCTCGTGATTATGGTAATCATCAACAAATTAATAAAATTTTTTCCATATCAATTTGGCATAACACGAAAATGGTCAAAAAATCATCTTCAATGGGACACCAATTGAATCATCCCAAGTCAATCAATCAAATACACACCAACATTTTAGGGCTTTTAATTATCACAATTGGCAACCAAGACCAATCATTCATTTTCAATTTGGACATCAAATGACATTGAGTAGGCACACACACCCAAATTCAAATCGAAATTATATGCAAAAATTTCATCAATTCCTCATTGTAATGCAAAAAATGCAAGCTTCATTAATTAGCATAAATGAAGGTATGCATGCTATATTTTTTGAAAATTAACACTTTCTGGTCTGATGAGCTTGAAGACTACTTTTGTAACATTAAAGTCATTCTGTCACAATTATCAACACTCATGCCTCCTTGTTGGGAGTACACATTCTTTCTTATCTCTAGTGTTGGGAAGGAAACAATTGGTGCAGTTTCATTACAACAGGATCCCCAGAGTACCAAGATGCGACCCATCTTCTTTGCTAGTAGGGTCATGAATGCCTTAGAGGGAGGCTACACAGAGGCAGAACTCATGATGCGTTCTCTCATGTTTGTGGTGAGAAAGTTTAGATTCTACTTGCTACCAAAACCTTTTGTAATTCTCACTACTGAAAATTTGTTTCCTTGGGTGTCATCTCAAATGAATCTTAGTACTAGGATCTCAAAGTGGATTATGGAGTTGCAAGTGTTCAAATACTCTTTCAAGGTACAAGATAGTGTGCGTGCACAATTGGCACGGATTCGCACTTATAGGGTACATGAGAAGGAGATTAAGGTACCTAACTAAAGACCCTACCATTTCCACAACCTACAAGTATCCCTAATGCATTTACTTTGTTCTTTGATGGAGCTTTTTGATGAGCCACGGGAAAATGAGGGGGAGGGCTATTGTTTCTCAACCCAAGAGGAGTGGTGTTCATGAAAGAGAAGGTCAATCTACAAGGTTCAACTAGCAACAATGAAGTAGAGTACAACACACTACTTCATGGTTTAAAGATGTGCATTGGCAAAGGTATACAACGTCTCATGGTAAAAGGGGGTGCACTTCTCATTGTGAAGTAGATTTTAGGCATTTGGGCATGCAAGGATAAAATCCTAAGGACAAAAGTTGATACCATTCATAGGTTGTTTAATCAATTTGAAGAAGTGCAACTATATCATATTCCTAGGAAACAAAATGAAGATGCCAATTTACTTGCACAACAAGCAGTTACAGGTGTTGAGAAATAAGTGCAAGTCATCATGATGGAAACAACTGCCAAGCAATCAAGATACCAGTGATTGGAGTCATTGGCTCCCATTATTGGCTACATTTTGGAGGGTGAGTTTCCACAAGACTTCACAAAAGCTCAAAAGAGGAGACGCGTGAAGAAGAAAAGCTTGTATCTCTTCCTAGAATGCTCCCTCTATCAAATAGGGAAGGATTAAGTGTGTAGAAGAGTACCAACTATCGAGGAAATTCCAGCCATTTTAAAAGTTTTGCATGAAGAGTCATGTGTTGGTCATTTTTCCCAAGAGGTAACTATGGAGAAGATTTTACTTGCAGGGTATGTTTGGCCAAGTTTGCATATCAATGTTCAACATTGGTGTAAAAGTTGTCACAATTGTCAAGTAAATGGGAATAGAAGATTAGTATATGGTCCAAGGCAAATCGTGCTTGCAAATGGACCCTTTGAAAAGTAGCGCATTGATGTTATGGATCCTCTGCCTAGAATAAAAAATGGTAAACTCTACATTCTAGTGGCTCTAGATTACATGAGTAGGTGGGTAGAGGCTCAAAGTGTGGCAAGGGTAAATAGAAAAATAGTGAGCAGGTTTGTCTACACTAATATTTGCTGCAAATATGGCACACCTTTGGAGATTGTTTCTAATAATGGTCCAGGGTTCAGGAAGGGTTTACTCACGGAAGTTTTTGAACAGATTCACATTCTACATCATCATAGCACACCCCACTACCCACATTCAAATGGTTTGGTTGAGAAGGCTAATGGTTTCATTGCATGCATCATTAGAAAGATGGTGAGAAACAAGACAAAGTTGTGGGATGACTTCTTGGATGGTGCCTTGTGGGCATATCAAACCACATATAGAGAAGCCATGGAGCTCACACCATTTCACTTGGTCTATGGTCAACAGACTTTGCAGCCTATCAAGCTGAACATTTCAACAATGCAACTTCATAACAGAGATGCACAGGATGATCAAGAGGTATGGGTGGATTGAGTTCTTACATTAGTGGATCTTGAGTGGAAAAGAGAAGTAGCCTATGAGTGCTACAAGAGTAAAACTACACAAGCAAAGGAGAAGCTTGACAAGAAACTAAAGGACAAAGGCATCAATGAAGGAGATCTTGCGCTAAGGTATGACAATCGACTCGATAATCATTTTGATGCCAAGTTTGAAACTAGATGACAGGAGCCATACATAGTCAAGAAGGCTTTCAATTCAAGTTACTATCAGCTTATGGACTTGAATGGTAAAGAGCACTCTAGAAAGGTAAACGGGTATTTCCTAAAGCCCTATTTGAGTCGCCTTCTACCAAAGGTTCTACCAAAGATCTATCAAAGGGCAACTATCTCATGTAAGTTTTGTTGCATGAAGCATTGTAACGCAAGTCAAAATGCCAAGGGGCGAAACAATGAAAATCTTGTCAAGGACTCAGAAGCACTCACTTTGGAAAAGATGCTTTATGATGGTACATGAATATACCATCATCCTTGGGGAGGACTAATGATAGCCGTTTTTTGGCTATCCAAATTTCCACAGTGAGATACCTCACTCTACCAAAACCATCCAATTATTGTCGCTATCAATACCATTTCATTATACATAGGCGTATGTGAGTTAGGGGACTTTTTCCATATCTCTTTAAAATCCTTAGCTCGCTAGTCATTGGGCTAGTTGAGCCAAAAAAATAAATAAAATTAAAATTTGTTATGGCCTATTTGTCTGTAAATATTTCATTGTATATAGGGCCTAAATATAAGGATTTTTTATAATTATTTTGGTATTTATTTAAATATTTCTACCTAGGTGTGCGTTATTTGCCTATGTATGCTATGTACATTAACTCACCATTACCACAATTTTTCTTACCATTTTGCATACTCTTTATTCCATATAGAAATATTTTCATGCAAGCTTCTCTTACTTCTGGTGTAACTCGACCCCAACACAAATTCAAAAAAACTAGTTTTATTTGTGTGCATATATTTTCACTATTGTGATTTTTCCCTTCCTACAATTATTCTCTTTTACTTTCATAAATTAGAACACAAAAAATATTCATCTTTTTATGGTAGCCTCATAATGAGAGAAATTTACTTTTAAAGTTGATCCCTTTGTATTTTCTCACCTATATTATTTATATTCAGACATGTACATATTTTCTAGACCCCTCAATATTTGATTTTCTTAGTTGTATAATTTACTTATATCATGAGCTCAAAAATATCTTCAATTATAAACCCACAAAATAAGTTCAAGGATAAATGGCATGCATGTGCATTTATGGAGGGCTCACTCTTGGAGGCATTCAAAAGAATCATCCAAAGAGGGACCCCACAAGGACTTTGTGCAGTGGAAAAAGACAGTCATTTTTGCAAAATGTTTAAAGGTCACTTGCTCTTCAAATTTAAAAAGGTGATAAAATAAGAATTGTAGCTAGTGAGCTGAACTTTTGCCTCAAATGTTTTCATATTTTTTTGAGCTACGAGCTGTGAGCTATGATTTAAATTGGTGGACCCCAGTTTTGCCCATGCCATGCAACCACACTCACTTTATCATTTCCTCTTTCACACACACTTCTCCACTCATCATCCCCATCTCTCTCACCTATCCTCTGTGCACCCTACTCACCTTCTCCTTAGCCTTGAATAGTAAGAGAAACCATGGTGAACTCATGCCTCCTACACACACTTCCATTTTAAAATTGATCAGCTAGTCTCATTTTTCCTCCTCCAAATTATCCATATCTATTAAAAAAACCACAAAATTCAGTCTCTTTTCTTGAAGAACAGCATCATGGTGATTGATTACTCATCTTCAATTCCCTTGGCTCCCAAGGAAGGTCAAGAGTGGAGAAAAAATGTATTGTCAAAGCTCTTGGACTATCAACAAGCATCAAAATTGTCCCTACTCTTATCATATGCAAATCCTTGTAAAGACCCGCATGTCTCATTCCCTACATAAAGATCAACATCCATTGTTTTTGCATAGGTAGTTTTGCTCTCGGGCGGAACTTGATGTATCTCTTGAGCTGTAATGCCACTATGTGCACTGATTCACTCTCTTTTTGCATGCATCTGTGGATTTGCGAGACCGTATTGTGAGTTATGCCTTTTTGCATCAGATCTCCTCTCCCAAGATGATTTCAGCCAGCGATTGTGCAATAGCCAATCAAGCGAAGGAACATGGAGCTTTTCTAGTAGGGAGAAACCCTTCTCAACCTACATTCTTTCTCTTCCACATGGCGAATACCTCCATACAGCCAGCGCTGCCTCTACAGGGTCTTTTTCATCACCGAAAACTTCCTCTCCATCCATTTGCATTTTCAAGAGACAGCTATGTTTTTTAGAAAGCAAGAGACCTACGTTTTTTGGGCAGCAGGCTCTTGCGTTTTTAGGAGAGAGGGGGGCGCTGGACTTTTCATCGCCGTACCTTGTGGGTCATGATTCACACTACCCAGCTTGGCATCTGCTGCCTTGGCCGTCCAATATCCTCTTCATATCTCTCAGATTACAGCCATTCCCGACTGTTGTTTTCTCAGTGTCCATCCCACCCTCGGTTGTTACCTTGATTTTTATTGGTCTAGCAAGTGATCGTTCCTCTGCTAGGCTTCTTTCTTCTCGTTCTCCATGTGGTGCTTCAATTTTTGTTGGATTTAGCATTCTCTTTCTACTCTCATCCTGGTATTGTTGATGGAGTGGTGGTTTTGGTGCTTCTAGTCCTGACATGGCCTGATATTTGAGGTTGCATTTATACGCTCATACAAAAAAAATACGTATGAAACGTCATTATACGCCGAAATCCCAAAAAATCACCTATCCGTATTTTTTGTTTTTGATCAAAAGATCTTTTGATTGAAAGATATTTCAATCAAAAGATATTTTGATTGAAAACACTATTGATATAAGAACAGTCACCAATCTCGATCGAAGCCAGTGACTGCTTGCTGATTTTCTAGGAGTTGAGAGATTGCATACTTGAAAAGCTACAGTACATTTATTGGGGATACAGACTGTTGAGGTATAATTTTGAACTTGTTTATGTGTACTAATCTATTTTTATGTGTTGTACGTGTAAGGCTTGTGTGGTGTAGTAGTTTTTCTCTCAACACAAAGTTGGCTTGCACGTTGTGGTCGGGATGAAAACACACACAGTGCCTCTATAAAGACCCGACACACACTCTTGGGAAGATACACACACACACACTAGGGGGAACCACTCGGATTACACAACACACCTGGCCGAGACAGGAAACACACCTATGGAGTGAGAGGAGAGAAACTATCCACTTGCCCACTCCACACACACACACACACACACACACACACACACCAAAAAAACTCAGCTCAAAAGAGGCAAAATTCTGATGTTTAGATACAAATGAGCTTGTCCCAACACCAATGGGGCAAATAGCTCACACAAAATGGGTAAAATATACCAGATACAATCACAAATTGGAGCAGAAGCTTCGCTCATAGGAGAAACTTACACAACAAAAACAAAAGAAAAAGAGTGAGGAATTTGGCAAAATTGACAGCGCCATCATGTCCGGAACGGCCCAAAACCATAGTCTACAATGTCAAAGTGCTCAAATCGGACCTCGGATGAGCAGTTTACGACCAAAACAGGCTCCAAAAACCCCAAAAACACAGTTTCGGCTGTTCCTCCTCTCTTCTCCACGTTTTTTCTGGTCTTCTCTCTGTTTTTTCAGCTCCCACACTTATCTTTATTAGTTGGGCACCCTTGGCCTTCTAGATGACCTCAAACGGACCCCGAACAGGCCAAAAACTGACCTCGCAGTGCATAGTTGTCACCTTTTTGCATCATCCGCACACCTAGCACTCATTTCTTTTCAATAATGCGTCTCACAACACATGAAGTGTCCCCAAAAAGTGGTCCTAATGATGACCTTTCTGCATAACTCTCACAAGAAAACACCCACGTTGTGTCCGTATTCATTCACGTGCAAATATTGACCCTGTTCGGCCTCTTGACGCCACTAGATGCCATCTGACGCACCTGCTTACCTCATGTCGTCGGCCCGCGGATATCTTTCTCGAGAATTTTTACGCGCTACCAACTCCTCCTTATTGTAGAAAAAACACACTGGTACTGATAATAGTGAAAATCGTTGCACTATGTGCACCCTGTCCTACCTGTACACACGTGGGCCCCACGTAACCACCTGGCTATGGAAATTGGGTAATCCTTTATTCGATGCACCATGCATGTGTATGTACATATGTGCAATCCCTTGCTCAAAAAAACTACTGACATAATTTGCCCATCCCCTAGCCTGCTAGATCATTCATGATCAGCAGCAGCAAAAAGCGATATGAGACTCGCAGCGTCACAAGTCTCCTCATCCTTCACCAACACTCCTTGATCCACATACAGCTCATCTTGCTCGACCATCATCAACCTAGCATGATAAAATTTAAGACGCAATCCATTTACCCTTGACTTATGTAGAAACCCATCCGGGTTAGCCAACTGATATGTACCATTCGGGAAACACTCCACTACCTTGAAAGGGCCTTCCCACTTAATTTGAAACTTCTTTTGGAAGGTGTTGTCCAGCTTACTGTTGTAGCGCAAAACCAAGTCATGCTTCTTGATACCCTTACTTTTGACCTTTTCATTTATCTTTGCCAAGCCCTATCTTGCATCTGCCCATAATGTTCCAATGCACTCATCCTATCCAGCTGAACCTCTTGTAGCTGTAAGAGCCTCTCTTCGAATGCATCACTAGGCGGCCCAAGAAACTTCTCTAACATCTTGACCGTAGGTAACTCTACTTCCACATGCAATAGTGCTTCTTTTCCATACACCAAATGAAATGGAGTAAACCCTGTACCTGTCTTCACCGAAGTGCGGTAAGCCCATAATGCACTAGGCAATTCCAAATCCCAATTCTTTCCTTGGTGCTCTGTCACTTTCGAAAGAATCTGTACCAACTCACCATTGAATCTTTCATTTAAGCCATTACACTGTGGGTAATAAGGAGTGCTATGCTGGTGCCTAATCTTCATCTTTGCACATAAAAAATCTAGCAGTTTATCTCTAAAGCCAGGCCCCTTATCTGAAAGTAGCTCCAGTGGCACCCCAAACTTGCAACATATTTCATCATACACAAATTTTGCCACATCCTTTGCAGTGATCTGTTTTACTGCTATAGCCTCTGCCCATCTAGAAAGATAGTCCACTGCCGTCAAAATATAGCTTTTGCCCCTGCTTGTGATAGGTAACGGGCCTATTGCATCAATCCCCCACTTTTCAAACACATCAAACACCATAATGGTTTTTCGTAGCTCTGGCTTCAACACTCTCTTCCTAAATGCTTGACACCTATTGCAAGACCTACACCAATGGTGAACATCCTTGTGCAAACTAGGCCATACATACCCCTCTTGAAAAATCTTATGCAAGGTGATCTTTAGAGCAAAATGGCCACCACATGCGCCTTCATGATTCTCTTCCAACACTCTATAAAGCTCCTCCCACCAAGGTACACGTCTGAACACGAGATCAGCCCCTTTCATGTATAAGACATCACCAATCAATTTGTACCTGTATGCTCTACGCACAAAGCCATACTTCTTAGACTTCTGAATCTCCTTTGGAATGATTCGTGTTAGCAAAAACTCCTCTTCTTGAGCCAAAATTTCCTGGCCATGATAAAGAGGTAAAGTGGTCCTCAACACAAATAGCTCCCCAATCATGCTTTGAGCTGCTTCATGTGCCTCTCCATTTAGAGCATGTTCAATGTGTCGATGTTCCATGCTTCGAACTTTTTTAACAGGCCTATAATTCTGAAGCACATTTCCTTCAATGAGGTGTTCTTGCTCTTCCACACACCCAACACTTGCTTCACCACTAACAAGGCATCACCTTTTATGCTCAACCTTCGAACCCCATGCTTCAAACAAATGTGTAATCCGGCTTCCAGAGTAGCATATTCAGCCTCATTGTTACTATGAGCATCCAATTTGAACCCTCTCTTGCATACTAGCTTCCCCTCTGGATGATAAAGTGCTATACCCCCTGAAGCCACATCATGGCTCTTTCTGTATGAACCATCAAAGAAAAACACATGTGCATTGCTGATCTGTGGCACTTCTTCAACTACCTTTCTCACCACCTCTTCCTTAACAATAAGGGGATTCTCCTTGTAGGTCAACAAATTAGCTAGGGTAGCCCTTGTACTATCTTCCACTAGAAAAGAGAACTCAAATTCTTGCTGCTCAATTACCCATTTCTTGACCACATTTGAAATGTTAGTGCCATTAATTAACTGTGGCAAAAAGGCATAACTCGTCAAGAAAACAAAAGGTCATGGTAGCAAGTAATGACGAAATCGTCGACAAGCAAATATTACACTGGCCATCACTAGCTCTACTTCCGAGAATTTTCTCTCTGCTACCAGCTTCACACGGCTTGCACAATACACTGGCCTCATATAATGGCTGCCCTTCCCCTTTTGCAATACCATGGCTCCAATGGCATCCTCCCCTACTGATGGATTTATATAAAGCACTTGCTCCCAATCAGGAGCCTGCATGGCTGACAACACCCCTAACACCTCTTTCACCTCTTGAAACACTTCTTCACAGTTTTCATCCCATTGCAATGGATCATGCTTTGCCACTTGTTGTAATGGATAAAGAATCTGAGAAGACAATGGAATAAACCTTGCCATGTACTTCACTTTGTGTATAAAGGTTGCCAATTGCTTCGTACTCATAGGTGATGGAAGAAGAATAATAGACTTAACCTTTTCTGGATCAGCCTCAATGCCATTTTCTTACACCATGTGGCCCAATAACTTCACCCTTGGCTGTGCTAGATGACATTTCTTTGGATTTAGTTGTCCTCCACATTCATCATATCGAGCCAATACCATCTGCAGCTTCTCATGGTGTTCAACCCTATTGCTATAAACACAGAAGTCATCCATAAAAGCTTTAACACAACTACCAATGAATGGTTCCAACACCCAATTTGCTCTCTCTTGATAGAAGTAAGGTCCATTTGACAACCCAAATGGAAATACTGTGTAGCAATTGCAGCCCCATGGCGTAATAAAAGTTGTCTTTGTGCGGTCTTTAAGAGAAATCTTCAATTCAAAATAGCCTGAAAAACCATCACACACACTGTACCTCTCATAACCTGCCACTGAATCCAAGATCTGATCAATGAATGGAAGAGGATATGGGTTCTTCTTAGTGGCTGCGTTTAAGGGTTTAAAATCTACACAAATTCTCCACTTCCCATCCTTCTTTGCTGACTACAACTGGACTCACCCATTCTGTGGTCTCATTAGGAAATTTCGGAGGTCATTTGGAGGGCCTTCTAAGAAAATGTATTTTTTGCACTCTCTCTCTCTAGAAAAAATGGCAAATAAAAGAGCTGGGTCTTTCATAGTAAAACTTCAAAAACTGTACTTTAAGTAGATTCCTTACTCTTCTGAACATTCGTTCGTAGTGATTGATGGATAATCCTCTTTTCAGTTGCATTGAATGAACAACGTCAATACGGAGGGAATGAGGCTAACATGGAGGGACGAATCCGCAGCCGCTATTCACTTTCCATTAAACTTGCACATTTGGCTAATGGCGCACTCCTCAAATGGCACAAATGTTACCCAGAAACGAGCCAAATATCACCTTCACATTGATTTGGACAATGAGTACCAACCATTGATTAAGCGCAGTAAAACAAACACACATATACCTCCTGCCTCCATAGACACGCTCAGAGCTCAAGGAGCTAAACACATAGATATCTGGACGAGAGGCTCTCTCTACCCTAAGAATCCAATAACTAATGCGTCTCCACCGTTTGTCAATCCTACAAGCTTATTGACCTTTGCTGGTGATGGAGAAAAGGGCCTTCTGGGTTATTGTAAATCACTTACAAGAGAAGCTGAAACTTACAAGAGCATTCTCCAAGCTCAACAATGTGAGATTGTTCGCCTTTCACATTTACATTCTACAGATCAGGTTACCATTTTGCAACATAAAACAGAGGTACAAGAACTGAAAGGAAAGGTGCGAAGTTGTCAAATGAAGGACACCATCTTGGGTGGTCGTATCCGAAAGAAGAAATTGCGCAATCTTGAAACATTGCAGGTTGCATCAGGAGGTCTCAAGAAAAGAATCCGAGCATTAAGGTGATGCTTCTTGGTTGGCTACATTGTCTTAGTTAAGTAATCTCTTTGTTTTTTCTTGTTATGCATTGTTTTCATGTGCCTAAATAGTGTTAGTGAAGCAAATTTTCTGTTATTTACTTATGCATTGTCTTCATGTAGAGATTCAATCTATCCTGACAAGGAAAACATTGACCCCAAAGCCAATATAGGAAAGAGATTGAAGCCACTTATAAGTACAAGCCTGGCAGCAGATATAGTACATGACAAGAAGTTTAAGGTTCTACAAAGAAATGTAGTGGACCGCTTTATTTCAGAGAACTCAATGCCTGCAAAAGAGATACAAGGCACACTTGATTCACTTGGTGTAAGCAAAAGAGGATATTCGGCTATCCAAAAGTCTGTCTCATCCATCTTTGTTAGGAAGGGTATAAAATCCAAACTTCTACCATCATCCTCAAGTGTTTGGAAAGAGAGGCTTCAGCTTAACGAGGCACAGGGAGACTATCTTGGACAACCCTTTCATATTAAAGCAACTTACAGTGTCCATGGAGCGAACATGGCATATGATGAGTTCAACAATATTTTTATGGACCTGCGGATACTACAGAAGAGAATGGTGGAGTTTTACAACATCACATTTGAAGAGTCACGTGGGCTATTACATTTTGTGTTAAAACTGGATGAGTGTGAGCTTGTTAAAGAGAAAAAGCTAGAGCGTGTTACTATTACTTTAATGAATAGAGCCCTCTCAAAGTGTCCCAGTGATGATCCTTTATATTTTAGTGTTCAATCAGAATCTAACATATGGTGGCTTGGTGCGTTTGAGGTAAGCGATATTCTCAAGTAAGCTCAAATGTTCAGATCTACTTAAGTCTCATTTATTTTGTGTTGCAGGTAAAGAAAGAAGATCATGAGATTCTATATTGGGTGTTCCATCGAACTAATATTCTGGAGGTGATTGATCGACAGACTAACCAGGGAGAGGTACTACGTCTAGATGGAAGGGGAGACTTTCAAGTTCAGTGGCATCTTGCAGGTGACCTTAAAACATTAAAGTGCATGTATAATTGTGGAATGGGTGCAATGGCAAAGTCACCGTGTTTGTTCTGCATGGAGCCTGCAAAGGTCATGGACCCAAAGTGGTGGAGAAAAGCTCCAACACGTCACATTGAGGATCCTACTTTTCGACCAGTTTTGAAAATACCACTTGTGAATGTCCACATTTGTACAATGCATGCCCTTTGTAGAATTGTGGAGAAATTGGTCTACTTATACATCGGGTTTGCTTGGAAGATTAAGAACTCCGCAGAACGACAAGTAGCCCTGCAGTGCTTAGAAATGGTACTGTCGGATATGGGGCTTCATGGTGGCAATGTGAAAATCCAGCGGGATGAAAAGAGATCAACTGCTGAGAAGGATGTCCCATGCAAACCATCCATCGGTGGGGTGAAGGCACGGAGGTTTTTATCTAAGCCCCAAGGTACGAGAGATCCAAAGCTAACAAAACATGGAAAAATATATAACACATCTTATGTTAGCAAGGTAGAGTATCAGAGCTGGAAAAAGCTACATATTGCAGTCAAAGACCACGAACCAACTACTCGTAACGCGAAGGCTGAGGTTTGGCGATCAATAGACATCCTATTTTTGATGTGCGACAAAGATGACTGGTCACAAGGTGATATGAACAAGTTCAAGGAAAATCTCAACCTTCTGAAAAAATCATTCAAGACAGCATGGACAGACACCCAGATTACTCACTACATGGTATTATAATGTATTCTTTCTCTCTTATGTGCAAATATGTGACTGTAAAACATTCTAACTAATCTGTTTTCATATCCAGCACATCATCTTCAATCATTTGCCATATTTTATACAGAAGTATGGGAACCCGGCAATATGGAATACCCAAGGGATGGAAAAGTCTCATTACATGGCGAGAAATGCTTATTTCAGGCACACACGACATGGTGGCTCTCGAATCAAGGATAACAGTTTGAGAGAACTATTTGAATGGTTCTATCGTAGAATCATTCATCGAATGCAGGCAAAAGAAGTCTTGGAAAATTCAGTAACAGCACAAGCCATCAGACATTTACAACAACAAAAAGCTAAAAGATCAATGGCATACAACAACTCCGGAGCTCGTGAAAGTCAACGAAGGTGGAGAGAGACAATGGTGTATGTGAATCACAAGTGGAGAAAGATACTCTGAGTGGATGACATTGTACAAAATTTATGTAATACATAATCTTATACAATTGCTACTTGAAGTGTATCAAGATTTTGCAGGTTCAATTTTGTTTTTTGGCACGTCACCCTTGTAACGAATCATGAGATGTTTGCCATACTCTAAAAGTTCATCTGGGTTTTGTCTACCAAGAGCTAGTGCCATTGCTGTGTAGGTGTAGTAATACGCTGCCCGACCACCTGTATAGCCTGGGCAGTAACCAAAACAATCTCTAGCAAACACTTTGTCCACAAGAATGACTTTATCTGCACTTTTGGGCAGCACCGGTCCACCCAAGAAGCGTGATAGTGTCTTGAATGTGTAAGTTGCTATTGAACCCTCTTGTGACATGGAATTGTGAAAAACTACTATCGGCGACTCGCAAAGCTTTGAAAGGTACTGTGCTAGGGCCGCATCCCTTCCTCGATACTCTCTTGTCCGGCGCCAAAGGAAGTCATCCTTGTCAGCAATCCAAGACTGCACATACAATGTCAGAAATGACACAAACAGAGAGAGAGAGAGAGAGAGAGAGAGAGAGAGAGAGAGAGAGAGAGAGAGAGAGAGAGAGAGAGAGAGAGAGAGAGAGAGTTACCATGAAGCTCTCATCCTGCAGAAAGAGGTTTTCTTGCCACAGGTCTACAGATGTAGTTGACCCCTGACCTGAATGGTTAAACCAATCCTCCACTTCTTTGTTACTTTTCGATGGTCTTAGGCTTTGTCTTATTGCTTGGAAGGTGGCTTCATCAGGTAGTGTCTCCTTGTATTTTTCAGCTTTCTCAAAGCATCTTCGAAGGCATTCCATTGGATTGCTGGATGTTTCCATTGCCTCATCATCACTACTATCCTCTGAAACAAATCCACTCCTCTCCTCTTGGACTCTGGAAATAATAGCTAGGGAGAAATCCTCCCTTAAATAAAACACACTTTGCACATCATGTAAGAAGATATAGGTCCTGTCTCCAATCCTGAAGTCAGGCACACCAGGCAACATCATCTGAGCATGCTTCTCAGTGAAGTTACTGACATCCAATGGAAGTTTGATTTCTGTGGTTTTCACAGAGAGCATCTTACTTCTTTGTACTTCAATTGCCTCAACCTCAAGGTCGACTGTGTCTTCAACCTCCTCGACTTCTTGCATATGAGTTGTCTCCTCGCATTCCTCATCTGGTGCTGTATCCTGCTCCTCTAACACCTCATCAGGATTCTGCATGAGGAATCCAAACAGGCTGTTCAGGTAAATCATAAAGCCAAAGGCTTCCTGAATGAGTTTGCATTCTTTTTGATGCAAAGGGCAGGCTGAATGTCGGCAAGAGGGTGGTAATTCCCTATACTTCTTCACTCCCTGTCCCTTTCCACCACAGTCATTTAAATGCACAAGAGTCATATTAGGCAGAACAACCCTTCCTACCTGCACCATCACTTCAAACTTATCTCTGTAGGACTGCAAGAAATTACTGTGCTGAGCTAACAGGTCTTCAATGTCAAACTTTGGATTAAACATAGAATGAACTAGATCATACTTGTCCCCAGCACCACAAGATGCTGCAAAATCAAACAGCCTCTCATCAGTTGCAGCTGGGTCTTCCAGAGAAGACACATCCTCTTTGTCTTTACATTTAGTTGCACAGGGACTACTTTCTAGCACATCTGCATCATCTGAGAAGTCTATATTCCTCTTTCTTGTATTTTTCTTCAGAAGTACTCTACAGGGCACCACACCCTTGTAGGGTGAAGGATCCTCTTGCCCTGGTGACTTATCTGATTGATCTTCACCAATCGACTTTTCTTCAGATATGTCCTGACAAAATTCAATAGTTCTTTTGGCAGATACATTAAGCAACTGAGCCTGCAAGGGTTGAAATCCTGGCACAAGCTCTGGATCTGGTTTCAGCCTCTTCTGCCTACTGGACCTTAATCCTATTCATCAAGAAACATGACAAGTCAAAACCATGAGGAAACATGACAACTCTGCCAAAAACAAACCATCAAGATCTCTCCCTCTCTCTCTCTCTCCTGATAGATATAAATAAATATATATATATATATATATATATATATATATATATATATATATATATATATATATATATATATATATATATATATATATATATATATATATATATATATATATATCTGTCTCTCACCAAAGCACAAACAAAAACACACCTACTCTCTCTCTCTCTCTCTCTCTCTCTCTCTCTCTCTCTCTCTCTCTCTCTCTCTCTCTCTCTCTCTCTCTTGTATTTTTCTATTTGACTAAAGGCGCGCGAGGAAGGAAAAGTGCCTTTTGCAACTCTCTCCGCGTGCCTTAAGTACAACTGAGAGAGTCAGAACAATACTAACGGCGCGCGGAGAGAGTTGGAGCCAATATTTGGTTGGCTATGCGCGCCGTTAGTAATGTGTACAGAGAGGGTAGGAAAAGAGACAATGTATATATATATATATATATATCTCTGTGTGTGTCTGTGTGTATGTGTGTCTGTGTCTCTGTCTATGGAAGTATGGGTATTGAGGTGTGTGTGTTGAACAACAGTCACACACACACACACACACACACACACACACACACAATTTGTACCAACTTTTGGAAATACAGAGAGAAAGAGTGAGAGATCACCTTTTTTTGGTGGGGTTTGCAGGAACTCAAAGGGAGGTGTCTCCTCCATTGCTTTTCTGTGTGTCGAGCTGACTCTGTCTTTCTCCCTCCCTCTCTCTCTCTCTCTCTCTGAGAGTAAGGACTCCCTCTTTCTATCTCTCTCTCAATCTGTGTCTCTCCCTCTCTCTATCTCTGTGACAATCTGATCACTCTTTCTCTCTCTCTGTCTCTCTAAGACTCTCTCTCTCTCTCTCTCTCTCTCTCTCTCTCTCTCTCTCTCTCTCTCTCTCTGTGTGTGTGTGTGTGTGTGTGTGTGTGTGTGTGTCTCTCTTTCTCTGGCTCTCTCTCTCTCTATTGTTCTCTCTCTTTCTCTCTCTCAAAATCACACTTATAACGGATACACACGGCGGCGCCCCACGTGTCACTATAAATTATAATATATTTGCATGCTATCGCACGTGTGGTCATTATTGAGACCGTATACTTTTTGTACGCCATATAAAGCGGTTAAGAGAGAGAAAAAACACACCTCGTGAAAGAGAGTGAGTGAGAGAGAGAGAGAGAGAGAGAGAGAGAGAGAGTGCAAGAGCCGTCGTCTGCATCTCCGACAGCAAGCCCACCCATCGACATAACGAAGGTCTGCCTCTCCCTCTGCCTTTGCCTCTATCTCTCTATCTCTGTTTCTGTCACCCACACACACACACACTCACAAACACACTCACAAACACACAGACACACATCTTTAAAATACAAACACACACACACACAGACACACACATACACACCCACACACCCACACACTCACAAACACACACACACACACACCCAGACACACACACACACACACACACACACTCACTTACACACAGACACACATCTATAAAATACACACACACACACACACATAGACACACACACACACACATACTCTCTCTCTCTCTCTCTCTCTCTCTCTCTCTCTCTCTCTCTCTCTCTCTCTCTCTCTCTCTACCAAAGGCGCGCGTAGAGAACCATACCTGTAGTGCATGTCTCTATGCGCGCCGTTAGTACTGTCCATTGACCAGAGAGAGAGAGAGAGAGAGAGAGAGAGTATGTGTGTATTATTTTACCCTATACTAACGGCGCGCGGAGGTGCTTGTTGAGGTGGAAACGTGCTCCGCGCGCGCCTTTAGTAATGTGGACTCTCTCTGACTCTCTCTCTCTCTCTCTCTCTCTCTCTCTCTCTCTCTCTCTCTCTCTCTCTCTATGCGCGCCGTTAGTACTGTCCATTGACCACAGAGAGAGAGAGAGAGAGAGAGAGAGAGAGAGAGAGAGAGTATGTGTGTATTATTTTACCCTATACTAACGGTGCGCGGAGGTGCTTGTTGAGGTGGAAACGTGCTCCCCGCGCGCCTTTAGTAATGTGGACTCTCTCTGACTCTCTCTCTCTCTCTCTCTCTCTCTCTCTCTAGTTATATATGCTAAGCTATAGAAAGGAGAGAGAGAGAGAGAGAGAGAGAGAGAGAGAGAGAGAGAGAGAGAGAGAGAGAGAGAGTCATAGAAAGAGAGAAGGGGATTGAGACTCTTCTTTTGGTGTACAGTGAGATGGCTAGAACAAAAGCCACTGCAAGGAAGGCAGGCAAGGGTCCAGGATTAGCATCTAAAGCAAGTAGCAGATCTGCAACCCCAAAGAAAAGACTTGGAAAACCAAATAAAATTCTGAAAGGGCCAAGGATGAAGAAGCTGCAAACCTGCATGGGACTTTTCAGAGAAATCAGAAAGGCACAGAAATGTGTAGATTTATGCATACCAAAGCTGCCCTTCCAGAGGATGGTGAGGTCCATATGTGATGAAGCTACCTGGGGCACCAAAAGGTGGAAGGTGGTGGCATTAATGGCTCTACAGGAAGCAGCAGAGGACTTCCTACTGGAGTACTTCAGTGACATGACCATTGTTGCAGCCCATGCCCACAGGGTTACTATAATGGACAAAGATAGTGAGACATTGAAAAGAATAAGGTGGAGGTATGACAAACTGCTGGTCCCCAATGTCTGCAAGGATAAGAAAATGAGGGAAATTTTGTTATACCCCCGGAGCTAGTGCCACAGCTCACAGTTGTAGATGTCACACATGATGTGAATACAAGGGCAAGGGCAGAGACTATTGCTCGCCAAACAGAGGAAATGAGGGAAGCAGAGCTTAAGGAGAAAGCAAAAGTAGCAGTGGAGTCCCAGAAACAAACAGAGTGCAATGTGACCCTGTCTATAGAGGCAATGAATCAAGAAACTCTACTTTCAATGAAGAATGGTTTGCTTGCAGAGATACCATTTGTAGATGGAACCAGAAAGCTAGCTCTGGAAAAAGTGGACATTGATTTATTGCAGAATCCAGATGCTCAGATTTCAGACACAATTATCTATGCTTGTCTTAAGTAAGTGTTACTATCTTGCTAGCTTTGAAAACTCAGATAATAGGTTTGCTAACTCAGGTAGAGTCTCTGTAGCCTGATCAAAAGTCAACTCCCACTGCACACTCACACAGAGGTGTTTCTCCTTGATCCACAAATGTCTGTAATTATTAGACAAAAGAACAGTCCATCTGGGACCTTTGAGAGTTGGTTTCTCCACTGTGCTATGCCGGAAGTTACTGTGATCATCTTTCCATATGAGAACAACCATCACTTGAGTCTCATATGCCTTGATGTTGACCAACCAGCAGTGTGGGTGTTCAATTCAATAAAAGGAACCCACCCTGAAATTAGGCTGTAAGTGTTTTGTATCAGAAAGTGTTTCTTATAGATATCCATGTAAATTTGAAGCCTCATGCTAACATCTTGACATTGCTTTCTGCAGTTGTATAAAGAGGTTGTTGCTTGCCTATGGCAAGCTATGTGGAAGGTATGAACTATACAAGGCCCCAATCAAAGAAGTACCTGTCCCAAATCAAACCGATGGGAATTCTTGCGGCTGGAGATGTCTTCTCCATGCAGAATATGTCCTGCAAAGCTACTTTGCATTAAAACCTTTCATGACTAAGGTACCCATTTGGCAATGCATTCAGTTAGTTTTGGTTTAGTCTATAAAAGAATTCTCACCATGTGGTCTTTCAATTTTGCAGAGTGCTTTAAAAAACTACACATATGATTATTTGCAAAGATACCGGGTAAGTTTAATACAACACCTGCTTACTATGTCTAGCCCTAGAGAGCTTGAAGATAGCGGCTTGGATGAGCGCACTATTGATCTTACAAAACATGACGTGCCACCACGACAAACCCCTACATCCGATACAGTGGAATCGCATCGGGCCGAGGGTGTCATATCAGCAGAAGATGAAAGAGCCGAGGATGAGGAAAGGTCAAATGAGCATATGGAAGCTGCTAAGGTTCAACCGGAGGAGACAATGAAAGAGCCAAGTCAGCCAGTGGAGGAGCCAAAAGAGCCTATGGCTGAAACCCAAGATGAGGAAAGCAGGCCTATAGATGAGCAAAAGGATATGGATGAGGAAAGTAGGCCTAGGGATGAGCAAAATGATATGGATCAGGAAAGGATGTATGAGGCAAGCCGATCAACCTTGAATGAGGCAGAAAGGGCCATGGGGGAGACCCCTGATGAAGATGTGAATGATGACTATGAAGATAAAGCAGAGGAGATCAACAACGACATGAACACTACAGAGACCCAGTATGGACCCTTGCTACCTGTAGATACGGTTGTTCCGGTAATGTCTATTCAAGTATGGAAAAATATGTTCAGCTTCTAACTACTTATATGTACTTGTCAACTTTTACAGAGGTTGATTATCTGGGACGTCAATGGATTGCTGCTGATGCGGGTGCCTCTCGGTGACAGAGGACCCTTTTGAGGATTTGCAAACGTTTCGGATGGGAACTTGTCGAGTCGTGGTTCGTCCAGGAACCAAGGAATTTATTGAGTTTCTTCTTCCGCGCTTCAGAGTTGCCATATGGTCTTCAATGCAAAGGCAAAACTTATCGCCACTAGTTGCAATAGTTTGCAGTGTATGCCAAGCTCACACGTCAGATTTTGCCTTTTTGTATGATCAAAGAAAATGCGTTACCGTTGAGGGCCACTACCACCCTAAAAAACCAGGATTACCTCTTTTGTACAAACCGTTTAGCCAAATTGGTGTACCCTTTGATGCAACTAATACACTACTAATTGATGATACTCCTGAAAAGGGAGAACTAAATCTGCCGGGAACAACTATCTCACCACCTTCTTTGGAGGGGCATTCCTTCGATTTTTACCTTGAAGACATTCTGATTCCATACTTACAAAAATTGTATCTCAGTCCATTGTTCACGGACGAGTTTGTACTTTCTAATGAATTAAGATGATTCTTCTATCTGTCTTTGTCTTGTCTAACATATATATATATATATATATATAGATAGAGAGAGAGAGAGAGAGAGATTTGATGTGGTAAAGAAATGTATTTCAAGCACACTTTTTCACAGGGCACAATTGAAAAATGAGATCAATAAACTTCTTGTCTTGAAAGTCATTTGTATACACTTGGGTTTACAAGAATATCTGTTACATTGACACTACTTCAACCCGACCATCCAACTCTTTGCACAAAATATCTTTTTCCCTTCGCCGCATCACCTTACGGCCAGCTAAGAAAAAGGAAAAATCTGATAGTTCCTTGTCCATTGACTCTTCAATGATGTCATTTCGCAAATGCTGAAGACTGCATAGCTCCCTTATTGTAACCACCAATAGTAGGCCATGCTCTTTATCAATCACTTCCACATCCACAGTAGGATTATCTTCCAAACCTGCAGAAACCTGGTCCATAGGAATGTACTTACCGTTTAGCATTTGTGATCGCATATACCAAAATGAGAGTAACAGTGATTGGCTTGCAATCATGTACTTGACAACTAGAGTATCAAGCGCGACCTCGCACCGTAAACCAATCTCTTC
This sequence comes from Adiantum capillus-veneris, assembly GCF_014529385.1. Classification (NCBI taxonomy): domain Eukaryota; kingdom Viridiplantae; phylum Streptophyta; class Polypodiopsida; order Polypodiales; family Pteridaceae; genus Adiantum; species Adiantum capillus-veneris. The sequence goes on from NC_140941.1 coordinate 43,802,348, forward strand.
CTTTGCATACCATCCTTTGTCAAGAAGTTTGTCACAGGATGACTGCTGAAATGACTTGCACATGAACATAGTTTTTGTAACTCTGATGTTGTAGCTATGAAACAGCTCAATGAAGAGTGCAACGGTACAAAATTTTGCAATTCTAACCAGTTTGGTAGGAATAGAGCTACGTAGAGACCTTTGTATATCCTTGTAGAGCTTACTTCGCATTGCCTCCACCATTGTTTCCTCGGGAACTGGCCAGTCCACAGTGTTCCAATCGGTTGGTAGAGGCACTTTCACCAACATGCCATTCTTATTCCCTGAGCTGAGTTGGTAAAAGTGGTCATAAAAAAAGATTCCCTCATCAGCCAGTCTTTTGCTGCTCCTCTCTAAGTACTGTAGAGAACCAATGTGGGCATGTACAACATGGAAGAGGCCTATTATGCACTCCACAGGTTCCCATTGCTCATAAGAAGAGGGATAAACATCTGTAATATATATAAGAAGAGTTAAACTAAGAGTATCAATAAGTACAAATGACAAATCTAATGTAATTGAGCTGTGAAGAGTGGAGACATTACTCATAACAAGCGGGAGAAACATTGCAAAATATATAAGAAAAGTTATAATGAGAGTATCAGTAAGTTCACATGTCAAGAGTACTTACAATTGCAACGTGGTTGATGTATATCTGATACATTTCCACCGTTTGCTATCACCTCTGGATGGGTAAACACATGCTGAACAAGAACTTCCTTTACAGATCTTTTGCCGATTTCAACTTTGAAATCCAACACCCTGGCCTTCCATGCTGAGCGGTAAACGTTGATACCACTAGACCTCTTGGGTCTTCTTGGTTGCATGAGGACCCATGAACCTTTGTTTATCCTTTGTCCAACCCATTGGTTCTCTACACTTATTGAAGCTGGTATTGTAATTGAGGATATGCTACTACTTGGCCTTCTAGGCAAAGTGCCGTTGTTGGTTGTTGGTGTGAGAGACAATAAACACCTGGAGGCTCTTGGGCGAGAAGACGTGGACGCCATAACTCTCAGAGAAAAGCTTTAGTGGAGGGAGATTCACTTTGAAAGCATTCTAATGGAGGGAAAGTGTTTTAAAATTACAATATCTTGTGCGGGCTTAATGGTCACCCTCCAGTACGTTAATGACCATAAGAGAATATCAGAAGTGGGACCACACGCAAGCACCTAAAAGCTCGGTAAAAGGAAGGAAATTACTATGCTACAATCCTAGTTTCGTGAAAGTTTTATGCTATTTTTCTATTTTTTGAGTCTTTCCACGTACTTTCCTACGTAACGTAGCCTTCATGCTCATTGGACGCGCTCTATTTTTCTCTCTCTTCATATGGCCCTCCAAATGACCTCCGAAATTTCCTAATGCCACAGGGACTATGAACCCTGCCTTCAATAACTTGTCCACCTCTTCTCGCAATGCTTCCATTTGCTCTTGACCCATCCTTCTTAGCCTTTGCCGCACTGGCTTAGCACCTTCTTTCAGCTCTATATGCATCTCTTCGCCCTTGAACCCTCTGATCTCTTCATATGAAGTAATGAACAAATCAGGAAAACTAGCCAGCATATGCAAATATATATCCTTCTCCATAGAGGCTAATTGTACCATGTCGCCAATCTTGAACAGCTCCCACTGCACGTAACCATGGTCTGCCCAGTATAATAGGATATGCTCCCAACCCTGCTGGCATCACATAAAAATCAACCACTGCCTTTGCATCATATGCCTCCACTTCTAAGCTCTTTACAACACCCAAGCATTTTACTTTTTGATGGTTTGCCAATCTGATCCGAAACCCTGAGAGTTCTCCACTGATCATTTGTGTCATCAATTCCTGCTTCTTTGACAACTCAACCTTGGCTTGCATCAGCCCTTCAATCACTTCATAAGGCCCTTCACTTTCATCTTCAACCTCATTCGCAAATGCAACTAAACCAAACTCCTGGATTTCTTTGTCCATCAAAAGAAATGCAACATCAGCATCCTCATCATTGCTGGTAGTGCTATCACTGTCCTCATCTGTCACTGTGGAAGAGTCTTCATCACTAGACTCATCCTCATCTTCATAAAGCTCCTCTAATCGTTTCCTTGTGTCCGTATTATAAAGCTTCTTGGTACCTGTCTTTCCATAGAGTCTAATTGTACCATGTCGCCAATCTTGAACAGCTCCCACTGCAGGTAACCATGGTCTGCCCAGTATAATAGGATATGCTCGCAACCCTACTGGCATCACATGAAAATCAACCACTGCCTTTGCATCATATGCCTCCACTTCTAAGCTCTTTACAACACCCAAGCATTTTACTTTTTGATGGTTTGCCAATCTGATCCGAAACCCTGACACCCCAGCCACTGTGAGACCCATCTTCTCAACGCATGATTGTGTTATGACGCATATTTGGGCTCCGCCATCCACATAACATTGTCCCAAATTTTTCCTTTTATGCCACACATCTACTATTGGACAAATTTCTGGTAGCTCATCCATTGCCAACACCTTTACTGAACCTCTCTCTGGCTCTTTCTCCATTGGGTTAACCATCCTCTTCCACTGTCGCTTTATCTTAGGCACCATCTATATAAGCTGCCCAAAAGTAACATCTGCCTTCCTGCTCGTCAGATCCTCCTTCAAGTCATAGCTTAATTGCCCATCCCCTAGTGGAAAATCTGAAACATGAAACTTTCGACGAGCTCTCCTTTTCCTCTTGGCCTTGACATCCTCGCCTTCATGGCTCTTTCCTTTCTTCTTACTAGGACCTGGGGCACTTCTTCCTTCCTTATCCTCTGTGGTCCTCTTCCCAATAGGCATCACTAATGTATCCTCTAGCTTTGATGCCTTCTCCAATGTGACTACACTTAGCACTTTTGTCTTTCCCTTTTCCTCTTGGGTTAATCCACTGGTTCCTTCATCTCCCTTAATTTCGATGCCATAATCATTTGACCTAGTTAACACCTATTTTGGCAATGGATACATGTCTCCCCCCATCCTTGGTGGCTTATCACATTGCGGGCTGATGTGACCCAACTCTCCACAATTATAACATGTGGGCGTCTGCCTCCAAAACCTACCATTTCTTTGTCAAACACCATTCCTAGGCCTTTCTTCACATCCTGGCTGATTTACAAACCTCCCTCGACCTCGATTATTTCCCACTTGACCTAGCATGTTTAGGCTGATATTCTTCATCAAATCTACCACTTGCCTCATGTCTTGCCTTAGCCCATCATCTTGCACCGATGTAGTGACCACTGCTTGCATAACCTGAGTAGTAACAGGAACCACTCGTTCATGATGAACCGCTGGCATGCGACCTTGTAAAGAGTCTATAGGCTGAAATTCAGACCTCATGGGCAAAGACTCCACCCCTAACTGGCTCATTTTCCTCAACTTCCACTCTTTGTTCCTTTCTACCTCTAGTGCATCTTCATATGTTCTAAGCTTCTTTAGCTCCACTCTCCAATGTATATTCTCCCAAAGACCAGCCAAGAACCTGTCCTTCTTCATCATGTCAGGCAGGGGTAGCTGTGGTGCTAAGGCCTTGCACATCCTCTCCCATGCCAATGAGAACTTACGTATGTACGCATCTACTGGCTCACCTTCCTTTTGCACTAAAGCCTGTACTTCTTGCCACACTTTGTTAGGATCTTCTATCTTCACAAACTCCACTTCCAATCCATTCCTTATATTGTCCCAACTCAATCTTACAGGTGGATCCGCTACACGCAACTCCTCTTCAAATGCTTTGGACCAAACTCGTGCATCACTCTTCAAACAAATTTGGAGAACACGTAACATCTGCGCAGGGTCATGAATCTGGTTGCTAATGCAGGCAACCTCCATCTTTTCCAAAAAATCTTCCACATCTTCATCAATTCTTCCATGAAACTCCGGATAAGAGAAAGCCATGGCTACCCAAGTTACAATGCTTTGAGAACCCCTTTGAACACACGTGCAAGAACCCAAAACTTTTACTGACTCAATTCCCAGAAACTTCAATGGAGCTCAACTTTAGATAAGGACAAACACATGCACAACAAATGAGTTTTCATAGTTGATCATCGGAATTACAACAGGCAAAGGACATTCCAAGATCTCTCGTAATCTTCTTGGCCAGAACATAAAGACTATGCGCTGCTGGAAAAAAATCTTCCTGGACACATGAACATTTATCTGGATTCTTTGAGTTAAATAAAATGGAGTGAATTGAGGGCCATTTTGATCATCCATTAAAGCCAACCATGAACTCCCAAGAAGGCACACCTAACTTATCCTCTGATTTTGCCAAAATTTCAGCAGCATAACAGCATAAATGGCTCAAAAGACCAAAAAACCATCCATCATAACTTGGAAAAATTTTGGCAGATTTTCCCCAGAAATAGAGAAGTAGGAACCCAAAATATAGACTGTATATGTATGCATAAACTGTCAACAATAGAACCCGAGCATCAAGTAGGACTCACTAGTACATAGCCTATGGCGAGGTCACAAAAAGGGTGCTCCAGCTACCTGTATCACCGAAAGGATCTCCGCATTTGAGAATCCCCCAGCTCAATAAAAACCTCACACTATCGACCCTCACACGAAGGCTAATGCAAATCGCGTATAGTCAAGTCTCAGAAATGACTCTCTTCCAGACCAAGTCTCAGAAATGGCTGGGACTGCCAAATACAACCAAGTATGGCTCCACAAATGCGTACAATGGCAGTTTCCACATGGGTAAAATATACCAGATACAATCACAAATTGGAGCAGAAGCTTCGCTCATAGGAGAAACTTACACAACAAAAACAGAAGAAAAAGAGTGAGGAATTTGGCAAAATGGACAGTGCCATCGCATCCGGAACGGCCCAAAACCTCAGTCTACAATGTCAAAGTGCTCAAATCCGACCTCGGATGAGCAGTTTACGGCCAAAACAGGCTCCAAAAACCCCAAAAACACAATTTCAGCTGTTCCTCCTCTCTTCTCCACGTTTTTTCTGGTCTTCTCTCTGTTTTTTCAGCTCCCACACTTATCTTTATTAGTTGGGCACCCTTGGCCTTCTAGATGACCTCAAACGGACCCCGAACAGGCCAAAAACTGACCTCGCAGTGCATAGTTGTCACCTTTTTGCATCATCCGCACACCTAGCACTCATTTCTTTTCAATAATGCGTCTCACAACACATGAAGTGTCCCCAAAAAGTGGTCCTAATGATGACCTTTCTGCATAACTCTCACAAGAAAACACCCACGTTGTGTCCGTATTCATTCACGTGCAAATATTGACCCTGTTCGGCCTCTTGACGCCACTAGATGCCATCTGACGCACCTGCTTACCTCATGTCGTCGGCCCGCGGATATCTTTCTCGAGAATTTTTACGCGCTACCAACTCCTCCTTATTGTAGAAAAAACACACTGGTACTGATAATAGTGAAAATCGTTGCACTATGTGCACCCTGTCCTACCTGTACACACGTGGGCCCCACGTAACCACCTGGCTATGGAAATTGGGTAATCCTTTATTCGATGCACCATGCCTCTATAAAGACCCGACACACACTCTTGGGAAGATACACACACACACACTAGGGGGAACCACTCGGATTACACAACACACCTGGCCGAGACAGGAAACACACCTATGGAGTGAGAGGAGAGAAACTATCCACTTGCCCACTCCACACACACACACACACACACACACACACACACACCAAAAAAACTCAGCTCAAAAGAGGCAAAATTCTGATGTTTAGATACAAATGAGCTTGTCCCAACACCAATGGGGCAAATAGCTCACACAAAATGGGTAAAATATACCAGATACAATCACAAATTGGAGCAGAAGCTTCGCTCATAGGAGAAACTTACACAACAAAAACAAAAGAAAAAGAGTGAGGAATTTGGCAAAATTGACAGCGCCATCATGTCCGGAACGGCCCAAAACCATAGTCTACAATGTCAAAGTGCTCAAATCGGACCTCGGATGAGCAGTTTACGACCAAAACAGGCTCCAAAAACCCCAAAAACACAGTTTCGGCTGTTCCTCCTCTCTTCTCCACGTTTTTTCTGGTCTTCTCTCTGTTTTTTCAGCTCCCACACTTATCTTTATTAGTTGGGCACCCTTGGCCTTCTAGATGACCTCAAACGGACCCCGAACAGGCCAAAAACTGACCTCGCAGTGCATAGTTGTCACCTTTTTGCATCATCCGCACACCTAGCACTCATTTCTTTTCAATAATGCGTCTCACAACACGTGAAGTGGCCCCAAAAAGTGGTCCTAATGATGACCTTTCTGCATAACTCTCACAAGAAAACACCCACGTTGTGTCCGTATTCATTCACGTGCAAATATTGACCCTGTTCGGCCTCCTGACGCCACTAGATGCCATCTGACGCACCTACTTACCTCATGTCGTCGGCCCGTGGATAGATTCCTCAAATAGTTTTACGCGCTACCAACTCCTCCTTGTTGTAGAAAAAACACACTGGTACTGATAATAGTGAAAATCGCTGCACTATGTACACCCTGTCCTACCTGTACACACGTGGGCCCCACGTAACCACCTGGCTATGGAAATTGGGTAATCCTTTATTCGATGCACCATGCATGTTTATGTACATAAACGCAATCCCTTGCTCAAAAAAACTCCTGACAACGTTATAGGCCGGCTCACTCCATAAGTGAGTAGACTCTAGTCGCTTTTCTCATGTTGTGCAGCCATCTGGCTCACTGCAAGGAAGGGATTTATGATAGACTTGGATTCTCACTTGTCTCGTGCAGTAGTATATCTCTCACCACAGAGTTGAGTTAGAATTTAGTGGTTGACTCGTGGAGTGCAATAGGCATGATGCTACACCTCTCACTTCAGAGTGACCTGCAGGTTTCTCAATTTTAGACCATGTCACATCATCGTTTGTACCACGTAAAAATGCAAGAGTTCTGCTTGTCAAACATAGAATGCAGAGATACATAGTTCATGTCCTCTTCGTCTCTGTGTGATGCATTGTTTACTCTTGTTCTTCGAACTCCAAAGACACATCATTGTTCATCAATAGATAACTTGGTGTTGTCGTGGATGTGTATACATAAAGTATTTGGCCTGTATCTGAGATTCTTAAGTTGTTCGCTGATGTTTGTGTTGTGAGTTCCAAACACTTTATCAGGGATTAGGTTAAGTCACATCATCGTTCTTACTACATAGAAATACGAGGGTTACTTTCGTCTACCTAAGAGTGGAGAGATGCATACTTATGTCCTCTTCATCTTAGCATGACATGCCTTGCCCTTGTACTTTATGATCTATAGATTCGCCACTCATCACTAGATGACTTGGTGTTGTCATGGATGTAAATATGTATGATGTTTAATCACAATCTAAGATTGTTAAACTGTCCGTTGATGGTTGTTTTGTGCATTCCACACTTTATCAGGGATTAGATTTATTTAACTATCAATCAACATTATAACAACGTCTAGGACTTGTGTTGAGCGTACCTCACACAAGCTAGGTTGTTCACATGTATACTCCAATCGTTTATGTGAATTCTGTAATGCACATAACAGGGTCCAATTCTTTTGATGAGTGTCCCTCACACTCTTGGACTGTTCACCTCTCACTACAAGAGGCTCTTCATATTAGCGACGCTCACACAGCGACGCTCAAAAAAAAAATTCCCGGCGTCGCTATAAGCGTCGCTATGAGCGTCGCAAATTTCTTTGTAAATTTGCGACGCTCATAGCGACGCTTATAGCGACGCTCATAGCGACGCCAGCTGGGGTAAAAAAAATAACCGAGCGCGCCCAAAAACTCAGATCTCAGATCTGAGTTTTTCGGCGCCCTCAAGCAAAGAGTAGGTAACGCTCTCCCTCACTCTCTCTCTCTCTCTCTCTCTCTCTCTCTCTCTCTCTCTCTCTTTTTCTTTTACACACACACACACACACACACACACACGCGAGGAGAGGAAGGAGAGCTAGGTATGCTCCTTCCCTCTCCTCATTCTCATGTTCCCTTCCCCTCTTTCTCTCTCCCTCTCTCTCTCTCTCACACACACACATACACACACACACATAGTGTTTTTGAGAGAGAGAGAGAGAGAGAGAGAGAGAGAGAGAGAGAGCGAGAGAGAGTGCAAAAACGCCCACACATACATAAACAAAGAATGCACACACACATTGAGAGAGAAAAAGAGAGAGAGAGCATGCATAAACAAAAAACGCACGCATTGAGAGAGGAAAAGAGAGAGAGAACATGTATAAACAAAAAACGCACACATTGAGAGAGGAAAAGAGAAAGAAAACATGCATACGATCCAAAAAAACGCACACACATTGAGAGAGAAAGAAAGAGAAACTAAGGGAGCGTCGTAGGAAACTAATTAAAATTAAAAGACCTAAAGATCTAGCCGACGAGGAGTTGAACTGAAGACCTATTATTCAAGAGAGAAATGGCATAATCAATCTATCATACTTGGCATGGGTGATAGAAAGGTTATACCATTTATCTCTTTTTATTGGCACACACATCCACACACGCGCACACACACACAGGAAGAAGAGAGTTTACATTAAATTAAATTTAGGTTTATTTTTAACTAGATTTCCGTTTATTTAAGCTAGATTTAGATTTACGTTATATTAGATTAGATGCGGGTCTCCATAGACTGCGATGCCTGCATGAAGCGGTGTGAAGAAAGCCCTCAATGGAATATAGGGTATTGCTGCCTTCACTCATGGTGGGCTCCGTCGATCCAAAAGTACTGGTGAAATGTCTTCAGAAGATAGGGAAGAAGGTGGATCTTCAGGGCGGCAAGAGTCACTACATCCCCGACACAATGACCATCTAGACAACCTCTAGTCATTAGACTTACGTTAAATTAGATTTAGCTTTATTTTTAGTTAGATTTACGTTTATTTAGATTTACGCTTATTTACGTTAGATCGAGTCCACGCAAGAATTACTTACGGTTTAGGGTTTAGAGTTAGACGAACAGTGAAAAGATCTACTGTGAAAAGATGTTAAGATGAAGTGAAGTGCTACAGCTAGAGAAGAGGCAAAGGGATTTTGTCCACTACATGCAGTATCATGTAGACGTGGGTGTCTAGATTTCTTGTACCCACAAATATAGGTATTGACCAATAAAGACGAGATTATAACCCGGTGGTTCTGATCTCCGTGCACCTCTAGACCGAGGTGTGCGGGGATTGGACATGACTAGAGAATGTGAGGTAAAGAGAGAGAGAGAGAGAGAGAGAGAGAGAGAGAGAGAGAGAGAGAGAGAGAGAGAGAGAGAGAAAGACGAAGAATGCCAATAGAATATTAAATTTGTTGTCCAGGTTATAAGTTTTTTATCCTCATTATGAGTAGCGACGAGGATGTGGGACCGTCCAACCGAAACACCTATCTCTCAACGAGGGTCTTATGTCCTTGTAATCAATGCAAGCATGCTGTGCGACGGACAAGACGTGTTTCTTTGCAGCACGTTCGCGAATTTGGCGAGTTCGATCCATCTATTATAGATCGAGTTGTTGCCAATTATAACTCGTCGGACTCTGACGCTGGCCAACAAGCAGCAATCTTGCAACCCAATAGACGTTTTCGCAGGCGCTTTGGTCAAGCAGCATATGTGAGGCCACAAGATGTAGCCTCTGACAGCTCGGGGGATGATCATGCAGAGCACATTCCCAACGAGGCAATGTTTGAGCCCGAGATTGATGAAATGATCGAGACGATCATGGATTCAGAAAGGCTTATCTATGATGATATGAAAAGTGAAGCCGATACATCATTGTATAATGGAGCACGTATGTCTAGATTGAAAGCACTCCTGGTTCTTCTCAACATGCAGGCAAAGTTTGGATGGAGTGACACTAGCGTCACAGCGCTTTTCAGGTGATCTATTACAATTAGTTTACTTTAATAGAACTCTAAATGTATAATGATCTGATAGATTTTTACACGACTGTATCATATTTTTATGTTGTGTAGATTGCTGAAAGAGCACATTCTACCAGCTGACAATGTGATGCCAGATTCCCGAGATGAAGCAAGAAAGATTTTGCGAAACTTGGGGATGGATTACAATTCTATCCACGCTTGTCCTAATGACTGCATTCTTTTCAGAGGGGAATACACAGACATGGAGAAGTGTCCGAAATGTGATTCCGAAAGATATCGAGTAGATCTCCACGGACAAAAATTCCACAAAAGGTTTTGCGACATTTTCCTTTGCTTCCTCGCATCAAGCATTTCTTCGAATGTAAGTCCATGGCCGCCCTAGCATCATGGCATGAGGAGAATAAATCTTCGGATGGTGTGCTACGAATTCCTGCAGATTGCGCAGCCTGGAAACATATAGATGGAACATGGTCGGATTTTGCCAGGGAAGCTCGAAATTTGCGCTTAGGCCTGGCTATGGATGGCGTAAATCCATTTGGTCAAAGATCAACATCTTACAGTGTATGGCCCGTTGTCATCGTCAACTACAACATTCCCCCGTGGTTGACTACGAAGAAGGGGCACCTATGGCTAAGCTTGATTGTGCCAGGGCGATATAAAGTGGGAATATGGATGTGTATCTTCGTCCACTATTGGAAGAGCTACAACAATTGTGGATTGGCATAGAGGTGGTGGATATGAGCCGACACACAGGACGACGGAATGCTTTGATTAGAGGTATTCTAATGTGGACCATGCATGACTATCCCGGGCTAACAGAATGCTCAGGTGATCTATTGACACTCCTCTCTCAGACACTGTAAATCTTGTTTTTTCCCATAGTTGATCTATTATCATGTGTATACATGCAGGGCTTCAAACAAGCGGATACAAAGCATGTGTCACATGTGGACCTAGACTGAATGCACGTAGGGCACCCTCACTGAAGAAGCAAATCTACGAAGGTCATCAAGCGTATCTTCCGGAGAATCATGTGTTACGCGACGGCTTTTTGGGAAGAGAGCCACCAAGGATGTCTGCACAAGCATGGTTAGAGCAGAAGGAGATGTGCGATGACGGATTGCCTCCAGGGATGAAGAGACTATCTCTATGGTACGAGTTACCATACTGGCCCCGACTCGTGATCAATCACTTGCTCGATCCAATGCACATATTCAAGAATGTGGGTAATCTACTATGGGACCATTTGACCGGCAAGAAAGATACTTTGGGAGCCAGAGTTGACCTTAGAAATGTGGATCGTATGGAGCAATATTGGCCGCAAACAGCGTCTGATGGATCGATAAAACTTCCTAAAGCACCATGGATTTTCACAGGAGCCCAAGAACGCAAAGTAAAAGAGGCCATTCGATCTTTGCGGACCCCCACTGGCGTAATGCACTCGCTCCGAACGTGTTTTACTAAAGAAGGAAAGCTTACCGGTTTGAAGTCACACGATTGGCATAAAATGTGTCAGGTACGTTCATAGTGGACTTTAATATCATTGCATAAAATGTGGACTTTAATATCATTGTTGCACATACTTTACAGTTTATTTTACCGGTTGCCATTGAGGGATGTTTGTCTCTCGACATCCGTAACACAATCTACAAACTTGCAAAGCTGGTGCAATGGATCTCACAAAAGGAGATCGACGTAGACTCCATACCATTCGCCAAAATAAATGCTGCGGAGCTTGTGTGCATGTTTGAGAAACATTTTCCTACTACAATACTAACCATTCAGGTGCATCTTCTTATTCACATAGTTGATGAGGTGGAAATAGCTGGCACAGTTCATTCCAGATGGATGTTCTTCTTAGAGCGTTTCATGAAAACGCTTAAGGGATATGTGCGTCAAAAGGCACGTCCGGAGGGTAGCATGGCAGAAGGTTGGTTGGTATCAGAGTCCCTAGTGTACATTGGAGAGTGGCTAGACGGATTTGATAAATCCCGGGACACGCTATGGCGAACCATAGATGATGAGCGCAAATCTGGGATTGTCATGTGCAATCTCGATGTTGAGAAGAAGATGACGGAAGATCTAGAGGCTAAAATCAACCGATTTTGCATGCTTCACAATCCAGTGATGCAAAAGTGGATTTCACAATATGAGGATGCAAAGCAAGAGCGACAAAGGGCACGAATCGAGTGGAGACGGGGAAGACGACCACCGATGCACTATCCAGCGGTTCTGGAGAGCCTACCAACCTTCATGAGCTTAAGATGGTTGCACAACCAATTGAAAAGCGCACAACAATGCGGTGACGAAGTGACTGAAGAAGAGTGGGAGTACTCTCGGGGTTGCGCGACCAAGGTAAGTTTGCAATGTATGACTAGCAAGTGACTTTATTTATAAACGTTTGAACGGCCACTCATAATCTTTGTTCGTTGTAGTATAAGTCATACACAGCAGCATGGTGTAAAGGTCGACATTTTAGGGTGGAACGAATCGACAAAAAGCATTTTACTCAAGATTGTGGAATCATGGCAAAATTTGAACAGTCTAGTCGACGACGTTCCTCTGATGCAGATCCCGTGGTGGCGGAACTCACTTACTTCGGCACGCTGCAAGAGATTTTGAGGATCGATTACAGAGGATTTTTTGTCGACTTGTTCGACGTGCAATGGTTCAAGATAATCATGGAGGGTCGAAACGCTACTGTGCGTAGAGGAGAGTCTGGTTTTCTTGAGGTGGATTCTACTAAGAAATGGACTGACCTAAGAGACACTTTCGTACTACCCGAGCATTGTGAACAAGTAAGTATATAAATAGTTAACATCCCCCTTTTACAAGTTATGTGCTTGAAAGCTCTCATGTAAGTTATGTGGCTCTGGCAGGTAATATTTCATCCTACAAAGTCTACATCAAACTGGTGGTACGTCATAGAGGTAGCCCCTCGTAGTGCAAGGACGTATGAAGGCTACCATGTGCCAATCACAACGACATCAATGGAGGAGATCAGAGAAGATGCTCAATCAGAAGCCGCTGCGGTGGTGCCAGACGAGCATCAAGATGCTACTACTCTATATGGGGTGCATGCAGAGGAGCTACAAAATGAAACAGAGGATATGTGTTTAAACGGAGAGCTCTATATAGATATAGGAAGTTATGCTGAGTTATGCGAGGATGAGAGAGAGATCTCTTAAAGCCACAAATATTGTATTTGAACAATTTTGCTCCGTGCTGTAAAATCTCTAGCTCTCTAAGTAGCTTCCATGGTGTGTAACGCTCTTTTCTACTCGCGCTCACATCTTTTGATTGAAAATTCTGAGTTTTCGACTTGCCTCTTCTATCACTCGATTCATTGCGTCATTGTATTTATATGCGTCATTAGTCATTGTATTTAATGGTCTTTGCGTCATTGTCTACTCTATTCATTCAATATTAAGTTTAAATATTCGTGTGTTTAATGCAGGTATGGATGATGAGGAGTTTCTTTCTTCTTTGTCACCGCAGCAGAGACAGTGGTACGTGGAGCGTCATCGCTCTGGCGCATCATCGCGCGTTCCTACACCATCCGCATCTCCCTCTCTTTCGGAGCATTCGGCGCGCTCCGAAGCTTCGGCGTCGACGAGACGAGCGTCACACTCGTCTAGACACCGGCGCTCTAGTGGTGGCGGTGGCGGTTGTTGTGGGGATTCCGCCACCGATGCCTCCACACCGCCACGTGTTCGACGAGGCTCTTTACCCTCCCCTTCTTTGCCCGCCCCCACACCAGCCACAGCATCGCCGTCTACGCCAGGTTTTGCACGGCTGACTGTTCCTAGAAGCTACACACCTCTACCTACTCCGCCAGGAGCCACCCCACTTGACACTCCTCGCTTCGGCGCCCAGACGCCGATGGAGACACCTGACGTCCGTACCCCCATCGACACGCCGCTAGAGACCCCTGCCGGGACACCCAGGTTCACGCGTCACCGGCCAGAGGGCTTGCCTTACTCCGTCGACATCAGCGGCGGCATCATCATGGATGATGACGGCAAGAAGGTGATCTCGCGCATGCGTGGTCTTTGCTCTCAGCTGTTTAGACACTATATACTAAACAAATGGAGTGAAGTACCAAGTGATTTAAAAAACAGAGTCATCAGCATACTTCATGATGAGTTTCCCGTTCCAACACGGGATCAGCGCTTCAATGAAGACCTGATGAAGATTCGAATGCGCGAATACTGCAAACACAAGCGTTCCGAAGTGCAAAAAGCAATCAAGAATGGGTGGAATAGGCCAGATTGGCTGGCCAAAGAAGATTGGAAGAATGCGAAGAAAGCAGCACGCGAGAATCCCGACAAGTGGAAGCAACAAAAGGATGCAGCCAGAGCGCGAGTAGAGGTAGGGAGCTTGCACCACTTGGGGAGCGGTGGATGGGCATCATTTGAGGCCGATTTTGTAAGTCTTTTCACATTGCTCTTTATGCATGTTCGATAGTTTAGGGTTTATGAGTTTTTTAGTTCTAACATAATGAAATCTTTGTATGTTTTGACAGTGGTCGATGACAGGACGTGATCCCACACCGTACGAGCGCGAGTACGCAGGCAGGAAGGGCTTAAACGCCCTAATGGACATTCTCAGTTCTCGCGGCGGCATGGTTAGTATTAGGGTTTACTCTTTTTTATTTTTTGTATTGTTTTATAAATGTCGTTATATGTTTATATTTACTGAAAACTGTCTTATTGTCTTTTTTTGCAGAATCCGACAGATACGTCGCTTGGACGCGATGAGACGTCTGATTAGACGACGTCAGTTTAGCCGTAGCTAGATAGCATTAGTTTAGGGTTTCTCATAGCTTATGTATCATGAGACGGATTTTATACGTCTTTTTGAACCATGTATATTATTACATTTGTCACCGCAATTCCTTTTGCCAATCAATTCTTTATGCCTATGATGTTGTACAATTGTCATTATTACATTTGCCAATCAATTCAGTTTGTCTATGATGTGTACAATTGTCAATTTTGCAAACAATGCGTCTTGTGGGTGACTATTTTGGGTCTATTATTTACCTTTGCACTTTTTTTAAAAAGTGAATCAAGTACAATATGGTTGATGGGTGGCAGGGCATTCAATGCCCTGCCACCAAAAAAATATTCTCTCAGGCGTCGCTATAAGCGTCGCTATTTATGACTCTGTAGCGTCGCTATATGCGTCGCTATACTCTTCTGTGAGAGCGTCGCTATAGGCGTCGCTATAGCCGTCGCTATGAGCGTCGCTATATAGCGACGCCTATAGCGACGCCTATTGCGACGCTCTCGTAGCGACGCTTTTAGCGACGGTTATAGCGACGCCGGGGGTTATAAAAGCCTAGTGTATTTCCGTCGCTAAGAGCGTCACAAGAGCACACAACCTCTTGTAGTTTCTCTCCATCTCTCTCTTTGTGTGTTCTCCTCTCTCTATTGTACAATGTATGGTTTGCAATCATAATATATTGTTGTTTGCTATAAATTATGTCATTTGTTTATGGTTTAGGGTCATGACACAATTTTCATAGTTTACCCTATCCACTGATAACGTTTATGTTTTAAAATTATATCTTGCAGATATGGAGGACACCAAGCTGGAAACAAATCAACAAAAATTTGTCTTTGAAGTTAGAGTATGTCACTTTCATCACATGTCAAAGTGTGAACTTTGTCGTTTCCTAAACCCCTGTGCTCCGGAGCATTCTTAATAGCTCAGAGAGGCCTTAGCAAAGTCTATATGTGAGCATCTCTAGCTCGTATTTACGGTCACTGATTTTGACATATCTCTAATGACATCAGGTTCAATATTGAACATGGTCAAGCAGTCTATTAGACAGATCGCAAAGATTCTTCAGGATCTAAAAAATCATGAAATCATTACTTTGCCAAACATAGCTACTCACATACAACTTGTGCAACAGTTTATACTAAGTTCAAGAGCAAGAAGAAGCTCGAAAGAGCAACAAAGAAAACAAGAGTGGAAACTAGCTCTTTCAATGCTCCACAGCTCAGAGAAGGGAGATGGTCACACGTGAAGCATGCAAGTTTTACCCATCCTCTATTTAAAGATCCAGAGTACACGGTGAAGATCTTCAAAGTCCACTTTCATGGACCCACAATGGATCAACACTTTAATGACAAAGCCACGTTTGGGACATCGCTCATCGTAGCATTATTTATCCACTTTCCATTGTCTGCCCATTCGTGATTATGTGACCACCGAAGGAACAATTGATTTGTTCCAAAATAGTTAGCATATTGCGCATATAAATGCTCTTCTTTGGACCTTGAAGTATCTACATGTGCACACCATCTCCAAAATGACCTGCACTCTCGTAAGATGATGCTTCATTTTGGACAGAAAGGAGTCTATGCAGGCATTGTGGATTGCGGGTCATGTACAAAGACCAAAACAATGGCATGCTTTCCTCCTCTCTGCAACTTGCAAATAGAGACTACAAAGCATATGGAGAGAAATTTTCCATGGGCCGCCCCAAAACGCATATCTACTAATCTCCCTCCTTGGAATAAAGCCATGGATATCTTCTCCATGTGTCATACTTGTAAATAACTCTTGAAGTGCATATCAGTGCAACAAGAGCAAAACGAAAGGGATTTTTAAGCAATGTACTTACCCACCTTGAGAGTGGCAAGTGAAACAATCACTCGAGCGGACCTAATGTGTTTGATCTTTCTCTTTGTCTAAACGATTACCATAGAGTGGGCTATGACATTGTAATGATTTCTAGTCTATGACCAACTGATGATTAAAGTGATGATTTGACTATTTTCCTCTCTCTAGTTGTAAATGTAAACTATATAATTGATCAAGTTATCTTGTCCCTTTATAACGACATGTTGATAGATATTCTGTCTCTTTCTTGCATCATGATTAAGTTATCCTATTTTTCTTTCAAGATTTAAGTGTGATGCCTTGTTAATGTCACAATAATTCTTTCTAATGATGACATATTGGCTTGATTGGCAGATATGGAAGAAGAACTTCACCACATTGAAGCACATGCCGTCTACAAAGAAGAGAGAGAGTGCTATGGACAAGAGAAAGACCTTGAAGCTATTGCTAGAATCAAAGAGGATGAGTCTGGGTTGCAAGGCGAGTCTCTCAGTCTTAAAGAGTGCAAGAATCTATGTCCAAACCACTTTGAATTAGCAGCAATGCAAAGTAATGAGCTCTCGTAAAGCTATTAAGTTTGTAGCACAAAGGGCTCGCATGAGTATTTCTACTAAGAAGATTCATATGATGAGAGAGAGTTATGCCAAACAATAACCAAATGGCACTCTACTTTATACAGTAGTGCTATATTTACAAAATCCTTGAGAGGCGTGTAGATTGGTTCGATTGCCCCAAAAACTGTGGCGTTGGATATGGTCGGATTGTAGAGAAAGTGGCAGCAAGTAACACCAATAATCCAATGACTACACGCAAATGTCTCGTAGTTTTACTTTCCAAAGAATCAAAGACCCTTGTTGCATTAGCAATCCAACGGCAAGATCTTGCAATCCAATCAAAGAAACCTGAGATTTTGCACGACAGAATCCTTGAGCTTGAGATAGAGCTATCAGAGGCCCAAGCCGAGCTGCAACACATGGACCATTATACGGACCATTGCCAAAACAAGCTGGTCCTTTGTAACAAGACCTTGTAGAACCATCTCTAGTGCCTAAAAGTATTGAGCTCAACATAGACGCACTACTCAACAAGCTGACTCAATCTTTGGCTTTAGCACTTTGCTCACTTTACCCCTATCTATTTTGATTTGAAGACAATGCGAAGTGCTACATTTTTTGTAATCACATCTCCTCGTCTATTCATTTTTGTATTCGCGATTTAAAATTGTATTGTATCTAACTGTAATTATGACTCTTATTGCAAAATTGACTTGAGAGAGAGACAGAGAGAGAGAGAGAGAGAGAGAGAGAGGTGAACATCAAGTAGTGTAGCATGGCAATCTTTAATATTTTTCATGTAATCACACCGGGAAAAACCTATAGACCTTTAGTCACACATATTCATCTCCATCAAACACACCAATCATATCATCTACTTCATCCATAACAGAGCATTCTAAAGCTATCTCCCATTCCATATCATCATTGTCAACTTTTGCAGCTATAACTTCATGGGTTTGGATGACACCCTAGTGCTTTTGTGTACTTGCTCTTGTTGCAATGTTCATTGGCTTATGGATAAATCTCATGTTTCAAAAAACATAGGCCAAATTAGTAGCCCATTAGGAAATTTTGGAGGTCATTTGGAGGGCTTTCTAAGAAAAATAGAATTTTTGACTTTCTCTCTCTAGAAAATAGGTGTGGTAAAAGCAATTGTAAACTTCGAATAACCATTCAAAAAGTGCACTTACAAGTAGATTCTTGCCACAGTGTCATAACGGCCGTGATGATTGAAGAAGAAATCATTTTCAGTTGCATTTAATGAACATCCTAGACTTGGAGGGAGTTTCCTGTACATGGAATGTATGACTAAAGGAAATAGGATGTATCCTTCCAAACCTGCTCTCTCCTTACTCTCTCATTGTTTGTGCACTGACCTTAAAGAAGTCCTCCCTTTCTTGCCCTGTTGCATACATGGCTTCTTCTTCCACCCCCACAAATGTCCTCCTTAAAAGACCCTTCTATCATCTACACATTGACCTGGATTCCCAATATACGCCACTGTGTAAGCGAGACAAAACTAACACACTACAAGAGGTTGTGTGCTCTTGTGACGCTGTTAGCGACGGAAATACATTGGGTTTTTATAACCCCCGGCGTCGCTAAAACCGTCGCTACGAGAGCGTCGCTATAGGCGTCGCTATATGCGTCTCTATGAGCGTCGCTATATAGCGACACATATAGCGACGCCTATAGCGACGTTTACACAGAAGACTATAGCGACGCTCATAGCAACGCTACAGAGCCATAAATAGCGACACTTATAGCGACGCCCGAGAGAATTTTTTTTTGGTGGCAAGGCATTGAATGCCCTGCCACCCATCAACCATATTGTACTTGATTCACTTTTTAAAAAAAGTGCAAAGGTAGATAATAGACCCAAAATAGTCACCCACAAGACGCATTGTTTGCAAAATTGACAATTGTACACATCATAGACAAAATGAATTGATTGGCAAATGTAATAATGACAATTGTACAACATCATAGGCATAAAGAATTGATTGGCAAAAGGAACTGCGGTGACAAATGTAATAATATACATGGTTCAAAAAGACGTATAAAATCCGTCTCATGATACATAAGCTATGAGAAACCCTAAACTAATGCTATCTAGCTACGGCTAAACTGACGTCGTCTAGTCAGACGTCTCATCGCATCCAAGCGGCGTATCTGTCGGATTCTGCAAAAAAAGACAATAAGACAGCTTTCAGTAAGTATAAACATATAACGACATTTATAAAACAATACAAAAAATAAAAAAGAGTAAACCCTAATACTAACCATGCCGCCGCGAGCACTGAGAATGTCCATCAGGTCGTTTAAGCCCTTCCTGCCTGCGTACTCGCGCTCGTACGGTGTGGGATCACGTCCTGTCATCGACCACTGTCAAAACATACAAAGATTTCATTATGTTAGAACTAAAAAACTCATAAACCCTAAACTATCGAACATGCATAAAGAGCAATGTGAAAAGACTTACAAAATCGGCCTCAAATGATGCCCATCCACCGCTCCCCAAGTGGTGCGAGCTCCCTGCCTCTACTCGCGCTCTGGCTGCATCCTTTTGTTGCTTCCACTTGTCGGGATTCTCGCGCGCTGCTTTCTTCGCATTCTTCCAATCTTCTTTGGCCAGCCAATCTGGCCTGTTCCACCCATTCTTGATTGCTTTTTGCACTTCGGAACGCTTGTGTTTGCAGTATTCGCGCATTCGAATCTTCATCAAGTCTTCATTGAAGCGTTGATCCCGTGTTGGAACGGGAAACTCATCATGAAGTATGCTGATGACTCTGTTTTTTAAATCACTTGGTACTTCACTCCATTTGTTTAGTATGTAGTGTCTAAACAGTTGAGAGCAAAGACCACGCATGCGCGAGATCACCTTCTTGCCGTCATCATCCATGATGATGCCGCCGCTGATGTCGACGGAGTAAGGCAAGCCCTCTGGCCGGTGACGCGTGAACCTGGGTGTCCCGGCAGGGGTCTCTAGCGGCGTGTCGATGGGGGTACGGACGTCAAGTGTCTCCACCGGCGTCTGGGCCCCGAAGCGAGGAGTGTCGAGTGGGGTGGCTCCTGGCGGAGTAGGTAGAGGTGTGTCGACGCCGAAGCTTCGGAGCGCGCCGAATGCTCCGAAAGAGAGGGAGATGCGGATGGTGTTGGAACGCGCGATGATGCGCCAGAGCGATGACGCTCCACGTACCACTGTCTCTGCTGCGGTGACAAAGAAGAAAGAAACTCCTCATCATCCATACCTGCATTAAACACACGAATATTTAAACTTAATATTGAATGAATAGAGTAGACAATGAGGCAAAGACCATTAAATACAATGACGTAATGACGCATATAAATACAATGACGCAATGAATCGAGTGATAGAAGAGGCAAGTCGAAAACTCAGAATTTTCAATCAAAAGATGTGAGCGCGAGTAGAAAAGAGCGTTATACACCATGGAACGTACTTAGAGAGACAGAGCTTTTACAACACGGAGCAAAATTGTTCAAATACAATATTTGTGGCTTTAAGAGATCTCTCTGTCATCCTCGCATAACTCAGCATAACTTCCTATATCTATATAGAGCTCTCCGTTTAAACACATATCCTCGGTTTCATTTTGTAGCTCCTCTGCATGCACCCCATATAGAGTAGTAGCATCTTGATGCTCGTCTGGCACCACCGCAGCGGCTTCTGATTGAGCATCTTCTCTGATCTCCTCCATTGATGTCGTTGTGATTGGCACATGGTAGCCTTCATACGTCCTTGCACTACGAGGGGCTACCTCTATGACGTACCACCAGTTTGATGTAGACTTTGTAGGATGAAATATTACCTGCCAGAGCCACATAACTTACATGAGAGCTTTCAAGCACATAACTTGTAAAAGGGGGATGTTAACTATTTATATACTTACTTGTTCACAATGCTCGGGTAGTACGAAAGTGTCTCTTAGGTCAGTCCATTTCTTAGTAGAATCCACCTCAAGAAAACCAGACTCTCCTCTACGCACAGTAGCGTTTCGACCCTCCATGATTATCTTGAACCATTGCACGTCGAACAAGTCGACAAAAAATCCTCTGTAATCGATCCTCAAAATCTCTTGCAGCGTGCCGAAGTAAGTGAGTTCCGCCACCACGGGATCTGCATCAGAGGAACGTCGTCGACTAGACTGTTCAAATTTTGCCATGATTCCACAATCTTGAGTAAAATGCTTTTTGTCGATTCGTTCCACCCTAAAATGTCGACCTTTACACCATGCTGTTGTGTATGACTTATACTACAACGAACAAAGATTATGAGTGGCCGTTCAAACGTTTATAAATAAAGTCACTTGCTAGTCGTACATTGCAAACTTACCTTGGTCGCGCAACCCCGAGAGTACTCCCACTCTTCTTCAGTCACTTCGTCACCGCATTGTTGTGCGCTTTTCAATTGGTTGTGCAACCATCTTAAGCTCATGAAGGTTGGTAGGCTCTCCAGAACCGCTGGATAGTGCATCGGTGGTCGTCTTTCCCGTCTCCACTCGATTCGTGCCCTTTGTCGCTCTTGCTTTGCATCCTCATATTGTGAAATCCACTTTTGCATCACTGGATTGTGAAGCATGCAAAATCGGTTGATTTTAGCCTCTAGATCTTCCGTCATCTTCTTCTCAACACCGAGATTGCACATGACAATCCCAGATATGCGCTCATCATCTATGGTTCGCCATAGCGTGTCCCGGGATTTATCAAATCCGTCTAGCCACTCTCCAATGTACACTAGGGACTCTGATACCAACTAACCTTCTGCCATGCTACCCTCCGGACGTGCCTTTTGACGCACATATCCCTTAAGCGTTTTCATGAAACGCTCTAAGAAGAACATCCATCTGGAATGAACTGTGCCAGCTATTTCCACCTCATCAACTATGTGAATAAGAAGATGCACCTGAATGGTTAGCATTGTAGTAGGAAAATGTTTCTCAAACATGCACACAAGCTCCGCAGCATTTAGTTTGGCGAATGGTATGGAGTCTACGTTGATCTCCTTTTGTGAGATCCATTGCACCAGCTTTGCAAGTTTGTAGATTGTGTTACGGATGTCGAGAGACAAACATCCCTCAATGGCAACAGGTATAATAAACTGTAAAGTATGTGCAGCAATGATATTAAAGTCCACATTTTATGCAATGATATTAAAGTCCACTATGAACGTACCTGACACATTTTATGCCAATCGTGTGACTTCAAACCGGTAAGCTTTCCTTCTTTAGTAAAACACGTTCGGAGCGAGTGCATTACGCCAGTGGGGGTCCGCAAAGATCGAATGGCCTCTTTTACTTTGCGTTCTTGGGCTCCTGTGAAAATCCATGGTGCTTTAGGGAGTTTTATCGATCCATCAGACGCTGTTTGCGGCCAATATTGCTCCATACGATCCACATTTCTAAGGTCAACTCTGGCTCCCAAAGTATCTTTCTTGCCGGTCAAATGGTCCCATAGTAGATTACCCACATTCTTGAATATGTGCATTGGATCGAGCAAGTGATTGATCATGAGTCGGGGCCAATATGGTAACTCGTACCATAGAGATAGTCTCTTCATCCCTGGAGGCAATCCGTCATCGCACATCTCCTTCTGCTCTAACCATGCTTGTGCAGACATCCTTGGTGGCTCTCTTCCCAAAAAGCCGTCGCGTAACACATGATTCTCTGGAAGATACGCTTGATGACCTTCGTAGATTTGCTTCTTCAGTGAGGGTGCCCTACGTGCATTCAGTCTAGGTCCACATGTGACACATGCTCTGTATCCGCTTGTTTGAAGCCCTGCATGTATACACATGATAATAGATCAACTATGGAAAAAAACAAGATTTACAGTGTCTGAGTGAGGAGTGTCAATAGATCACCTGAGCATTCTGTTAGCCCGGGATAGTCATGCATGGTCCACATTAGAATGCCTTTGATCAAAGCATTCCGTCGTCCTGTGTGTCGGCTCATATCCACCACCTCTATGCCAATCCACAATTGTTGTAGCTCTTCCAATAGTGGACGAAGATACACATCCATATTCCCCACTTTATATCGCCCTGGCACAATCAAGCTTAGCCATAGGTGCCCCTTCTTCGTAGTCAACCACGGGGGAATGTTGTAGTTGACGATGACAACGGGCCATACACTGTAAGATGTTGATCTTTGACCAAATGGATTTACGCCATCCATAGCCAGGCCTAAGCGCAAATTTCAAAAATCCGACCATGTTCCATCTATATGTTTCCACGCTACGCAATCTGCAGGAATTCGTAGCACACCATCCGAAGATTTATTCTCCTCATGCCATGATGCTAGGGCGGCCATGGACTTACATTCGAAGAAATGCTTGATGCGAGGAAGCAAAGGGAAATGTCGCAAAACCTTTTGTGGAATTTTTGTCCCGTGGAGATCTACTCGATATCTTTCGGAATCACATTTCGGACACTTCTCCATGTCTATGTATTCCCCTCTGAAAAGAATGCAGTCATTAGGACAAGCGTGGATAGAATTGTAATCCAGCCCCAAGTTTCGCAAAATCTTTCTTGCTTCATCTCGGGAATCTGGCATGACATTGTCAGCTGGTAGTATGTGCTCTTTCAGCAATCTACACAACATAAAAATATGATACAGTCGTGTAAAAATCTATCAGATCATTATACATTTAGAGTTCTATTAAAGTAAACTAATTGTAATAGATCACCTGAAAAGCGCTGTGACGCTAGTGTCACTCCATCCAAACTTTGCCTGCATGTTGAGAAGAACCACGAGTGCTTTCAATCTAGACATACGTTCTCCATTATACAATGGCGTATCGGCTTCACTTTTCATATCATCATAGATAAGCCTTTCTGAATCCATGATCGTCTCGATCATTTCATCAATCTCAGGCTCAAACATTGCCTCGTTGGGAATGTGCTCTGCATGATCATCCCCCAAGCTGTCAGAGGCTACATCTTGTGGCCTCACATATGCTGCTTGACCAAAGCGCCTGCGAACACGTCTATTGGGTTGCAAGATTGCTGCTTGTTGGCCAGCGTCAGAGTCCGACGAGTTATAATTGGCAACAACTCGATCTATAATAGATGGATCAAACTCGCCAAATTTGCAAACGTGCTGCAAAGAAACACGTCTTGTCCGTCGCACAGCATGCTTGCATTGATTACAAGGACATAAGACCCTCGTTGAGAGATAGGTGTTTCGGTTGGACGGTCCCACATCCTCGTCGCTACTCATAATGAGGATAAAAAACTTATAACCTGGACAACAAATTTAATATTCTATTGGCATTCTTCGTCTTATCTCTCTCTCTCTCTCTCTCTCTCTCTCTCTCTCTCTCTCTCTCTCTCTCTCTCTCTCTCTCTCTCTCTCTCTCTCTCTCTCTCTCTCTTACCTCACATTCTCTAGTCATGTCCAATCCCCGCACACCTCGGTCTAGAGGTGCACGGAGATCAGAACCACCGGGTTATAATCTCGTCTTTATTGGTCAATACCTATATTTGTGGGTACAAGAAATCTACACACCCACGTCTACATGATACTGCATGTAGTGGACAAAACCCCTTTGCCTCTTCTCTAGCTGTAGCACTTCACTTCATCTTAACATCTTTTCACAGTAGATCTTTTCACTGTTCGTCTAACTCTAAACCCTAAACCGTAAGTAATTCTTGCGTGGACTCGATCTAACGTAAATAAGCGTAAATCTAAATAAACGTAAATCTAACTAAAAATAAAGCTAAATCTAATTTAACGTAAGTCTAATGACTAGAGGTTGTCTAGATGGTCATTGTGTCGGGGATGTAGTGACTCTTGCCGCCCTGAAGATCCACCTTCTTCCCTATCTTCTGAAGACATTTCACCAGTACTTTTGGATCGACGGAGCCCACCATGAGTGAAGGCAGCAATACCCTATATTCCATTGAGGGCTTTCTTCACCCGCTTCATGCAGGCATCGCAGTCTATGGAGACCCAAATCTAATCTAATATAACGTAAATCTAAATCTAGCTTAAATAAACGTAAATCTAGGTAAAAATAAACCTAAATCTAATTTAATGTAAGTCTACATATAACCTAATCTTTAACGTCTTTTAAGATAGTTTCCTACGACGTTATAACTCTCTTCTTCCTGTGTGTGTGCGCGTGTGTGGATGTGTGTGCCAATAAAAAGAGATAAATGGTATAACCTTTCTATCACCCATGCCAAGTATGATAGATTGATTATGCCATTTCTCTCTTGAATAATAGGTCTTCAGTTCAACTCCTCGTCGGCTAGATCTTTAGGTCTTTTAATTTTAATTAGTTTCCTACGACGCTCCCTTAGTTTCTCTTTCTTTCTCTCTCAATGTGTGTGCATTTTTTTGGATCGTATGCATGTTTTCTTTCTCTTTTCCTCTCTCAATGTGTGCGTTTTTTGTTTATACATGTTCTCTCTCTCTTTTCCTCTCTCAATGCGTGCGTTTTTTGTTTATGCATGCTCTCTCTCTCTTTTTCTCTCTCAATGTGTGTGTGCATTCTTTGTTTATGTATGTGTGTGTGCATTTTTGTTTTTGTTTGTACTCTCTCTCTCTCTCTCTCTCTCTCTCTCTCTCTCTCTCTCTCTCTCTCTCTCTCTCTCTCTCAAAAACACTATGTGTGTGTGTATGTGTGTGTGTGTGAGAGAGAGAGAGGGAGAGAGAAAGAGGGGAAGGGAACATGAGAATGAGGAGAGGGAAGGAGCATACCTGGCTCTCCTTCCTCTCCTCGTGTGTGTGTGTGTGTGTGTGTGTGTGTGTGTGTGTGGAGAAGAAAAAGAGAGAGAGAGAGAGAGAGAGAGAGAGAGAGAGAGAGTGAGGGAGAGCGTTACCTGCTCCTTGCTTGAGGGCGCCGAAAAACTCAGATCTGAGATCTGAGTTTTTGGGCGCGCTCGGTTATTTTTTTACCCCAGCCGGCGTCTCTATGAGCGTCACTATAAGCGTCGCTAATATGAAGAGCCTCTTGTAGTGACATCAGTGACATCGATCATGACAGAGAGACTCAAAGCAGAGGGAGCAAAACACTTAGATATTTGGACAAAAGGTCACTCTATCCATTGAATCCCATGACAAATGCTTTCCCAGCATTTTCAAATCCCACTAACTTATTGACCTTTGCAGGTAATGGAGAGAATGGATTGCTTGGATACTGTAAAGCTCTAAACAACAAATCAAAAACTTATAATAAGACATGGTGAAGCACCAAGAAAATGAGATTCAAAGACTTTCAAACTTGCATCATGAGGACCAAAAGACTTTAATGCAACGCACACAAGAATCATAGGTCTTGCGAACAAAGGTACAGTCGTTAGAAAACAAAGAGACAATGTTAGGCACTCGTGTGCGAAAGAAGAAACTACGGAATCTTGAAACGTTGAAGGTAGGCTCTGGCGGCCTTAAGAAAAGAATCCAAGCATTGAGGTGAGCATTGTAAACTCTCTAATTAATTTAACTTAATCTAAGTTTTTGTTTATGTTAGATTTGCTTTCTTTGTAGAGATTCCATCTATCCACACAAAGAAAACATAGACCCAAAGGCCAATGTAAGAAAGCAGTTAAAGCCATTAATAACTAGTGTTCTTGTAAAGGATATCATGCATGACAAAAAGTTCAAGTTTTTGCAACGAGATGTCGTTGACAGATTCATTTCTAAGAATGCAGTGCCTACCAAGCATATACAGGGTACATTGGACTCCCTTGGAGTTAGTAAAAGAGGTTACTCAGCTATTCAATGGTCTATTTCTTCCATGTTTGTGAACAAGGGAATAAAGTCTAAGCTTTTACCAACAACTGCAAGTGTTTGGAAGGAAAGACTACAACTCAATAATGAACAGACAGAATTCATTGGATGTCCATTTCATATTCGAGATATATATAGCTCACAGGGAACTACTGTCACTTATGATGAGTACAACAATATCTTCATGGACCTCACTTTGTTGCAAACTAGAATGGTAGAGTTCTACAATATCACATTTGAAGAGACAGGTAAAATTCTATATTTTGTTTTGAAGCTAGATGAGTGTGAGATTCTTAAAGAGAAGAAGCTAGAGCGAGTTACAATCACATTAATAAATAGGGCCCTTTCCAAAATGCATGTCCCAGTGATGACCCTTCATAATTTAGTGTTCAATCAGAAACAAACATATGGTGGCTTGGTGCATTTCAGGTAATCCAATTATCTCCAATTTTTCAATTCTAGCAAGCCCTCTTATTGTATCTAAATTTTAGATTTATTTTGTTTATCTCATAAGGATTGATCTTGCAGGTAAAGAAAGCAGACCATGACATTTTATTTTGGGTGTTCCATCAAACCCCTATTCCAGATATCATTGATAGGCAAATGAATCAAGGAGAGGTTATTGGATGTAGATGGGAGAGGAGACTTTCAAGTTCAATGGCATCTTGCAGGTGACCTCAAAACACTGAGTGTCTGTGTAATTGTGGAATGGGTGCCATGGCAAGGTGTCCATGCTTATATTGCATGGAACTTGCAAAAGCGATGGACCCAAATTGGTGGCGAAAGGCTCCTACTCGTCACAATCAAGACTCTAATTTCCAACCAGTTCCGGATATACCACTTGTTAATGTCCATATTTGTACAATGCAGGGTCTCTATCGAATTGTAGAGAAGTTGGTATATCTATACATTGGGTTTGCTTGGAAAATCAAAAAGTCATTTGAACGACAAGTCGCTCTAGAGGCTTTGCAACTAGTTTTGTCAGATATTGGTCTACATGGGGGCAATGTGAAAATACAGCGGGACAAGAAAAGGTCAACTAATGAGAAAGACGTACCCTACAAACCATCCATAGGTGGGGTCAAGGCACACCTTTTTCTATCTAAACCTCAAGGTGTGAAAGATGTGAAGCTAACAAACCGAGGGAGAGTATATCACTCTACCTACATTAGCAAAATTGAGTATATGCACTGTAAAAAACTTCATTTAGCAGTGAAAGACCAAGAGCCAACAACTCGCAATGCAAAGGGTGATGTGTGGTGTTCCATTGAAATATTATTTGAAATGTGTGAGAATGATGATTGGTCGTAGGATAATCTCAGCAAGGATAAACAGAACCTTCATCTACTGAAAAAATCCTTCAAGACATCATGGACTGACACTCAAATCATTCATTACATGGTAAATTCAAAGCACCTCAGGTACTGAGTTTGTGTTTAAATTTCTTGTTTTGCAGCACATTATTTTTAATCATTTTCCATACTTCATCCAAAAGTATGGGAATCCAAGTATATGGAACACCCTGGGCCTGGAGAAGTCTCATTACATGGCTAGAAATGCCTACTTCTGACACACACAACATGGAGCTCTCGAAATAATGCAAATACTCTGAAGGATTTATTTCAATGGTTTTATCATATAATCATTCATCACATGCAACAAAAGAAAGTATTGGCCTCTTCAGCAATCATACATTTGCAACTTCAAAAAAGAAAGCGAGCATACGCATTCAACAACTCAAGTGCTCTTGAAAGTCAAATCGGGTGGAGAGAGACAATGCAATATGCCAATCATCGGTGGAACAAGAGAGTTGGAGTTTCGATGATCAGATGTACCACAAATTCCTGTAGAATTACATTCAATATGTACCACAACTATTTCAACATTTTGATGATTTGCAAATATCATTTGGAATCTCGCCCTTGTATCTGATCATTAAATGTTTTCCATACTCTTAAGAGTTCAGTAGGTTTTTCTTTCCCTAAAGATAATTCCATTGATGTGATCTGTAGTAATATGCTGCATGGCCCCTAGTATATCCTGGCGAGTAGCCAAAACATTCTCTCCCAAAAACCTTGTTGACGAGGATAGCTTTGTCAGCATTTTGTGGCATCATTGGACCACCTAAGAAGTGAGATAATTTCTTGAAAGCATAGGTTGTAGTATTCCCCTCTTGTGACATTCCGTTGTGGAAGATTAGGTTGGGTGCCTCACATAAACTAGGAAGATATTGTCCTAGAGTTGCATCCCTACCACGGAACTATCTTCTTCGACGATGAAGAAAGTCGTCCTTTTCAACAATCCATGACTGTAGACAAAAGAAGTGTGTGTGTGTGTGTGTGTGTGTGTGTGTGTGTGTGTGTGTGTGTGTGAGAGAGAGAGAGAGAGAGAGAGAGAGAGAGAGATGTGGGGGGGGGGGGGGGGGGGGGGGGGGGGAGAGGGGGGCAGGAGTTTATACCATAAACTCTCATCTTGCAAAAAAATCTCATCCTTCCATAGGTTGGACTGATCTGGTTGACTCCTGCATTGGTCGCTTAAATCAATCCTCCATATCCTGTTTACTAATTGATGGCTTAAGAGTATTTCAAATAGTTTGAAATGTGGCTTACTCAGTAAGTCTTTCTTTATACTTTTCTGCCTTTTCAAAGCAGAGTTTAAGGTAGTCCAGTGGGTTACTGGAGATCTCCATTGCCTCGTCATCACTACCGTCATTTGAAACAAATCCATTCCTCTCCTCCTGATACTTGGAGATAGTGGTCAGTGCAAAGTCCTCCCGCAAACAAAAAATACTTTGTATATCATGAAGAAAATGTATGACCTATCTCCAAATTTAAACTATGGCCTTCTTGGTAGCATTAAGGTGGCTTGTCGTCATTGAAACCTGACACATCTAGAGGTAGCTTGATATCTGAGGTTTTCACTGAATGGACTCCTCTATCTCTATCACTTCAATATATTCCTCATTCTTTTTCTCTTTTTCATTTGCTGGTAAATCGTGTTTCTCCATGACCTCCTTAAGATCTTTCATAAGACTTGTAAATAATCTATTTAAAAATATTAGAAATCCAAAGAATTCTTGAATTAGCTTGCACTCTCGTTCATGTAAGCTACACCAATGGGGCCTGTACATAAGAGACAGTTGATTATACTTCTTGTAAGACAGCCTTTTAGGAGCACGGTCTT